>NC_137770.1:156511889-157111889 GCF_963455305.1 Plecotus auritus
CATTTGAATGTAGGGGCTGCTTTTACTAATAGATACTAAATATCCTTTGTAATCAATAACCCCAATTTAAACTGAATAGTACAAACTCAAATCTATCTTCACCTTCTGATATCAGCTTTACTTATCTATCTTTATGATATACTTTACATTTATACACTGAGTGGCCAGATTATTATGATCTCTGAATGCATAATAACCTGGCCACTCAGTGTATATCCTATATAATAAAAGGCTAATATGCAAATTGTCCCCTCAACCACGAGTTCGACCAGCAGGCAGGCCGTCCAACCGCCCATGTCTCCTCCCCCTGGCCAGGCTGGCCGGACCCCACCCATGCACGAATTCATGCACCAGGCCTCTAATATATATATATATATATATATATATATATATATATATATATATATATATATATATATATACACACATACATATACACTGAGTGGCCAGATTATTATGACCACCCCATCAGTACTTCGTTGGGCCACCTTTTGCCTTCCATACTGCAGTGATTCTTCTTGGCATTGACTCCACAAGATGTTGAAAGGTGATGCGAGGAATCTGACACCATGCCTGATGAATAGCACTGTTCAGTTCTGTGAGATTTGATGGTTGTGGAACCAGCTGCCTGATGGCTCTTTTAACTTCGTCCCACAAATGCTCAATTGAATTGAGATCTGGTGATTGTGGAGGCCACCTAAGCAAGGTAAAGTCTCCCTCATGTTCTTGAAATCACTCCTGTACAATACGAGTGCCGTGACATGGTGCATTGTCTTGTTGGAAGAAGCCATCTCCATTGGGATACGCCATCAACATGATAGGATGAACTTGATCAGCAATGATACTTAGGTATGTTGTGATATTCAGATGTTGTTCCACATGAATTAAAGGGCCCAAATCATGCCAGGAAAACATGACCTGCCTGCTGGTCGAACTCGTGGTTGAGGGGACAATTTGCATATTAGCCTTTTATTATATAGGATATACACTGAGTGGCCAGGTTATTATGCATAACACTGGCCCCACCAGCTTGAAGGGTTGTACTCATGTATGTGGGGTGCATGCTTTCATGTTGTTTCCGTGAAATTCTCACTTTGCCATCTGCATGATGCAACTGGAAACGTGATTCATCGGATCACATGACTTTTTTCCAATGCTTGACTGTCCAATCCTTGTGTTCCCATGCAAATTGGAGATGTTTTATCTTGGTGACTGCAGACAGCAAAGGTGTTCGAACAGGCCTTAGGCTTCCATATCCCATACGATGCAGTGTACGGCTAACTTGCCTACAAACGTTAGGTGGTCATAATAATCTGGCCACTCAGTGTGTGTGTGTGTGTGTGTGTGTGTGTGTGTATATATATATATATATATATATATATATATATATATATATATTCAGAGATCATAATAATCTGGCCACTCAGTGTATATTTAAAGACAAATCTATGCATTTTTAAGACTAAACAATGTCTTTAAATATTTTTTATAGAACTTTAGAGCTAGGAGAGAATCTACTAATATTAAACCCTACAAATGAGAAAAATGTAGCCTAAGGAGAAAATCTGACATATTTGTGGTCACCATGGGATCAGTAATGTGGCTGAAACATAAGTCCATCTTATGTCAAGCTCTATAATATTTCCACTATTTCTAAAATCAACTGAATGTTTCAATGAATAATCTGAAAGTATAGGGTGTTAAGTTTTGGTAATGAAAGGCACTCCAAACTATTCAGAATTTCCTGAACATGATCACTTACTAGACAAATGAAATATATTTATATATTTAATGTTATATCCCTATATTGTTTGGTTTTTTTAAAAAAGGATAAGCAGAATACTAGTATATATGCAAGAAGGTTTTCTCCCATTTGTTAATGTTCTTTAAGAAGAATGATAAAATTTAAAATCAGTAGCATAAAACGTTCTCTGTGAACCACTGGAACATTACATCATTGTTTAATGGATGGCCAATTTTAAAATTCTAAAGCAATAGATTTTTAGGACAATAAAGCAGCGTCAGCTATTTGGCTTAACGAAATAATTTGAAAGCCATCAGAGAGTTTATTCTGAGATCAAGAGCTAGCTATAGTCATATCTTTATCCTGTTTAAAAGTCTTTTAGTATTTATCTTTTAGGATTATCACTATGGTAAGGTGGGAATAATTGATTGGATGACTGTGGAAGTTTATTAGAAGCAAGAATCCTGCTTTGCCAGGCAACAATACATCTGTAAATAAAACTTACAAAGGTGTCTCACTTATGAAGCATACATTCAAGCAAGGGGAGATAGACTATAACAATAAATATAACAACCTAAAAGGAAATAAGTACAATGGGGAAAATCTAGTGCAGAGGAAAGGTAATTCAAGTTCTAGGAATAGAGGGCAGATTCCAGGTTTAAATAAGATGCTCAAAATTAGTAACATTGAATAGAACACATTTGAACAAACACTGGAAAGATATGAAAGATTTTGCATTTCAGATATCTGGGGAACATAGCTATGACAGAGGTCATAAGGCTGTCACATGATTAAATGATCGAGTAATAACAAGGAGGTTTGCATGTCTAAAGAGTAATGAAAAAGGGACAAAGTTATAGGATATGAGGTCAGAAAATCAATGAGATCCTGATTATGTAAGAGCATCTAGGCCAGGGGTGGGCAAACTTTTTGACTCGAGGGCCACAATGGGTTCTTAAACTGGACCGGAGGGCCAGAACAAAAGCATGGATGGAGTGTTTGTGTGAACTAATATAAATTCAAAGTAAACATTATTACATAAAAGGGTACGGTCTTTTTTTTTATTTCAATAGTTTTATTCATTTAAAACATTTTAACAAGAAGAATGTAATCACTAATTATTATAATTTGAAACTTCAAAAAATGGAGGAATCATAGCACAATAATATACCTTATATTGAAGATGGCAAAGGCAAAATAAAATTGCCTAACAAAGGAAAGGTACAAAAGCCTTTCAAATGAAACTTAAATATAATAAAATAATTTAAAACTAAAACAAATAGAAAAGAACAAAATGTGTAAACAGTAAATTAAACATTTTCTTTAGTGCAACTTCCAAATTATGCCCAGGATGTAGATGTAGATGGCAATGTAGACTGGGTTGAAAGGTTTTTGGTCTTTAAAACATCAACTTCAGTGGGAACAGTGTTGTTGGTCTCCTTTTTTAGCTAATGCATCAAAGTCTGGAGTTAGTTTTGTTGTGGCTATTCTCAGGATAGATCTGAGGTGTTCGTCAGTTAAGCTGGATCTGTGAGGGGCTTTGTTGATATTCATGACGCTAAATGTCTGCTCACAAACATAGGTTGACCCAAACAGCACCAGTATCTTCTGTGCCATCCTCCGGATGTTTGGAAAAGTGGCTTCATTAAGTGAAGCATAAAAGTCTCTTAGTTCAAAAGATCTGAATTTCTCCTTTAGGACAAAGTCAGACTGAAGATCGATGAGTTCCAGTTGCACCTCTTCTAGTGCTGTTGCAGTGTTTTGTGACAAAGGACAGGCCACCAGTTGAAGTGACTGGTCAATGTTTTCAACATCAGAAAACAGACGACAGAATTCTGCATGCAGGTCATCCAGTGATTTGCTGTATTTCTTCACGTTTTGGATGGTCTCCTTCTGTGTGGTTAGTATGGCAAAATGAGTGAAGACTTTGTCTGAAATTTGTCTGGAAAGAAAATCAGCTTAAATTTAAAGGCTTTCACATTAGTGTACATGTCATGTACATACTGATCTTTTCCCTGTAGCTTCACATTTAGCTCATTCAAATGTGAAAATATATCTACAGCAAATGCAAAGTCACACAGCCAATTCTTGTCACTCAGCTCAGTAAATTCGTCAGACTTCCCCTTTAATTTCAAAAATGCACCAATGTCTTCTTTGAGCTCCCACACTCGTTGGAAAACTTTGCCCAAACTCAACCAGAGGACACGAGAGTGGTAAAGTAAGTTGTGGTGATCCGCATCAGTTTCCTCCAGAAACTTAATAAACTGACGGTGCTGAAGTCCCTTTGCTTGAATGAAATTAACAAGCTTTACGACTGGATTAACAACATAAGTTGTAATATAGACTTGCACAATGATTCCTGGTGAATAATACAGTGAAGAAAAATAACATCTTGGTTAGGGTTCTCCTCTTTCACTTTATCCTGAATTCTTTTTATCAGTCCAACATTTTTTCCAGTTAAATTTGGAGATCCATCTGTCATGACATTAGCAAGTTTACTCCATGGTAGCTTCATTTTCTCGATGACAGTAGACACCTGGTCATACAAGTCCTCTCCCCATGTTTTTCCTTTCAGTGGCTCCATGGCTAAAAACTCCTCCATAATTTCAAAATTGTCACTAATCCCTCGGATAAAAATTAAAAGCTGAGCAGTGTCCTTTACGTCATTACTTTCATCCAATGCTAGTGAATAAAACTTAAAGAACTCTGCCTTACTATTTAACTTGCTGGCCAAGTCTTCATCAATCAGTTCCACTCGACGAGTCACTGTCCTGTGCGATAAGCTGAGTTTTTCAAACTTGCCTTTGCTCTCTGGACACAAGAGACCTGCTGTCTCTATCATACATTCTTTCAAAAACTCGCCTTCAGAGAGAGGTTTGCTAGCTTTTGCTAATTTGAATGATAGCATAAAACTTGCTTTGGTAGTTGTCTCTTGAATTGCAGTTTGTCTGTGAAAGACATTTTGCTGAGCCTGTAATTTAGCCATCAACCTCTGTGCAGTAGCCTCCTGTTCTTGAGGTGACTGCTTGCTAGCATAATTGCCATGCTTTGTGGCAAAGTGATGGCTGAGATTGTACTCTTTGAAGACTGCAAGTGTCTCCTGGCATATCAGACATACCGGCATTGATCGGACTTCGGTGAAAAAATATTTTGTTGTCCACTCCCTCTTAAACACTCGGCATTCACTGTCCACTTTTCTTTGGTCCATTCATGTTTAATATTGGGCTAAAACCAACAGTACCGTTCTCTTATTAAATTCTTTACTAAAATAAGACAGTAAAGTATAAAAACAAGTGATTAAATTCGCTCTACTATAACATTTTTGGTCTTCTAAAAAATATAAATATAACAAAATCATCTGAAAAAGTTCAGACATGGGACAGAGGCACACCCTGACCATAGAGAACAACCCTTTTCCTCCATAGGAAACCTGTGTATCTTTCACACAGGCCCTTTGTTTATGGTAACACACATAGCTGCACATTGCTGTGTCTTCCAGACACACTTGTATGGGAGGTGCTAAGGCAGTGCAAAACATGGGTAACCAGTAGTTACCACAAGCACTTCCGTTACTGGCAAAAAAACAGCCGCAGTGCACATAGTGTGAAAGAACCCATTATCAATGTCAGATTGCATCCACTGGACTCTATAAAAACAACCAAGCACCACTTTTAAATGCCCATTGCAACAGTTTTTCTTATTAAAAGCTGGAAATGGCAGGATATTTATATATATACCCCTACTGTGACAGCCTGGCAGAGCATTACAAAGGAGAAAACCCAGCATCTGGTGATGTCCATAAGTACAAGACTTCAGGCTGTCATTACCAGGAAAGGGCTTCATCCAAGTATTAGATATGAACATTTGATTTTCAGTTTTTCATTTGTCCAATTACTTCTGAAACCCTGAAATTAAGCGATTTTGTAATAAAATCTTTAGTTCATCACATTTCTATACAATCTTTTTGTTCAACCCACTGAATTAGGGTTCGTTCACACTAACTATGCTGCCGTTGCAGTGTGGTGCAGTACTGCAATGCAGCGCAGCTAGGGTTAATGCAGGGTACACAGGTTTCCATCATGTTTGCGTTGATGCTAATGTGCAGTGGTGCATGTTAACACAAATGCCCTGTAGCACGCATTTTTACAGGCGCAAGGGGGAGAAGCAAACACAGCGCAAAATGCATTTGTTTTGCCGCTAACACATGCGGTTAGTGGCCACGGTAGCGTTACTGATACCGCATCCGTATCAGCAAAAAAATGCAGCCGCAGCATGGCTAATGTGACATGTCCTCTGTGTGTCTTTTACCCTGCTGCGCGCGTCCGCAGTGGGAAAAAAAAACTGCAGTGGATACAAGCCCTAAAAGCAGAAAGTCTTTGTTGTTTTATTAACAAGTCATTGTGATGTACAGAATGTGGGAACAGGAAAAAATTGTGTTTGAGTAGAGCTCTTAATCTTACCTCAGAAAGGCTCTGATACTGTGCTCTCCAGGGGCGTGTCTCCCTACATCACCACGATAACGTGTCTACACATTCCCAGGGTGATGTCGGGAGATGTGTCCACGGGCATTACAAGGAGCCTCTAGAAGATTGAGAGGTTGTTCCTTCTACTGAATGGGATGATATAAATCCACCCACTCAGAAGAAGGAGCTGCGGCCGTGTTTCCCGACATTGCCATGTTAACACTGCTGCTGGTGAAGGAGCGGAGGGGAGAGCAAGAGAACCCACCGCTCTTTCGGCTCCGCGGGCCGGATAGAACAGCTGAACGGGCCGGATCCGGCCCGCGGGCCGTAGTTTGCCCATGGCTGATCTAGGCCATTGTCAAGCCTTTGGCTTTTACTCTGAGTGAAATGGGCATGCTGTGGATTATTTTGAGCAGAAAAGGGACATGAACTTTCCCATGCTTTGAAAGGACCTTTCTGGGACCTTTGTGGAAATTAAAATTTGAGGGGTGGGGGTATTGAGAGCAAGGAGACAGGTTAGGAAAATATTGCAGTAATCCAGGCAAGATATGATGGTAGACAGACCAGATGGTAGCAGTGAAGGTGGTAAGAAGTGGGTAGGTTGTGGATGTATTCTGAATGTAAAGTCCATGTGATCCCCTCATAGATTGGATGAGAATATTAGAGCAAAAGTAGAATCAGTGATATTTCCAAGGCTTTTGCTATGGACAGTTGGAAAGATGGAGTCTTCATCAATTGATATAGAAAGGCTGTGGATTGGGAAATGCCAGAGGCTAAGACCAACAGTAGTTAGCATATTAATGAGATATTCAGCAGGGCTGAAAATCAGCATAGTATTGCCCTGCTGTTGGCCAAATGGCTCAAAGCAATTCCCTAACCTGATAATCTTTTTACTGTTTACCAAACTTTACCTTTGATATGCCTGTTTGCATTCCTAAAGGGCAAATGTGTATTCAAGGGAATAAAAAGCAGATGGGACCAAGTTTTAAAGGAGCTTCTCCACTAGAGGGAAGTTTTCAGCTTGGCCCCCCATGCCTTCTAAATTCATATTTCTCATCTAGTGTATTCATTTGTGCATGGCCCCTTCTTCAGATCCTGAACCCTAGCCGCAAATGGATGTGGCATTCACAGGGAAAGAAGAATTCAAGTTCAGCTTTAGAAACTTTAAGTTTAATGTGCATGTTAAATATCCAAATGGAAATACTGAGTCTGGGTTTGGAGGATACATCTGGTTTGGAAATAGAAATTTGAGAATACAGATACTATTTAAAGTAACAGAAATGGACAAGATTGTCAGAAAAGTGAGTGAAGACTGAGAAGAGGAGAGATCCAAGGACTTAAGCCTGGAGCACTGTGTCTGAGAAAAGAAGGAACCAGCTAATGGATTTGGGGAATAATCAATAAGATCAGAGAAAAACTAGGAAAATGAGATGTCCTGGAAACAAAGTGGAGGAAACATGTCAAGGATATGTGAGTGAGCAATTGTTTTAAATAGTGCTAAGAGATTGAGTAAAATGGGAATTGAGCATTGTTTTTAGCAAATTAGAAATCATGAATGGGGTGATTGTACATACACATCTCAGTTGGTCTAGAATAGTTCTAACTGATGTCTGTTGCCATCAAAAGTATACTCATTTGGGAAGGAGGAAGATGGCTACCGACGGGAAGGCGGGTTGCAAGATAGTGTGTGAGTGAGAGAATGAAAGGAGAGTGTGTGGACATGCGGGGAGTCTCTATTTGTGAGTGAGGGCCAGCTATATTTCAAGGGACTGTTGGGGACTGCCAGACTGGGCTCCCCTAACCGGGCAGCCTCTACTGCTGCTGAAATTTCTCCAAGAGCGTCTGGCTCTGCCACAGAGGCTGCAACATCTTGAAGGGTAGAGTGGCTATGATCGGAAGCCTAACCTTACCTTCACTGGGAAGAACTTGGATACCTCCCAGGACCCTACAACCACAACACCCAGGGACCAGCTGTGAACCCAGGAACATTGGGTCTCAAGCAGAGTGAATATGTGGATGTGGACAAGCCCTGCACCTTCTCATGAAAAGGTCAGATATCGCCTAGAGAAAGGTGAAGTCTGTGAACCAGGCTGGAGGGAGAAACAAGCACAGCAGGATCTAGAGTTTCAGAGGAAGTCTATACCCCACAAAATTCATGGCTGTTGGGGCCAGTGTAGCCCACAAAGTCGAAGGGGATCCACAGGGCTGCTGGCAGGAGGGAAATCTAGAAATCAACCCACAGCTGGCTGGACACAGAAAGGCAGCCTGAAGTTCTACTGGTATACCGGCTGCCCAGTGCCTAGAGAAAAAGACACGCACAGAGACGTGGACAGAGTCACGCGCAGTGCCAGGGGAAAAGTCGCGAGTCCGTGCACTTACTCTGACTTTTTTTTCTCTTTAAATCCTTGCTTTTGATTACTAAGCCCAGTACATAGGATCTCCCAATTAAAAACACTCTCAGAGACTTCAGGGGAAAGTTGTTTTTGTGGAACCTGAGGATCAGAGTGGGAAGAAATGATCAGAAAACCAGCTCTGGGGAAGTCCATTCCCCCAATGCAGTATTAAGTACGGCAGGGAAAACAAAATCTAAATACTGAGTAGAGAGGACTTATAGCCCCGGATGTCAATACAGAAACACTGCTACCCAGGGGATGAATCACAAATTGACTCTTGTGTAAATACAACTAAAGGAAGGCTGAGAAACAAAGAAATACTGCCTGCTTGAAAAAAGGATTGAGGAATGGTGGAACGCAAGGAACTTCAATACTGTCCTGACTACCTGACAGGAAATAGGTGTGCCAAACAGAACAGAACAATGCTCAATTCCCATTTTATGATACATAGGAATGGTGGAATGCAGGGAACTTCAATACGGTCCTGACTACCTGACAGGAAACAGATGTGCCAAACAGAACAGTAGAGGAAGTGAATGACCTTCACTACTGCACATTTTTATTTTTTACCTTTTATTTAGAAACTAAGTTTTTTTTCTTTGTTTCTCACTTGATTTTACCTTTTTTATTATTATATTTTTATTTTTAATTAGTATTATTACTACTATTATTTTACCTTTTTTCAGTTTCATTTTATTTTTTCTTTATTTTATTTTATTTTGGGATTAGTGTTCTACATTCTATTTTCATTTTTCCTTTAGTATAATTTTACTCTATCTCAATTTTACGTTTATGCCAACACTCTGTTCCTCACTTTTTTCCCCCCTTCTGTTGTCCTGTTTCTCTTACCCTATTCCTGCTTCAGATTTTCCCTACTCTTTCTTTTTACCCCCTGTTAAAAATTCATCCTACTTATATATCTAATTTCCGGTCCCCTGCTCCAAGTCCTTACACACCTCTCTCTTCTCTTCCTTCACTATCCAGATTTTTCCCCTCTCTTCCCTTTCTGTTTTTTGTTTTATTTTGTTTTGTTTTGTTCTTCTTTCTCTCTGTCCTATTATTGTTGTTTGTTTGAATGTTGATCAGTTTGTTTGTTTTTTTGTTTGTTTGTTTGTGTGTTTGTTTCTCTTTATTTTGCTTCTGTTTTTCCTCTCATCATTTGTTATTAGTCATTGTTTGTAGTTTGCATTCATCTCTGGGTGTTTGTTGTTTGCATTTTTTTTTTGGATTAGTTATTGTTCTATTGGAGTTTTCTCCCCATAGCAATACTTTTTGCCCCCTTCTTTTTTATTGTCTTTCTTTTCTCTCTTACTTTTTTCCTTTGCTCAATATCATTTTTGCACTCTTTTTAAATTTTTATTTTTATTTTTATCCCCTAATTCTCTTTTCTCTGGTGGTCACTTTTATTTGGGGTTATTAGTATCGTGAATACATTTGTATTCAGTGCCTTGTGCATTGTGCCTTGTTGTGTTGTATTTTGTACCTTTATGTCAATGCAAGAGGGCGAGAGCTACATAACCAGACAACCAGAGAGGAGTGACCATGGGGAGACAAACAAACAGCCCACATATGAAAGAAAAGGAGGCATCACCAGAAAAGGAAGTAAACAAAATGGAGGCAAGCAAAATGTCAGAGAAAGAATTCAGAGAAATGGTCATAAGGTCACTGAAAAGGTTGGAAGACAAATTCAACAATATGTGTAAGAACCAAGAGGAAATGAAGAAGAACCAAGAAGAAATGAAAAATGACATCGCTGCAATAAAGAACTCAATAGAAAGCATCAACAGTAGACTAGAAGAAGTGGAGGACCGCATCAGCGAGCTAGAAGACAAGGTAGGAAAAAATATCAAAGCAGAGTGGCATCTAGAAAAAAAACTTAAAAAACAGGAGGAAAGCCTAAGGGAACTTTGGGACAACAGGAAACGAAACAACATCTGCATAATAGGGGCACCAGAAGGAGAGGAAACTGAGCAAGGAATAGAAAACCTGTTTGAAGAAATAATGACAGAACACTTCCCTGATATAGGAAAGAAAAAACTCACACAAGTCCAAGAAGCTCACAGAGTCCCAAACAAAATGAACCCCAAAAGACTGATGCCAAGGCACATTACAATTAAATTGGCAAACACCAACAACAAAGTAAGAATCTTAAAAGCGGCTAGAGAGAGACAGAAAGTTACCTACAAAGGATCCCCCATCAGACTAGCAACTGATTTCTCAACAGAAACACATCAGGCCAGAAGGGAATGGAATGAAATATACAAAGGAAGGATCTGAATCCAAGAATACTGTACCCAGCAAGGCTATCAATCAAAATTGAGGGTGAAATCAGGAGCTTCAAAGACAAAAAAGGACTAAGGGAGTTTATTACCACCACCAAACCAGCAATGCAAGAAATGCTAAAGGGTCTGCTGTAAAAAGAAGAAATAGGAAGCAAAGAAGGAACACAGGCATAAAGAGTAAAAATGGCAACAAACAAGTACCTGTCAATAATAACTTTAAATATAAATGGATTAAATGCCCCAATCAAAAGACATAGGGTAGCTGAGTGGATAAGAAAACATGACCCATATATCTGCTGTCTACAGGAAACCCACCTCAGAACAAAGGACTGACACAGACTGATGGTGAAGGGATGGAAAAAGGTATTTCAGGTGAATGGAAATGAAAAATGAAAAAAAGCTGGGGTAGCAATACTTATATCTGACCAAATAGACCTCAAAGTGAAGGCCATAACAAGAGATAAGGAAGGCCACTTCATAATACTAAAGGGAGCAATCCAACAAGAAGATATAACTCTGGTAAACATATATGCACCCAATACAGGAGCACCAAAAAACTTCTGGAGGATATCAAGGGAGAGAATGACAGCAATACAATCTAGTAAGGGACATTAATACCCCACTAATACCACTGGACAAATCCTATAAACAAAAAATCAGCAAAGAAACATCAATCCTAAATGACTCACTAGATCAGATGGAATTAATTGACACCTTCAGAAAATTTCACCCCAAAACCACAGAATGTACATTCTTCTCAAGTGCACATGGGTCATTTTCAATGATAGACCATATATTGGGTCACAGGGAAAGTCTCTTCAAATTCAAGAATATAGAAATCATATCAAGCATCTTTTTAGATCATAATGGCATAAAACTAGAAATCAACTGCAATAAAAACAATAAAAAAATCAAACACTTGGAGGCTAAATAGCATGCTATTAAACAATGACTAGGTTACCAAAGAGATCAAAGAAGAAATAAAAAGCATCATGGCAACAAACAACAATGAAAACACAACAATCCAAAATCTATGGGACACAGTGAAAGCAGTCTTGAGAGGGAAATTCATAGCTCTACAGGCCTACCTCAAAAAACAAGAAATAATGGTAATAAATTATCTCACCCTACAACTCAAAGAGTTAGAAATAGAGCAAAAAGAAAAGCCCAGTGTAAACAGAAGGAAAGAAATAATAAAGATCAAAGTGGAGATAAATGACATAGAGACCAAAAACAAAAACAAAAACAAAAAACAATACCAAAGATCAACAAAACCAAGAGCTGGTTCTTTGAAAGGAAAAACAGATTGATGAACCTCTAGCCAGGCTCACCAAGAAGCAAAGAGAGAGAACCCAAATAAAATCAGAGATGAAAGAAGTGAAATAACAACCGATCCCACAGAAATACAAATGATTATGAAATAATACTATGAACAACTCTATTTAAACAAAATGGACAACCTATATAAAATGGACATATTCTTAGAAAAATACAAGCTCCCAAAACTCAATCAAGAAGAATCAAAAAACCTGAATAGGCCGACAACTACCAAAGAAATTGAAACAGCAATCAAAAATCTTCCAGCAAACAAAAGCCCTGATCCGGACGGCTTCACAGGGGAGTTCTACCAAGCATTCAAAGAAAAACTAAAACCTATCCTCTTCATACTATTCCAAAAAATTCAAGAGAAAGGCACACTTCCAAGATTTTTCTATGAAGCCAGCATTACCCTATTCCCAAAACCAGATAAAGGGACCACAAAAAAACGAGAACTACAGGCTATTATCCTTGATTAATATAAATGCTAAAATCCTCAACAAAATTCTAGCAAATCAGATTCAGCAATACATTAGAAAGATCATACACCATGACCAAGTGGGATTTATTTCGAAGATGCAAGGATGTTACAATATCCGCAAATCAATAAATGTGATGCATCACATAAACAACCTGAGAGACAAAAATCACATAATCATATCAATTGATGCAGAAAAAGCATTTGACAAAATCCAGCACCCTTTCTTGATAAAAACTCTCAGCAAAGTGGGAATAGAGGATCATACCTCAACATAATAAAAGCCCTATATGACAAACCTACAGCCAACATCATACTCAATGGGCAAACACTAAACTCATTTCCCCTAAGAACAGGAACAAGACATGGATGCCCACTTTCACCACTCCTGTTCAACACAGTACTAGAAGTACTAGCCATAGTGATCAGACAGGAAGAAAAAAATAAAAGGCATCCAAATTAAAAAAGAAGTAAAACTCTCCTTATTGGCAGATGACATGATACTATATATAGAAAGCCCCAAAGACTCCATCAAAAAACTGTTAAACCTAATAAATGAATTAGGCAATGTAGCAGGATACAAAATTAATGCCAAGAAATCTATGGCATGTTTATACACCAATAATGAACTCACAGAAAGAGAAATGAAAAAAAAAATGCCATTTACCATTGCACCAAAATAATTAAGATACCTAGGAATATACTTAACTAAGGATGTAAAAGACCTGCACTTGGAAAACTATAGGACATTGAAAAAAGAGATAGAGGAAGACATAAACAAATGGAGGAACATACCATGTACATGGATTGGTAGAATCAACATCATTAAAATGTCCATACTACCTTAAGCAATCTACAGATTCAATGCAATCCCTGTTAAAATACCAATGGTACATTTCAAAGATCTAGAAAAAACTCTCCAAAAATTCATCTGGAATAAAAACAGACCCTGAATAGCCACAGCTATCCTGAGAAAGAAGAACAAAGTTGGAGGGATAACAATACCAGATATCAAGCTATATTACCAAGCCACAGTTCTCAAAACTGCCTGGTACTGGCACAAGAACAGACATATAGACCAATGGAACAGAATAGAGAACCCAGAAATTCACCCAAGGTATTATACGCAATTAATATTTGACAAAGGAGGCAAGAGCATACAATGGAGTCAAAATAGTCTCTTTAATAAATGGTGCTGGGAAATTTGGTCAGATACGTGGAAAAAATGAAACTAGATCACCAACTTACACCATACACAAAAACAAACTCAAAATGGCTAAAGGAATTGAATGTAAGATGGGAAACAATAAAGATCCTATAAGACTCCATAGGCAGCAAATTTGCAGACATATGTCATAGCAATATCTTTATCGATACAGCTCCTAGGGCAAGGGAGACTAAGGAGAAAATAAACAAATGGTACTACATCAAAATAAAAAGCTTCTTCACAGCAAGAGAAACCATCAACAAAATAACAAGAAAGCCCACTGCATGGGAGAACTTATTTGCCAATGATATTTCCGATAAGGGTTTAATCTCCAAAATTTACAGAAAACACATATGACTTAACAAAAGGAAGATAAATGATCCAATCAAAAAATGGGCAAAGGATCTAAAGAGACACTTTTTGAAAGAAGATATACAGAAGGCCCAGAGACATATGAAAACATGCTCAAAGTTACTAATCATCTGAGAGCTGCAAATCAAAACAATGAGATACCACCTCACAACTGTCAGAATGGCTATCATCAACAAATCAACAAACAACAAGTGCTGGCGAGGATGTGGAGAAAAAGGAGCCCTTCTGCACTACTGGTGGGAATGCAGACTGGTGCAGCCACTGTGGAAAACAGTATGGAGTTTCCTCAAAAAGTTGAGAGTGGAACTCCCATTTGACCCAGTAATGCCACTTCTATGACTATATCCCAAGAAACCAGAAACACCAATCAGAAAGGACATATGCACCCCTATGTTCATAGCAGGACAATTTAGAATAGCTAAGATTTGGAAACAGCCTAAGTGCCCATCAGTGAATTAAAAAACTGTGGTACATCTACACAATGGAATACTATGCCGCTATAAAAAAGAAGGAACTTTTAACATTTGCAACAGCATGGATGTAACTGGAGAGCATTATGATAAGTGAAATAAGCTAGTCGGAGAAAGATAAATATCACATGATCTCACTCATATGTGGTATATAATTATCAACATAATTTGATGAACAAGAATAGATCCAGAGACAAATGGTAGGGGAGCGGCGGGAAGGGGGCCGTTAGAGAGCAACCAAAGGACTTGTATGCATGCATATTAGCATAAGCAATAGACACAGACACTGGGGTGGTGGGGGCTTGCCTGGGTGGGAATGACTGGGGAGGATGTCAATTGGGGAAAAATGAGACATATGTAAAACTGTGGACAAAAAAAAAAAGATACTCATTTGGGTGTACTCACTTGGGAGAAGGGAGATACAGCAATAGGGTCATACATTATGTTATTAAAGATTATTACAAGAGATGGATTGGAAATTTGATTGGTTTAGTGGCAGAGTTGAGGAGAAGTTATGTGTCCTGGATACGGCCCACATTTTGTGTTGGTTCAGCTGAGTTGAAATAGGCATGAGGAGGAAGAGATGGTAGTATGATTGAGATGTTGGCTTCAGTCTGGAAGAAGAAGGACATACATGTGAGATTGTATAAATTAAGTATCAACAGGAATGTGTTTGATATAAGATTTTGAAGTCAGAACAAAGAATCAAGAGTTGAAGCAGAGGGACACTGTGCCTAGTACAGAGAGAAATTGTCAAGAATAGCATCTTATGGCACACGATGATACTTAGGAGATAAAGTAAGAAGTCCAAGAATGACTAGATTTATAGGAAGAAAACCAGGGCAATAGTATCCATTAAAGTAAAGAAGGAGATTTTCAAGAAGGAGATTTCTGAAACCACCCAGTGACCTCAGGAATTTAATTCTCTTTCATGGTTAGGGGTATGTGGTTTCTTAGACTTAGATCCAAACAAACAAATCTCTGAGACTTTTCATATCCTTCAATCTGAACTTGATTTTGTTTTGTTTCATTAACCTTAGTGCCATTTAGTTTCTGTCTTATCATCTAATATCTGATATCTACTTCTCTAACAAGCCATTTTAAATTGAATTTTTAAATGGGACTATCTTTATTGTTCAGTCTAGGATTCCCAACTGCCTTGTCCATAACTTCCCTCTCTCCAGGATCTCAATCTTTTAGGGAAGTCCCTTGGGCCCCCAGCCAACATTTCCAGAACTTCAGCTCAGGTGGGATACCTAGAGCCAATGGCTCTTGGAGAATGTGAAATCAAATAAGAGCCAAAAAGTCATTATAAGGTTTGCTAACAAGGGGATGATTGGTGCTTTTTCTCAAGACAAGTTTGAAGAACTGCTTTGATGGGAATCCAGAGTACAGTGTGCTGCAACAATCCCCAAAGGGAGCTCAGGAAGCAGACAGCAATAGTAGACAACTTTTTGAAGAAATTAGGTTGAACAAGAACATAGAGATATCAGTGGATTGTTAGAAATCTATAAAAAGGGTGAGAAAAGATTTGTTCTTTTTGTCTTGCTTTGAGAGAAGACTTGCTAGTATTTGCAAGCTGAGTATTTTCATAGAAAGGGTCTAGTTAATAATTTCAGAGAGAAAATGAGATGAGGATCTGGGAAGGAGGTACTAGTTTAAGTTGAAAACTTGACAATGTCTGAATAAATGTGAGTCAAATCATATACCTCATAATTTGAAAATATTACTTGGAAGCAAATCAAATACAGTACTTAAAATTAATTACTATTTATAAGTTTGTCTATTTTAGGAAGGATATTGGAGAAAATTTCTAAAGAAAAACTATAACATTAATCTTTAGTGAAGTTACCTTTATAACAATGATATGTACTTTGCCTTTGCCGGAGAGAATTGCAAAATTGAATGTTTATTCAGGTGGGATATTTATTAGGATCCCTTTTTGAGGGTCTTTTTAGAGTTTGGGGAGGCTGGACACTGGGGGATTGTTTTGTCTTAACAAGATGGACCAAATTCAGGTTTATTCACTAGTAATACTTATGGTTGTGCATGTACCATAAAAGAGACCCATGAAAAGGCACACCTGACACCTACATTGAGATTGTAACCTTTCAGCTAATATTTCTATTTACAGCTTTTGTGATCTTGAGAAAAGAATTAATAAGCCTGGAATAAACCACTGTGCCAGTGCCATTCTAGTCACTGAGAGAAAATTAAATGAGGATCTGGGAAGGAGGTATTAGTTTAAGTTGAAAACTTGACAATATCTGAATAAATGTGAGTCAAATCATATACCTCATAATTTGAAAAGTTGAACAGTGCTGACTTTAAAATATGATACTTTAGTGTGAAGAGCCAGAACAACATTCAATAAATATTAAAACCACAGAATACAAACAAATAGAAGTGAGAAATATTAACCTTTTGCTACCTAGGAAAACTTTCTGGTAAATATGAGATGGTATGTGGGTTGGGAAATGGGTTGTAAATTTATGTAAAGTGACATAAATGCACTTAATCTTCTGCAGAAGTTAATCTTACTATCTTCAGGAGAGATTTGTGCTATGGAGGAGATTAACTAAATAATGCTACCTTATTTTTAGTTTGTTTGTTTTTTTTTAATATTTTTATTCTGGAAGAAAACGAATCCCTTCCTTTACCCCCCCCCCACTCCCCCCCCCCCCCCCCCCGCAAGCCACAATGATTTATTTTAGCTTCTGCCTTCTTTCAGAGAACAATAGTTCACTCACTCCAATTTAGTGGGGCTTAAAAGGTTAGGTTGTTTATTTAATGTTAATTCTGTTAATGAATCATTTAAAACAGATATTTGGAAATACGAGAAAAAAAGAAAGGTAGAGAATTTCAGGGGAGAAAAAGCTGGATTAAAGTATATAGAAAAGAAGAACAGCAAGAATGTGAAAAGAGGGAGAATGGGGAGAGAAAAGGAGAGAAATCAAATAATGATCCCTACTCTTTTGTTCTATTATGATAAAGTATCCATTATATTTTTATAACATGTTATAAAAATATATTTGTCCACATCTGTATTTCCACACATCTTTTTTTTTTTAATGTGTATAAATCTCTGCCTGAGCAAGTGAAAAATTTCTTGCATTTCTGTGAAAATCAAGTGCTCTTGATTTAGACTGGGGTTCTAGCTAATGGGGAAAATAGAAAGGTTTGCAACTGTAATTGGAATTACCAGTGGTCTTTTTATTTTTTTCCTCAATATGATAAATTCTTTCTTTTCTTTTTTAAAAATTCAATTTATTTAAATTCCAAGAAAAAACACCAAAAAACAGTTTACCCATTTCTCCAACCCACCACCAACCACCAATATAAAAGAGAGCATATGATATTTGTCTTTTTCTGTCTGACTTATTTCACTTAGCATAATGTCTTTGAGGTCCCTCCATGTTGCTGCAAATGGAAAGATTTTGCTATTTTTATGGATGAATAATATTTCATTGAATATATATGTATATGCCACATGTTTAAATTTATTTATCAATGATGAACACTTAAGTTGTTTCCATATCTTGCTTATTGTACATAAGTCTGCAATGAACATGGAGTGCATATATGGTTTCAGATTAGTGTTTTTGTTTTCTTAGGATAAATACCAAGAAGTAGAATTGCTGTATCACATAATAGTTCCTTTTTCACTTTTAGAGGACCCTCCATAGTAGCTGCACCAATTTATATTTCTAATTATTATTTCTAATCTTTTTGATAATAGCCATTTTAACAGGTGTGAGGTGATATCTCATTGTGGTTTTGATTTGCAATTCTCAGATGAATTATTCTGAGCATCTTTTCATGTACCTTTTGGCCCTTTGTATGTCTACAGAAAAGTGTTTATTCAGATCTTCTGTCCAGTCTTTAATTGGAGTTTTTGTTTTTTTTTTGTTTTGAATTGCATGACTTTAAAAAATATTTTGGATATTAGTCCCTTAGGAGATATATGATTTGCAAACATTTTCTTTCATTCGTTAGATTGCCTTTTTTATTTTGTTGATAATTTCCTTTGCTGTACAGAAGTGTTTTAGTTTGATATAGAGAGAACTTGTTTATTTTTGCTTTTTTTTTCTTTTGCTTTCAGTGTCAGATTAAAAAACTTGACTCACTTCTGACACTATCTACCTGTTGATAATGTTAGTTTCACTGTTCCAGCTAATAGGGAAAATAGAAAGGAGTTTTGTGCCAGAAACTGGAGGAAAACCAAATATGTATTTCTTATTTTCCTATATAATAAAAGGCTAATGCGCAAATTGACTGAACGGCAGAATGACCTGTCACTATGATGCACACTGACCACCAGGGGGAAGACACTCAACATAGGAGCTTCCCCTGGTGGTCAGTGTTCTCCCACAGGGGGAGCACTGCTCAGCCAGAAGCCAGGCTCACGACTGGTGAGCGCAGCATTGATGGCGGAGCCTCTCCTGCCTCCACAGGCAGTACTAAGGATGTCCAACCACAGCCTTCAGTTGCACATCCCAAGGGGTCCTGGACTGCAAGAGGGTGCAGACTGGGCTGAGGGATACCCCCCCAAGTGTAGAATTTCGTGCACCGGGCCTCTAGTAAATCATAATATCACACATATACAATGGCATTATTGTGTGTGTGTTTGTGTGTGTGCACACGTATATACATACAGAATGGGGTAAAAGTAAGTTTACAGTTATTTGTATAGAAAAATACTACAATAATCCTATATAATAAAAGCCTTAAATGCAAACTGTCCTCTTGACCAGGAGTTCGACCGAGAGTTCGACTGCTCACTATGACATGTGTTGATCACCAGGGGGTGGTGCAAAACATGGCAGGCATTGGCGATGCGGTGCTGGCAGCGGGTGGCAGTGGAGGTGCTGCTGGCCCTGATGGGCCCTGATGAGAGTAGGACCATGGCAGGATGGTGGAGCAGGTGAGCAGATGGCACCAGGCCAAGGTGGTGCAAGCAGGGCCCAATCGCCCCACTGATCACCCCGCAGATGGTGACCAGCGGTGGGGGGCAGGGCCACTGCCAGCTCCCAGGCGCAGAAGGAGCCGGGTGGGGGCCCGATGACACAGGCGGAGGGGGGCACATGGGGACCTGGGGGGCCCAGGTGCTGCCCAAGGCCCAGAGGTCAGCTGGGGCTTGCCCTTCCATGCCAGACACTTGCGCTTTGATCGCCAGCCAGGCCTAGCGACCACAACCATGCACGATTTTGTGCACTGGGCCTCTAGTTTATAAATAATAGTACAATAATAAAGTCTGTGTTTCTTGTCCTCAAAACTATAAAACTACTTTTGCCCCACCCTGTATACTAGTATAAAATCATAAACTAGAAATGGTGATGTATATAATAAATGTTTATTTCTTACTAATGATTCCCAAGTTAATTGATCCCTAATAATACAATCCTAATGTTCCATTTTTTTTTTTTCTGGACAAACTATTGCAGTTGTTTTTTAATTGGTCTCCCTACTTATCATCTATAATACATTTTAGCACTAATTTTTGGAAACTTTAACCATAACATGAGATTCTGGTCCTTAAAACCTTTGATATTCCATTGCATTCAGAGTTATATGCAAATTTTTTTGCATGGCCCCAAAGACCTCACATTATCAGAACAACTATGGACTATGGACTGTTATAACTCTGAAACGAGATTTTTGGTCTGAAACGGGATTTTTGGACTGGAAAGGCACGGTATTTCCCTTGGCAGGATGGTCTCCCAGTCTCTTGTCCAGTGGAGTCAAAGAATGAAACCACAGACAAAAGGCGGTATAGCAAAGATGGAAATTTATTGAAGAACAAGTACAGACTCCCACATGGGGAGGGGCAAAGAGTCCCACCAGTTCCTTTTACCACGGTTTATATAGGCTGCAGATCAATGTGCCTTGATATCCCATCTGACTGGTCACTATCCCCTTCTGATTTGGTCACTATAGCAACTCCTGAGCTCAAAGGTCGAACCTCACCTGTGATTCTGAGGCTCTCCTCCCCTCCTTCGTTATTGTTTCCCTATTCCTTCTGGGCTTTCTTCCTCCTTCCATTTATTCTGTAAATGTGTACCTTTTGCTACCCCCAGATCCCTTATCTTATGGAAATGTAACTTCTGCCGCTCCCTTGTCTTATGGAAATATATCCTTTTGCAACTCTGTAGACCTGTGTTTTTCCCATGGACTCCTTAATTTTTAAAATTTCCTAAACCTGCCTATTTCACCCCTAAAAACTCCTTTCACTTCCACTGATATATGCCTTTTGATATTCTCCTGCATCCCCACACAGAATATTCTTAAACACATCCAACTTTTGCAATTTAAGGTCATTGCACTCAGCTGCTTCCTCTTTGTCTAGTACTATTTATTATTCTGTCTGAATTACTTGTTATCTGTTTAAAGGGGGCTGCACCCTTGTAAAATTGTCCCATTCCAATCACTGTGTTACATTTTTCTCCATTGTTTTTGCCACTGTCATACATTATTCACATCTACTTATTATTATTATCTGCTTCTTGTAATCTTCTGGGGAACAGGAACCTTACCATGCCACCCCCTGCCCCCACTGCTGTGTGCCAGTGACTAGAATAGTGCGCATCACATAATATAAATACTTACTGAAAAACTGACTAAATCTGAGTTTATGCTACGACTAACAGGCTATCCAGTTGACAAGTCCATGTCCTGATTAATTGGCAGGATAAGTTAAATTGAAACTGAAAATTAAGCCTCCCTCTCACCCCCCCTCCCCCGCAAACAGGAGGGATACTTTGATTTGGATCAATAATCCAATGGGAGCAGTCTGAGTAATTGTAATGGTGTTGTTGTTGTTTTTATTTATTAGGTACTGAATGCAATGGCAGCAGACCATCTTATCAGTGACAGTATTGCTTCCAACTTCCCTGCCTTCCTTAATTTGACATTGTTACAAGTGGGAGGAGAGGGAAGTAAAGGATGAGGAGCAGTAAAAAGAAGGTAAACAAGGAAGGGCTGAGAGCCAAAATGTGTAGAGAAAGGAAATATTGCACAGAGGGAGTGCCCACTCAATTGCAAGTTTACCATCTGCCCTGAGGTTAGGATACTTATCAGATGAAATACAGCTGAAACTGAGTTTTCTCTGTGACTAACCTTCACGGGGGGAGTTCTCTGTGTGTTTAGTTACTGTTATTATTCAACCAGACTTATTTTCAAGACATCATATTTTCTGACTCAAAATTTTCTCAGGCTTTCAGTGCACAAAAGAGTTTCTGGAATTAAATAGACGAGATTCGTAGGAGAGCCCACAGCTAAATTAAGTACAGTATGTGGAATTTTATCATTCTTGTTTTTTTCTTAAACTAATAACACTAGGTCATGATGAAGGATATCTCCTATAATGATCTCAGAAATACTCATATTTTTTAAACCAGGGTAAATAGCTGCATAAGAGAATCACTGTCCAGATACAATTGCCAAGTTAGCACAGACAATTGCTGAACTTGCCAGTTGTAGCAAATTATATTTTTAAAGTAGTGATTTTTCTGTTTTATGCACAGAGTAAATGTGTAGGTCATGCTCACATAATGTTCAAGAAAATTCTAATCAATTAAAATAATGATAAGAAAATAATGATCTGAATTTTGAACTTTCTTTAAGAACTGTAACATGTAAATAGATTAGTGTTTAACTAAAATTAAATCAGCTGTTTAATATTAACTCTAATTAAATGATCTTGAGAAATTGTATGACTTTACAAAATGCCTTCTGAGAAGCAAGCCATGTGATGAATTGATAAGATTGCTAGCATGATGGGTTAATGCACTAGATGGCACTAATTGTATGCCTTTTATGTGTTATAAAATCAAATTTAGTATGACAAAAGAAAGTACCTCACACTTGAAATGTTTTTATCAGGTATACTTTATGAAATTTCTTTGATATGTTATTTGTAATTTCTCATTACTGCTTTTTAGATCATCAGAAAAAAAAAGAATTAATTATAGTCACTTTGATATTAAGTGAAAATCAAATTGAAAAATATAATTCCTGTATTTTTTTAACCTAAAGAAACTAATTTACTCCAGGCAAGATGCAAAAGTGTTCTAGTACAGAGGATTAAGTGATTCAATTCAAGTGAAAAGTTCTGTACCAATTACATGGTTTTCCATGAACTTTACTTATCAAAAAGATTAAAGTCTCAGAAAATAAATAAATTCTTCTGATTTTCTAAACAAAGTCTAAACCTTAGAGCATAATAGAAATTCTGTGCTCTGCAAAATTATTTCCTTGTGGTTTTTAAGTACACAGATGGGAAAAGAGAGAAGGGAATAAAGTCTTGTTATTTAAGAACAAAGTAAGACTATAAGAAAAGACAATTTTCAAAATAAGCAGTTTTCAATTAAGTTACCTGGCATTTATAAATAAACAACTATTGTTGTACTAAAAAGGAGGAAGGAAGCCCTAGCTAGTTTGGTTCAGTGAATAGAGCATTGGCCTGCAGACCAAAGGGTCCTGGGTTCGATTCTAGGACCAGGGCATGTACCTTGGTTGCAGGCTCTTCCCTGGCCCTGGCCCTGGTCAGTGTGCATGCAGGAGGCAACCAATTGATATGTTTCACTCACATCGATGTTTCTCTCTGTCTTTCCCTCTTTGTTCCACTCTCTCTAAAATCAGTGGAAAATATCCTCAGGTGAGGATTTAAAAAGAGGAAAAAAAATCACTAATACAATTGAAATATACCTACTTTAAAATATGTAACATATTGATGTTAGGGTCTCTGAGTTAATTACAAATCCATTTGGTTTATTTACATTTTGATATAATTTAAATTTTTCACACAGAAACAGTACCTGTTAAGAGTAAATTTTCCTTGCCTAATGTGGTCATTGCCACACTGACTATGAATTATGGGAACCAATGTTTCAGTGACTTCAATTTAGAATCATTGTGGAGTTTCCTAAATCTTTGATCTTCCAGATGTTCATAAACTAATAATTGAGAAAAACTGAATGCACATAATGGGATGAAATATATGAAGGCCAAATAGTTAAGAAAACACATAATATACAATAGTCCAGTCTTATCCACAGGGGATACATTCCAAGACCCCCCAGTGGATGCCTAAAATTTGGATAGTACTGAACCCTATATATACTTATTTTTTCCCATACACATCCTATCTAATAAAAGAGTAATATGCAAATTGACTGTCACTACAACACCGAGATGGCCACCCCCACGTGGTCAAAGATGGCCGCCCTTTGAAACAAGATGGCCACCACAAAATGGCCAGCAAGGGAGGGCAGTTGTGGGCGATCAGGCCAGCAGGGGAGGGAAATTAGGAGGGAACCAGGCCTGCAGGGGAGGGCAGTTAGGGGTGACCAGGCCGGCAGAGGAGGGAAGTTGGGGGTAACCGAGCCTGCAGGGAAGGGCAGTTGGGGGGGATCCAGGCCTGCAGGGGAGGACAGTTCGGGGTGACCAGGCCAGCAGGGGAGGGCAGTTAGGGACAATCGGGCCAGCAGGGGAGCAGTTAGGCGTCAATCAGGCTGGCAGGGGAGTGGTTAGGGGGTGATCAAGCTGGCAGGCAGAAGCGGTTAGGGGCAATCAGCTAGGCAGGCAGGCAAGCTGTTGGGAGCCAGCAGTCCTGGATTGTGAGATGATGTCTGACTGCCTGTTTAGGCCTGATCCCACTGGTACATCCCTCGAGGGGTCCCAGATTGGAGAGGGTGCAGGCTGGGCTGAGGGACACACACCCCCACGCACGAATTTCGTGCACTGGGCCTCTAGTATAACTATAATAAAGTTTAAATTTATAAATAATGCACAGGTATGGGATTAGCATGGAACAGACTGAGGAATCTCAGAGGGAAGGCAGAAGGCAGGAGGTGGGTGGTGGGTGGGAGGGAGAGAGATTAGCTGGGGAATTCATATATATGCCTAGCCCATGGACACAGACAATAGTGTAGTGAAGGCCTGCAAGGGGTGGGTGCGGGTGGACTGGATCAATGAGAAAGAAAGGGGGACATCTGTAATACTTTCAACAAGAAAAATAAATTTAAAAACATACCCTTAGTATAACCTTAGGCTAAAAAAATCAATAAATATGTGACATAAAGAGAAAAAAGTAACTAACAATAAAATAGAACAGTTGTATAACATTACATTGTAATAAAAGTTATGTGACCTTTCTCTCTCTGTCTCTGATAACTGATCTGATACCCAGGGTGGCTACTAAGTGACTAACAGGCAGGTAGATACAGTGTAGATGATACTCTGGACAAACGGATGATTCAAGTCTTGAGCACAACAGAGTGAGATGATGTGAGATTTCATCATGCTACTCAAAATGGTGCACAATTTAAAACCTATAAATTGCTTATTTCTGCAATTTTCCATTTAATATTTTCCGACCATGATTGACCATTGGTAACTGTGACAGAAGAGAGCTGAACCATGGATAAGAGGGAACTACTACATGACTAACATTGAATGGGGTTTTCCCAACATTTTCTTTCTTATTCAGCATTGGTAAAACCTGTTTATTCTTAGGGACATTTTAAATACTTGTTCTGTAAAAAAAAAAAAAAAAAAAAAGGGAATTTTCAAAAGATTAAAAAAAAAGAAAAAAAAATTAATTTTCAGTTGAGGAGATGGTGGTGATGGGGGCAGTAGTGGCAGTAGTGGAGGAAAGGAAGGGGCAGTATGGTGGGAATGATGGCAAAGGAGAGGGTAATGAAGATGGTGGAGTAAGATAGATGGCCATAATTCAGATGACAATTTGACAGTATTTTCTTGGATCAGAAATTTCCACTGATATGCTGCTCTGACTCTGATTTTAGTTGCTTTCAAATTAATTTACATTAATTCATGTTTGATTAAATTTTAATTTAAAATAAATAAGCTAAATGCAAATAATTCATCATCTCTCTTTTGATCTTCCTCAGTTCTTCTTAGTGATTTTTTATTCATTCTAATTGCTCAATGTTCAGTCTTTTAAAAAGTACCAGTTTTCATTTTAATGGTTTTTATTTTGCTACTGATCGGTCTTTGCAAATACAGAAATTTCATTCCATCAGTGAAACTATATACTGCAAAATTTATTCTTTTATGAGTTACAGAAATGATGGGAGAAGTTTTAAAAGGTACTCTAGGTTTGAATGCTACCTAGAAAACCTCTGTTATACTCAGAAAACATACATTGTAACTATTTCCTTTCTCACACTACCATATATCAGGTTCTCTCTCTTCCCATAGTGCTACATTAAGTTGAGGTTAGCTTCCCAACATATATGGGGAGACTTATAGTGTATCAATTTTCTCTTACAGATTGTGCATTTTATGTTTATTCTTTCAGAAGTAAAAATGGATATAAGCTCATTTGTATGAATTTGAAAGCATTTAATTGAAAGAAATAGGACAAATACACTAAACTGGTTTTATAGTTTACCTAAAAAAAATCAAAATTTTTTGCATTTTGAAGCATGTACATTACTCAAAGTAATTCATAAAATTGGAATTCATAAGCAAACGAACAGGTTGAACATGCATATTACTAACGGATTTTTTTAATTTAAATTCTTTTTTGTTGAAAGTATTACATATGTCTCTTTTTCCCCCCATTGACCTCTCCCTCGCAGCTCCTGGCACCCAGCACATGCCCTCACCCCACTACTGTCTGTGTCCATTGGCTATTCTCATAAGCATGCATACAAGTCCTTTGGTTAATCTCTTACCCCACCCCACCTCACCCCCTGCTCCCACCTCCTCTGCCTCCCCTCTGAGGTTTGACTGTCTATTCAGTGCTTCTGTCTCTGGATCTATTTTTGTGCATCAGTTTATGTTGTTCATTATATTCTACAAATGAGTGAGATCATGTGATATTTATCTTTCTCTGACTGGCTTATGTCACTTACCATAATGCTCCCAAGTTCCATCCATGCTGTTGCAAATGGTAACATTTTTTTTTTTTACAGCAGCGTAGTATTTCATTGTGTAATTGTACACTGTTTTTTAACCCACTCATCTGCTGATGGGCACTTAGGCGGTTTCCAAATCTTAGCTATTATAAATTGTGCTGCTATGAACATAGGGGTGCATATATCCTTTCTGATTGGTGTTTCTGAGTTCTTGGGATATAGTTCTAGAAGTGGATTACTGGGTCAAATGGGAGGTCCACTTTCAACTTTTTGAGGAAACTCCATACTGTTTTCCACAGTGGCTGCATCAGTCTGCATTCCCACCAGCAGTGAACGAGGGTTCCTTTTTCTCCACATCCTCGCCAGCACTTGTCATTTGTTGATTTGTTGATGATAGCCATTCTGACAGGTGTGAGATGGTACCTCATTGTTGTTTTGATTTGCATCTCTCAGATGATTAGTGACTTTGAGCATGTTTTCATGTCTCTTGGCCTTCTGTTTGTCCACTTTCTAAAAGTGTCTATTTAGGTCCTTTGCCCATTTTTTAAAATGGATTGTTTATCTTCCTTTTGTTAAGCTGTATGATTTCCCTATAAATTTTGGAGATTAAACCCTTATTAGATGTAGCATTGGCAAATATGTTCTCCCATTCAGTGGGAAGGATTTTTTATTATTTAATAAAGTCTTGATTTTTAATGATTTAGACACTTTTTCATGCATAACATTATTGGGTAAATAGTGGAAACACAATTTTAGTATTCAAAAAATGAGTATATTAGGTTAATGCTCCTTTTATCATTAGAAAGATATCAATACACATGAACAAACACAGATTATATGGTTTAGGGTGAAAATAAAAGACTAAAAACTATCAATATTTTTACATAATATTATTAACTGGTATGTGAGAGTCATTTTTCTTTATCATGATGAAAGAGATCTCTTTAACTGCCAGTTTGGGAGGCAAGAATGGGCATTTTACCATCCTTTTATGCTAAACTTTAGAATGAGACCTCCATCAATGGCCAACTCTCAGCCCCTAACTGATGCTGGCTAGGTCTCTGACTTACTGTTATGAGTAAAGAAGAAATTGAGAAAATGTGATAAAAGATGAAAACAAGTCTTTAGGTCAGAGCCTGGGAGGCAAATGGACCTTTAGCACATAACCATTATACATTCAAGGCAGTTATTTCTCAGGCCAGCTTTTACTTGCTTATCTTGAGGATAATGAAAAATAGACAAAACATTCCATTTTTCTTTCATTATAAAATCGTGCCTAGCTCCTGTCGTATTAAACCAAAAACTTACTCTTCATTCACTACCTGGTAAGTATGAGGCCCTGGCTTTGCCCTTTATACCCCATCTCCATCATTTTACAATATCTACATGAATTCGGAATTATGCACAATTTACAGATGGGAGATGTAAAAAGCATTCCTCAAAGCATTAGATGCCAGAAGTGAATCTTTACTACCCAAGTGTCTGAAGTAAGATTCATTTCATTAAAAAAACAAAAACAAGGCTAGTATTTATATGTTTATATTCATAGGAAATGTGGCAGGAGTTGAAGCTTCTGGAGTGGACTATGGTTACATGTTGGGGCTCAGGATGCTGAATATAAAACTGGAATAACAACAGTAATCAGTAGTCATGACAACAAGGATTACATATTACCAGAGACTCTACTTTTCATTTTTTAGTAGCAACACACACAGGCATCACAGTCTGATTTTTAAGGTTGTTTAAATCTTACCTGCCAGTTGGGACTTTTACTTTTGACATGCTTAACCAGCTCTCTTTATAGATCATCCAAAGATAACTTTTAAGTTAGTTAACATCCAGCTCAATACACCTTTCCAAGTAGTAAGATTAAATTACCAACAATTTGTTTGCAGCGTGAGTAGAAAGAATGAGTCATAATGAATAAGGAGCTGACTGGAACAGGGTGGATACTCAGTATAACAGAATAAAAACTTGAAAGAGCTCCTGATCTTCAGAGGATTTGTTGACCTGCCCCAGAAAGCTAGAAGAATGATTATTTAATCTCTGATTGACAGCAAACTGGCTATTTCATTATCCTGCCCATTAAATAAGATTTCCTCTACTCAACTTCTTTTTCAACTAATTGCATTTTTAATTCGGTGAGAAAACATAGTAACATATCCTGTATAATTGTTTTGCATTGATAAGTTTGGGCTTCAATTATAATTGCCTAATATAATTAATTGAAATGAGAGTTTTGAAATATAAGAAAAATGATTGTAGAAAAGGAATGATAATAAGGCAATGAAGAAGAAAAAGACGAGAAGGAGGAAAAAGAAGAAAAGGAGAAAGGAGAAGAAGAAGGAGAAGGAGGAAGAGGAGGGGAAAAACAAAAATCTTCATATGTGATAAAACACCAGGAAAATAAATATATGTACATGCATAAATATACACATAGAATGGTCAATATTATTACTGATTAAATTGGTGATAGAGATTCAGAAAAATGTATTTTCTTTTATGCTTTTATGCACTTTTGGAATTTTTTACAATGAGCATATGTCATTTATGTAATCAGAGAAAAATTAGTAATTTTTACTATAAAAATAAAATGTTGCAATTGTTTTTATGTACAATTTAATATTTTTATTATATTAATTTAAAACTATCTTAAAAAGTCATTGTTCTGAGTTGCACATATCATTACAATATCACACTTCAAAACATATATTTGCTGGTGTGATTTATATTTAAAAACCACTCATTTAAAAGCATTGCTGTGAAAAAAGTTCTCATCACAAGAAAAATAATTCTGTAATAGTGCATGGTGAACTAGCCTTATTGTGGTTATTATTTTGCAATACATACAAATATTGTATCATTATGGTGTACAACAGACTTAATATAATGCTGTATGTCAATTATACCTCAGTAATAAAGAGATATCTGATGAATAAATTTAATAATGTTTTAAAAAGATTTTTTTAGAAAGCATTGCCTATTTCTGTAGTATGGAAATGTCATGTTACATTTCACATGTACATCATTAATTTAGTTGTAAGAAAGGCTTTTATACTTTCTAAAAACTTCCTTTCTTGGAAAGGAAAAGGAGGGAAGAGTGTACATCTCCCAGCCAAACTACCACTTTTCTGACTTCTACAATACTTTAGAAACTATTCCAGATACTTGAGTATTAAACTATTTATGACCTGGATGCAATCTTTTTTTCATATGTATTTGTTTTTCCTCCTCATACAAAATGTATTTTTTTTAATTATCATATTCAAATCACCTACGTACCATGGAGTGAAGCAACTTGTTAATTGAATAAAATGACTAATATTCCAGGTATGTTTTTATTATTAGTGTCATGTGTTTGCCATATAAAAAGGAATTATGCAAAAAAATGCTTTCTCCTCTCCTTTTCTTCTCTCCTCATCTCTGCCATTAATAGCAAGCCCCTAGGAAAGTGAAGAGATTTCATCATAAGCGCATTAATAGGTAGGGAAACATACATATATCATCTCTTTTATGGATTACTAAAAACAAAAATGAAAACAAAAGCAAATGGCCTCCTTGCTTTCATTATTGATTCTCTGGAGTCCATTCTCAACAGAGCAGCCAGAGAGATGGGGCAAATCTGGCCCAACCTCTGTTTATGTAAATAAAGTTTTATTAGATCACAGCTATATGCATGCTTTCACATTGGTCTTTCATATAACACTGGCAAGAGCTGAGTAGTTCCCCCAGAGACCACATGGACCACAAAGCCTAAATATTTACTGTCTGGATCTTTATAGAAAATGTTTTTTCAACCTCTGTCTTAAACCATAAGTCATAATCAAGTTCCTCTTGTAATGGCTTCTCATGCTCCTAGAGTAAAAGCTCAAAATGGTCTTTTAGGTCCTAAATGACCTGTCCTGCCCTAAATCTCAATGTTCATGTTGTTGCTTTCCTTGCCTCACTCCACTCCAGCCATGCAGACCTTCTTGAACACTTCAAGCGAGCTCTTGCTATAAGGACATTTTCTTAGCTATTCCTTCTACATGGCAAGTTGCCACCCGAGATGTCTACAGCTAACATCCTCACCTCTGCCATGTCTTTCCTCCAATGCCACTTTCTAAATGAGGACTAACCAGGACACACTTTTCAAAAGCTTCCCCCTTCCATCCTCTCATCTGCCAGAGTGCCTGACCATGCTGTATTTTTTTCCTCCACAGCGTCTATACTTTCTAACATACCAAACTTGTTAATTTACTTGTTTCACTTACAAATTTATTTGTTCATTACTTGTCTCTTCCCACTAAAATATAAGGTCCTTGAGGGCAGAAATGTTTGACTTTTCTGTGCACCAGTATATTTCGAATAGCTAGACTAGTGCCTGGCAGGTGGTAGGCACTCAAAACAAATGTGAAGGATAAATAACCATCTGTACACACAGGGTCAAAAGCAGGACCATATTCTGATACTGACTCTGTGATCAACTACTTCTGCCATCTTGGAGAAACCATAAACTTTGCAGGGCACTAGTACCCTTAAGTAAAGTAGGGAGATTTAACAACTTTCTTTCAAGTACTTAAATTCTTTGATTTTCTGATTACCAGAAAAATATAAACACTCTAAATGCATTTCTGAACTTCTGGATCTGTTTTATTGCTAATATAAGAGTGAAGCAAAAATTTCAAGTGAAACAATTGTTTTAATAAATGTGCAATGTTATTTCCGGATGTGTAATAACAACCCACATATTTGTTTCAGTTGCATGTGATTAGAAAATAATTTCTGTTGATGAGAAAAACCAAACATTTATTTGGTGAAAGAAAGGGTGGCCAAATATATATTTCTTCAAATATTTCTACAGGCTACTTTCTACTTACTTTATTTTAGTCACTATTAACTTACATTTTGCAGGATGATAAAATATTTAAAGTTGAATTTTAAAAGTTCTTTGGAAAATACTCTGTTTTCTATATAAAATCATTATTATATAATTAGCATATTACAACTTACATGGTCATTTTAGATCTTTAATAAAAAACACATAATATAGGCTCTTTGATACTCTCTAAATCCATGATTCAGTGTTCAAATTAGTAAATGTCTATTACACAAAGGTGTTTTAATTATGTTAGTTATGATAAAGATATTTTATTAATTTAATAAATATTGACAAAGTGCTCACTATGTACAAAGCACAGTGTTTTATTCTGAGATCAAATAAGTAACCTTATCTGTCTTCTAAAATATATGGAACATATCTCAGTATAACAGGGAAGTCTGACACTCAGAAAATGCCTTTACTTGCCTTATTTATGGATCATTACAATATTCTCAAATAGTTAATATTATTATTAAACTGTAAGGCATCCTAGGAATAGCCTAGGTGTTTTCCACTTATTAAGATCATGAAAGTATGGCCCAGATATTTAAAATGGATTTTTGAAGGTCATATATTTAGTTAGTACTGGACAAAGCACGAGAATATAGAACAACTGTGGTCAGGTCAGTGAAAAACTATGCCTTTTCTTTAAGGGACTAGGTATTGAACATAACATATGTAGATAAATCTATGTGTGTGTCCTCTCCCAAACTCCATGTATAAAGAATCATAAATGATATGGACAACAAAGTTTTTTATTAGTTATTTTTCACAACTTTGTCTTCATTCTTCCTTGCAGGTTTGTCATATAATTCTGCTATTTACTTCTGATTTAGCATGTTGAGTTGACTCATAGTCAGAATGTAAATATGGCCTTCAAAAGAGCACATTTTCTATGTAGGTCACATTGTGAAAAGGCCTTTTGAAAAAGTGATGCTATTAAAAACATGGCAATGATGATAAGCCTCATTGCTTTTGTGATAGATAAACTTGGACATGTTTGCCAGTATGGATTGACCTGACTAGGAGAGGCGATAGGCCCTGTATTAGAGATTTATTGACATCTATATCATAGTCCAAGCTTTCAAAATTCACCCTTGTCACTGCTAGAAAACTCATTGCAATCAAAATAATTTCTAGTAAACTATTGAAAGCAGTTTACTTCTCAAAATTTTCTGCTAAAAATAGCATTTGAATCACCAGTCTTTCAGTTCTCCCCAAAGAATCTTGTACTCCTTAACCTCATTTCACCACCTGCTTCCCCTTTCACAGTTCTGTTACTCCCCATGGTTCATTTTTCTCTCCATTAAAAAAAAAATCATACATACTAAAGGACATACCTCGGCCTAGATACTCAACAATGAATCTCTAAAAATCGATGGTTTCCTTCAACTTTATGTGAACAGTTGTAGAGTGTGATTATCTACATATTGCTGTCATCTGAACAGAATTCTAAAATACTTAGTTTTGAAAAAAAAATGCCATTTGGCAAAACCCATTTACTCATGAAAAGTAATTGTGGTCAGACATATTTAGCTTATATTACTGGCATTCATCTTAAAGTTCTGTAAATATTTATAGTGAATTTAAATGCATGTAAATACTGTATATCGTTTCAGCAGTTTAATGGGATTCATTTATAGGGCATGAAAAAAAATGGGCTTAGCTGCCAAGTTCAAAGAACTGAAGATATTTTTCATTTATTTCCAAATGTGTACGTTTCAGAATAGTAAAGTCACATGGAAAGAGAATGTGTGTTTGCCTCTATGCTGAATGTGCTTTAGATGCACAGTTTTATATGTAGGTATTTGAATGGGATGCAAAATTGGGAACTTGGAATTTGAGCTGAAACAACTTTCCTGTCCTTGGCATTTTAATATAAAAAGAAGATAAATATTATTGAGTTTTTGGACCATAATAGTTGCCCTATTTCACCTAATTTTGCCTGTAGTATGAAAACAGTCCTAGAGACTCTTCATACATATAGACACACATCAACATGCACGTATAAAAGTGTACATATTCCTTTTTGAACAAATTGTGATAAACCTGTGATCAGTAATTTGAGAAATAATTTAGTTTCCAAATTAACTTAAATTAATAAAAATGAATTACATTGGGATAGGGGCTTAATCACAAGGAACAACAACCTGTAATTATTGGAATCGAGAGCATATGAGAACATTTTAATATAAGCATTGCAGTTCTGGTTTTCTCACTGTGTGCTATTTCCACTAAGCATTACAAAGTACATATTTTAGAGATGAAAATATTATTTAAATGATTGGAAAAAAGTATAACAAATGTGGCTATCAAAATTTAATAGGTTACCTTATATAGAAACAAGATAAATAAAATGTTTTATTTAATATAGGGCTTTTAAGCCAATAAAGTGCTGTTACATACGATGTATTGCTAATTCTTCAAAGAAAACACGATTAGCATCATTATACCAATGTCATAGATGAGAAAAAGGAGACTTACACAGATTAGATAAGTTTTTGAAGACCACATATCTGAAAAATAGTAATGTAGCTACTAATTCTGATTGTTATGCCCCGTGCACAGTCCATTTCTGCCCAACTACTTTATATTCAAAAGCACTTCAGGGGAAAGAAGATGAAGGGATTAGCCAAATAACATAACCCAGAGGCACAGACAACAGTGTGGTGATGGCCAGAGGGAAGGGGGAGCAAGGATGGGGAGGAGTGTGCAATGGGGAGGATGGGAACATCTATAATAGTGTAAACAATAAAAATAAAGTTTAAAAAAGGGAAAGATTTGGTAAACAATAGAAGTATAAACAAGGTGAACTTTTGCTAGGATAAAGTAGAGGGCATTAAAAAAAATTGGTTGAGAAAAATCCTATACGCCAGTTCTTTTGCTAGTTATATATCTAAATAAGATATAGAGAGTCTGATATCAAATATATTAAAAATCCATGATGCAGTATGTAGATGATGTTTTATTGAGTTGTACACTTGAAACTTGTATGGTTTGTGAACCAAGGTCACCCCAGTAAATTCAATTAAATATCCATTGGAAAATGAATACATTTATGATTAATAATAATATTACACTGTGACAAGTGCTAACTTAGCATCAGAAATAAGAGACAGAACTATCCCAAAAATAGAAGTTAATTCGATTGGTGAAAACTGAAAGAAAGTAAGTTGAGATGTCCGGGCTCTAGAGTTTCTTGGGCAATGTATAAAATTTTAGATTAATGAGGAGTAATCTTTAGCCATAATGTTGTTATGGTCATTAAGTTGGTCTTTTTAAACAAAATGTTTATAAATAACCAGTTCCTTCATAAGGTATAAAAATTGAATTTTTACATACTGCATTCAGAATATTTACCACATTTTTTATAGAGTTGAAACATTTCTTTGTTGAAGTGAATCTAAATTTTTCCTGCAAAGCCTCTAATATTGTTTTGCACATTCAGATGTTCTGTTCCTTTCAAGACCTGTGTGTGAGAGAGAAAGAGAATGCAATGAAAAGAACCAAAATTCTTTCTAATCTAATCTAAATTATGTTTCAATATCTATCATTCTCCATTAGCAAATAGATTACTTTCATTTTTATAGTGGGTAGTCAGCATATTTATAGGTTATGACCTGAAACTCAATTGAAGATCTTTGTATTAAAGTGTTTGTATCCATGTCAACAGAAGGTAAGGGTAAGTTTCAGTGATTTTAGGGAGGGAGTCCCAGTGGGCACAGTGGGTGGCAATTAATACTTTCTAGCATGAACAAGATGGGTTCTGCCCTTGTCCATGGCTCCAGACATCTAAAACACTGCATTTTCTCTGTCAATCCTATTGTGCCAAGTCAGTACTGCAAGCCACTATTTATTTTAAAAAGTTGATAATGACTGGAGTCATGGGGAGTGCTTTCCAGTGATAAATACCCTTGAAAAATGCCATTTCCCTTGTTGCCCTTTTTGTCTTTTCAGTATTACATAATAGCAAGCATATTCTAAGGAAAGAAAATGGCTAGGTGTTTGTAATATATGTCACTCAATGTTTCTATTCCCATCATGATGTGGAATGTTTAATTTCTAAACTCTAAGTGCTTAATGACTACTGGTTATTTTCTCTTCTCTACAAACATTACCTGTTCAGTTCCAGTTTGTGGAATTCTGCCCATATAATAAACAGTAATATATGAACCCCCCCTTAGGGTATTCTCCCTTTCTGGGTTAAACAGATAATTTCTAAGTTACTCTTTTATTTAAAAAGAATATGATCTTATTTGAATGCCAGAGCTGCCAAATTTGGGTTTATAGAGCTTTGTAATTGCAGTTAGCATTCCATAATAATTCTTTTTTAGCAAGGTATGCCCTTACCTTATTATCCATATTCACCCCCACGATCAAAATGCTCTCAGAGATACTAATAGAAGTACTCTATGTGACACAATACTAATACATTAATGGAGAGATTACTCTCAGGAAAGAGAGCCTTTAAACCTAAACAACACAGAGGCAAAATTAAGAATAGTAGGAACAAGGAGAAATGTATATCTTGATTTTTAATGTTTAGAAAGCCATTCTCAGAAAAAAACAACAACAAGCTAATAGCTCATAAGTTGAAATGCATTTATTTATCTAAGTTGCCCCGCAAAAGTTTCCCAATGACATCTCTTATGATCATAGGTGTGACAATTAAAATCGGTAAGCAAATCAGGATAAGAAAGAGACTGGTAAATTTGAGCCGATACATACAGAGAAGTATGTGGTATCTGAATAATTATACTCAAACTAGCTTGTGGCATAATACTTAAGATGGAGGATTTGACTTAGGAAAGAAAACTCTCTGTTTTCGTTACAATATAAAACAAATACACACCTACACCCTCATGAAAATGACTTTCATAAATACAGCCCTTCTTTGTTTAGACCAAAATTTCTGCCCTAAGTCAGAGGCACATCCTTACTGTCTTCTCCATCTTCTGGAGATTCCTCATCACTGGTGACAGCACTGACTAAAGAGAAAGTCTAGACAGAGATAATACTTAAAACAGATTTAATAAAACTAAGAGTGTACTCTTGTTAAAGGAGTTATTGATAAATAGAACACAATGAATGCTCACCACAGGAGGTAGCAGAAAGGGTTTCTTTGGTTTTTTTGTGTGTGTGTGTGTGTTTTTTTTTTTTTTTTAGCTTATCTGATATTGAGATTAGAAGGATTAATGTAGACTTTTTGATATATCATGTACATTTTTAATGCAGTGATTAGAAACATGATTAAATGACCCCACACAAAGCAATAGGAACAACAACAACAAAAAAAACCACAACAGGATCATTTGTTATTGAGGTTTCTGTGCTTTAAATGTGGCATGACTATCTTATAAACATGTTTCTGTTGTCTGAACCATTTCCATCCAAATTGCATTAATATATTGCAAGTATTTTTATTATTTCACTTTAATATATACAATTATGTAATTCTCTTGGCATGAATGCTGTATATATAAAAATGATTTAGTAGCAAAATGCACAAATTGAGATTTTTGCAAAAGACAAATTGCTTGGCATTGTGTTCTCTAAGGTTATTTTGAGATAAGAGGTAGAAAGGATACTCATTGAAATAAAAAAATGATTGAAAATAATTTTTGTACAAAATGTTAATTCACTCTAGTTTATTTTACATATAAATTCAAATAAAATTATAACAATAATGAACTCTATAACAAATACAAATATCAATAACTTGCAATATTATTTTTATTATGTAGTTTGATTTCTACCAAATAGATTTCCAGAGTCATAATACATACACATCAATTAATCTATCTTTTAATATAATTGGCTTTCTATAATACTTTTTTTTTTTAGGATTTAGGGAAATAAGATTTCATTCATGTTTTATAGAAATTCTGTTTTCATTAAGTTCTATAACATTTATTGCTATTCAGAGACAAATTAACTTAATGAATTTATGCATTGGAAGTATCTATACTAATAAAAGGGTAATATGCTAATTAGACTGGATAGACCAGACGTCCTTCCAGACAAAGCCACGGTGGTGGGGGCCAAGGCAGAGCAGTTAGGGGTGATCAAGCCGTCAGGGGAGAATGATTAGGGGCATCAGGCAGGCAGGCAGAGTGGTTAGGGGCGATCAGGCCAGCAGAGGAGAACAGTTAGAGGCGATCAGGCCAGCAGGGGAGAGCAGTTAGGGGCATCAGGCAGGCAGGCAGAGCAGTTATGGGGCAATCAGCATGGCAGGGGAGAGTGGTTAGGGGCGATCAGGCAGGCAGGTGAGCAGTTGGGAGCAAGCAGGCAGGCAAGTGGTTAGGAGACAGTGGTCCCAGATTGCGAGAGGGATGTCCAACTGCAAGAGTGCACAGGCCAGGCTGAGGGAATCCTCCCCCTCCACGTTTTTGTGCACTGGGACTCTAGTGTATTTATTAAGTCTATATCTGATAAAGGACTTGTATTCATAATATAGAAAATACTAGAGGCCTATTGCATGGATTCGTGAACGGGTGGGGTCCAGCTGGCCCACCCTGATTGGGGCCCATTGAGCTGGGCCAGCTCGGGGGAAGGGACGTGGGAGGTTGGCCAGCCAGCCCCACCCCCAATTGGGGGGGCAATCAGGGGCGGGGCCAGCCGGAGTGAGGGCCCTGGTCAAACTCCCAGTAGAGGGGACAATTTGCATATTAGCCTTTTATTATATAGGATACTTTTAAAAAGCCAAAATTCAGTAATAAAAAAAATCATCAGCTCAACTCAATGGGCTAAAATTTGAACAGACATTTCACCAAAGAAAGTATAGAGATTTCAAATAAACACAGGAAAAGATAGTGAAGCATCACAAGTCACTGAGGAAATGTGAAATAAAAGTGAGACTTAGCTACATAGTTAGAATGGCTAAATATTAATCATACCAAATATTGGCAAGAATGAGGAGGAACAGGAACTTTTCTATACTGTAAGTGGAATATAAAATGCTATGAGTACTTTGAAAAAGAGTTGGGCCATTTCTTACAAATATTAACTGACCTATGATCTAGTAATTTCAATCCTAGGTGTTTACCCTAGAGACTGTGTCCATACAAATTCTTTCAAACAAATTTTCATAGCAGATTTAAGGGTAAGAGCCAAAAAGTAGAAACACTCTAAATGTTCACCAACAGTTAAAAGGATTAAAAATTTGCATATATCCACACAATGCGAGAGCATTCAGCAATAAGAACTATTAAAACCCATCATAACATGGATGAATCACAAGGTAGCCATGCTGAAGGAAGGAAGCCATGCATTAGAGTGGACACAGGATGTTTCCATTTATATGTCTCTAGTAGATGCACACAATCTACAGTGATCATGAAGAAACTTTTTGTGATGGGTGGGTTCACTGCCTTGATGTCATCATGGTTTCCTGGGAAGATACATACTGTTGACCCTTATACAATGAGAAGGGCTAGCTGAAGATGCTCAAGTCCTTATATAAAATGGTGTAGAATAAAGAATACAGTCTGCCCTAAGCCTCTGGAGATTTCCAACCACAGATGAAAAATACCATTTTTGATCCCTGGTTGGTTGAATCTTCAGATGCGAAACCCAGAATATGAAGGGCTGACTTAATATTTATTGAAAATAATCTATATGAATGGACCCACACAGTTCAAACCTGTGTTGTTCAAGACTCTGTTGTCAAAGTTTACCAGAATTTTCACTTTAAATATGTGCAACATATCGTATCCATTGTACCTTAATAGCAATTACCATATATTCATTATGTCGATAGTGAATCCCAAATCTGAAGGGTTTTTGTGTAATTTCCAAAAGAGAGCAGCCACTAGATAAAGAGGAATTGGGCTAATTTGAACAAGAAGGTGCTCAAGGTAAAGTATTTGTTATCAGAGTACATACATTTCTGTCCCCAATTGCTTTATCTACTTTCTGTTTGTAGTAACTATTAGGAAAACTCTAAAATGCAACAACTCACTTTTAGAAGAAAATGTAACACATGAAAAGCATAGGATGTGGAGGTGTAAGGACTCCTTAAAGTTCAGGCCACAGCACTTGATAAATGTGTAACTGCTCAATTTACTTATAGTTTAACCTTACTTTTCTCATCAGTAAATTACATAGCTTTGTAATCTAGAAAGCTAGCTTCAAGCTCTGAGAATGCATGCATGACATTTACAAAATCCTCAGGAGGATATATTCACCCTTCTCATTCCACCAGTGAGCTGTTAGGAAGATTAATCAGGGGCACTGAGGAAGAGGTGATGGGCACTTGAGTTGAAAAACACAGTTATGCAGAGAGTGTGGTGGGAGAAAACCTCTGTAGGCAAAAGATTTTTGACAGAAACATGAATGCAGTGAGGGATTAAGCCATGGGGAAATACAGAGGGTGGGGTGGGGGGGGGGCGAGGAAGCTTTCAAAATGGAAATAGTGCAAAGGTGACTGTAAACTGGGCTTACTGAGTGATGAGCTCAAGCATAAAGTGAGTGGTAGGACGTGGGACAGGTATATACTAGGACTAGGTCATGTTGGCCCTCGTAGGACTGTAAGGCATTTAAATGTTTTCCTTATTGTTAGTTTAATTTTAAGTATATAGGTAAGCCATTAGAAGTTTTAGGCAGGACAGTGATCTGATTTTTATGTTTACAAGTGTATCTTACCTGCTTTGAGGATGATAATTATGAGAAAGCAAGAATCTAAACAGGGAGAACAGTCTGTTTAAGGGTCTCTCTACCAAACAATGGCACTTTCTTGGTAATAGATTGAAACTTCTTTAGGAAAAATGGTACAAAACTAATTCTGATAAGTTGTCAGTTCACCTTTCTATAAAATTTTTATTCTTTTCTGTTAATTAGCACTTGAGGATATTTCTTTGTAAATTGCATATATGCATTATAAGAAATGGCATTTATAATATAAAATAATAGAATATGGAACATAATAATTATATAGTATGTATAATTACTTATGTATAAATATATATTGTATTATATGTTATGTTATATAAAAGAATACCTATGTTTTAAATAGTCAGATAAATAAAGGCGGAGGGAAGTAAAGTATTTGATAAACAAACCAAGGCAATAACCGTACAGGCTGAAAGCTGAAAGGAAATATATATACATATTTTTTAAAATATATTTTATTGATTTTTTACAGAGAGGAAGGGAGAGGGATAGAGAGTTAGAAACATCGATGAAAGAGAAACATCGATCAGCTGCCTGCTGCACAACCCCCATTGGGGATGTGCCCACAACCAAGCACATGCCCCTGCCCGGAATCAAACCTGTGACCCTTCATTCTGCAGGCTGATGCTCTATCCACTGAGCCAAACCGGTTAGGGCATGAAAGGAAATATATTGAGGTATAAATGTAGAAAGGACAGAGATTTATCCAAATCCTACATTCAATCATTAAAATGTCAAAGGTAACGATAGTTGTAGGACAAGATATACCACTTGACTAGTAAACATGGAGGGTTCATTACAGACTGCAAATATAAGTAATATCAATAAAGACTTAGCTAAGTGGCATATGGTGAAAACAACTTCTTATTAAATTCTCCAGCAATATGTGGCAGGGAGTGAAGGCTTGAGCATCCTCAGTTATGCTGGACCGGAGGAAGTGCAGCGTGGCAGGAATAAGGTGAGAAAACCAGTGCTGAGAGGAGAGAAACTAGAGTAGAGAGATTAACCATTTTAAGTATGTTGCACTTTATCTTAATGGTTAAGGAAAACTTTAGCAAGTTGTGTTTGCTTGTTTATTTTCTTCTTTTTTATGTGGAAGAATGGTTTATTTAATAGGAGAAAATGTAAAGTTGCGCCTATTAATTACATTTAAAAAATCATATTCACTCTGACCTTTGAAATTAGGGTGAAACAAATGTAGAATACATGAAAATAAGAATTTTTTAACTTAAATAAACCTAGATACAGCCATATCTATAAAATTACAATAAACAGAATAGAGATTTTGAAAAAGAGAAAAAAAACTATTGGGAAAAATGTGTTTATTGAAGTTTATAAACACAGTTATTGTAAATGTTGAAATATTGGTATCTTACTAAGGAAATAATTGTGACCTTTCTCTGGATTAATAAAATGTGGATATGATCTAAGATTTCAATTCTGACTTTTTTTTTTTTAAATGGCCAGTGCCTACTACCAGTTCCTGCAGGAAATACTGTCAAATACCAGGAGTAGAGCAACCAAATTCCCTCTTTTTCCTTAGGTAATCTAGAATTAATTTGTGCAACTGAAAAATCACTTTGAACCATATCACCTTTAATTAATATGCACATTTATGCTCAATTTAAAACTCCTCAACATGCACTAAATTTTTTAAAAATTTCTGGGAAATAGAACCAGTAATATTGTTTTTTGCCACTATTAAACATATGAAGTCATGTAAAAATGAAAAAAAAAGTATTAGGTTTTTATGAAATTCATTACACAGTTCTACTCTAGCATTTGTTCCTATCTGTCTGGATGCCTTCTATGGCTGTCTTTAAAATCTGCCAAAGAAAACACATATATTTCCCTGCAGTTAAAGCATCAAAGCTCCCACACAGAAACCCATTCCCATGGAACCCAAATAAAAACATAAAGAAGACTGTTGGTAGACTAAATACATTTCAAGTCTTTTCCAGGTTTCTATTTAAACACACAGTCTGATTTTCACTTGGTTGACTCTCTTCTCTATTAAGCCCTCGGCACATGGACCAAGACATACTTTTATGGCTTTGCAATAGCAACGATGACAGCTAAGGTTAAACAGGCTCCCATTAGATCCAGCAGGGCCCGCAGAAGCACATTACACAGATTATTTTTGTGGAATACCAACAAATGGACACTAACAGAATCTTGCTTAGTACCAGCACCTGAGACATAATGGGCATGTAATAATTGCTTTTTGCATTATGACCAAATGATCCCTAAATAGGTTATATAATCCATGTTCTGAACCTAAGAAGACTGAGGAGAATAGCAAACAGATGGAAAGATAAATTCTGTTTTAGTGTTTAGCTTGTCCTAGCTTTCAAATCTTTATTTGTGTGGATTTGGACCACTTATGGTTTTGAGCCACTAAAATTAAAATTATTGAGCTAAAATGGTACAGGATTTACACATCAAGGTTTTATTGTATTTGTAACATTTGACTAAGGTTTCAAATTGCATCTGCTTTCATGTATTTTTCTCTCTTGTTTTTTTTTTATTTTTTTATTTAAAGATGGACTTTGCCTAAGGCACCATTTAAGCTACTATGATGAATGTGACTGTTAAGGTGAAAAAAATGACACAAGAATGTTGAACACACATGACCATTAAAGTCATACTAAAAGTATCCCTAAAATGAATGTTTGAGAAGAAACTTTAATTTTAATATAATTTTTTTAAAATTCTAGAGCCTAAAAATGTGGTTTAATTTACTAGTGGTTCGTTGACTTTGGGAATGAGGGATCATCTCTGTAAAATGACAGTTGCCATCATATAGTTCAGTAGTCATATGTGAGGCATTGGCATTCAGGATGGGACTGGTGATGTTATGTCAGATGTAACATAAAGATTATTGAAATCCAGGAAGTGGGGGATCGTTCTGAAGTCTAATTGTGCTGGTGTCTCCTAGCTAAAAGGCAGAGCAGGGTACATGTGCCCTTCTCATAAATGTAGTTTGGGCCATAGAAAAGAACACACATTATAGAGAGAGAGAACCATGTGATTCTAGAAAAAGAAATGTCATTCCAGGGGAAATATAAAACATTAATTTGCATTGATGTCTCTGTATGTTGTATGCAATTTGTGGCAGAATATAGAAATTGTTGAGGATTTCCTAATGCTCAAAGTACCAGATGAAGCACAAATGCAGACATATTCAGAAATCTACAGTTGTGGTTACTAAGCCTAGTTCTCTACAAGTTTCAAAGTAACACCCAGATTTTCAGAAATCTCTGTGTGTACCGGATGCAGGGCTGTGCCTGGAACTCATCCGAAGAAGCCTAACATTCACCATTTTTTGATGCCCCCAAAGGATCAAACTGTGTGTCACTGGAAGGTGGTAGCAATTTGTGAAACATATCTTTAAACTTGATCGAGTGTAAACATATAATGTATTTTAAAACTGGCTTTCTACCTGAAATACCCCAACTAAGACTTTCATTCTATTAAAAATTGCATTTCTAACTTTAAAAACTTGTTTTTATTCTATGTGCATGTCTCTTACTTCTCACCCATTTGTACCAAAGTTTCTACAGTCAAGTGGTCATGGTGAAGGCATACCTTTGGCTGAATACTGCTACAAAGCTTAGTAATTGGTAGTTTTCAAGATATTACTCTAATATAATCCAGAGCTTTGCCCATCACTCACTCAGAATAACTATTTAGTTAATGTTACCATCTTTCTACCAGGTACTAGCCTAGACACTGGAGGTAGGCACTTATAATCTAGAGGGTACAGACAGATAACACAGCATAAAATATATTAAGAATATATATAAATACATAAGAAAGTAATGAAACCTGGTATAGAGAAAAGTAAAGCAAGGAGGAGGACTAAAAAGTGCCTGAAAGTTACTGAATTTTAACTAGGAGAGCCAGGCCAGAGATTGCTGAGACGTTACATTTGAGCGAAGACTTGGAGTGGTAGAAAGATAGCCATGTGGATATGTGGGAAAGTAATTAATGAGGAATGTGGCTGGTGTGTCTGCAGAATAGCGAGGCCCTGTACCACCTGCCTACTACCTCTCTGCTTCATTTTCTACATCTCTCCTCTGAGGTGTTTACACTCCAGGTGATGGGGGCAGATGGAGTGGGCTTGGCAGTCCCTGGTAAAGGCTGCTTTTTCTATGCATGAAATGGGGAGTATTGGAGAGTTTAGAACTGAGCAGTAACATTATCTACGTTATAAAATACCAGGGACCATCACAACCTAAATGACCAGAGGTACCACTGGTCACCAGGAAGTGAATGAAGCACCTCTCCGTCCCTCCCCCCTCCCCCCTCCCCCCTCCCCCCCCCCCCTCCCATTGCTGGATGGCCAATGGAGAGCCACAGGGAACCGGGCTGGGTGGCAGTGGAGCAGGACTGGGGATTGGAGAGCGGGCACAAGGCAGACCTCCTGGGCCCTCCCTCCAGCTGGCAGGCTCCGATCAATCCTCAGTTTCTTCTGAAAGGAATGTGGCGCCTCCACTGTGCAGCCTCCCGGGATGCGGACTCACCGCTGTGAGAGGCTCCGGATTGGAGACTTCAACAAGGACTTCAGCGCCTACAGCGCCCCTCAGCCTTCACTGCTGGGAGGTGGACAGAGAGCATCAGCTTTGAAGCACAAACACCGTCTTGGGGGGAAAACCAACACTTCCCTACTTCACAGATGCTTCCGCGTCTGCAAGAAACTGCGCATGCTCCACCCTGCGGGATGGGCCGGGCCAGAGCCTGAGTTGAGCGGTTCAGCGATGGCAGCTGGACCAGGGCAGGAGCAAGGGGGAAGCCCCGGTTCCCCGCACCTCTTCCCACAGGCATAGCCCTTCCAGGTGTTATGATAAAAGGAGTTGTGTTTTTCTAACTGTCCAGGTAAAGGAAACAAGTGTCTGCTAATTTTTTATCTTACTTTCTGAGCTGCCAATTAATCCCCCTGGATGCATCATATCCAACCTCCAAAGGATCCGAGGAGCAGGTTCAACCTTCATTCCATAGTTGGGGAAACTGACCAATAAACACATGGGTCTCATGCCTCAGTGTCAACTCCCGCGGAAATCTCCAGGTAATAACTCAGATTGTATATCTAAGGGTATGTTTTCTTCTGTTCTCATGTTTAATTCAACCCCAGGAATCAAATAATACAATAAAGAATAAAATGAGTTCAGAGGGCTCAGCATTGTATTCCCAGGGCCTTTGGTCCCACACAGACCGCAGAGCTCAGTTATCCTGAGATGAAAGAAAGGAAAAGAGAAGTGTGAAAGGTTTCCCAGCTCAGTCACAGAGACATCTCATAGGCAAATACTAAGGACACAACATTAACTTAGGGGTGGAAAGGACACAAATGGAGTAGAAGATGGAGCCATTTCCATTCAGATTCAAACCAAGTTAACGAGGCAGAAGAAACACTGGACTCCATGGGAGAATAAGATGAAATGGTCTGGTAGGGAGTGTCACAGACTTCACAGGGACAGCACCTGGGGCTCCGGACATGACCCGATGAGGGAGGGGGCTGGTTGAGAGGAAATGCATGGAAAGGCCTGGAAGTAGGAACAAGAGGGTGATATGCGGAAGGTGGGCTCCACCAGGTGATGACAGGGGGCAAGCCTGCGGGAGGTGGCCAAGTGCCCCCACCTCTGCTGAGGGGTGCATGCATCTGTCCTGGAAGCTGCGGCTGATGGAGAGGGAGGCTATGGCTCTATGTGGATGAGTTGCCAATGAGAGCCTCCCTGCAGCCACAGTGCTCGGTGTTCTCAACACGGCGGGAGCACAGGATCATGTACACAATGGCACGAAAGGAAAAGCATCCTATTCCCAACTTATTCACAGACTTCTGTTTCTGGTATCTATATTCCCAATGTGTCCACAAATACATTTGGAAAAAGAAAAAAGATTTGTATGTGATATGACTGCATCTTTAGAAAACCCAAGTGATCACAACCAGAGCACTTTTAACACCTAATGAGCCAAATACACTGATGAACAAAAATAGACCCAGAGACACAGATGCATGAACAGACTGTGGAACCTCAGAGGGAAGGCGGGGGAGGGTGGATGGGTGGGAAGAGATCAATCAATGGTCTGTGTACATATATGCATCATCCCTGGACACAGACAATGGGGTGGTGAGGACCTGGGGTGGGAAGTAGGCTTGCAAAGGTTAATGGGGGGAAAGGGGACCTATGTAAACCTTTCAACAATAAATGTTTAATAAAAAGAGTAAAAAATAAAATAAAAAAGGAAAAGAAAAGAAAAGCCAAGAATAACTGCCCTGGCTGGGTGGCTCCATTGGTTGGAGCTTCGTCCTGTACATTGAAAGGTTGTGGGTTTGAACCCGGGTAGAGGTGTGTGTGGAAGGCCACTGAGCAAGTGGTACCTGGAGGAGGGAGGCTCCTTGAACCTAAACACTGTCCAGGCCTCGCCCATGATCCCAGGCCCAACCTCTGCTGAGTGAGACCAGACCTCCCAGCTTCCTGTCGAGTCCCTGGTTTCTTGAGTCATAAGGCCACTTCCTTATGTTCCCCAGAATTCACTGCTCAATAACCATCTATACTCAAAAAAGGGTAATATGCTAATTAGACCGGGTGACCGGACATCTTCCGGACATCCCACTTCCTTCTGGACAAAGCCACGGTGGTGGGGGCTGAGGCAGAGGCAGTTAGGGGACATCAGGCCGGCAGGGGAGGGCAGTTGGGGGCCATCAGGCCAGCAGGGCAGGGCAGTCAGGGGCCATCAGGCCAGCAGGGGAGGGCAGTTGGGGGCCATCAGGCTGGCAGGGGAGCAGTTAGGTGGCAATCAGGCCAACAGGCAGGCAAGCAGTTAGGACCTAGCGGTCCTGGATTGCGAGAGGGATGTCTGACTGCCGGTGTAGGCCCCATCCCTGCAGACATCCCCCAAGGGGTCCTGAATTGGAGAGGGTGCAGGGGTCGGGTTGAGGGACCTCCTCCCCATGCACGAATTTCATGTACCAGGCCTCTAGTAACTTTATAAAAGGATACTTTATGGAGAAGATACTTTGAAGAGACGAAGGTAGAAGCAGGGAGATCAATTAGTAGGCAGGTGAGAGGTGATAGATCTTGAACTGGGGAACTAGCTGTGGAGGTGATGACAACATGTCCCATGTAGCTTTGTATACAAAGTGCAATCTGGGGTCTCTTTGTGGACTCATTCTCCATGGCTGCTGATTTCAGAAAGGTTTCCCTCCACAAGCATTTCATTCCATAAAATCCAACATTGGAAGAATGGAATTTCTATTTTCAGTTTAAAAATATCATGGAAAAATGTAATTGGCCCATAGTACATCATATGTCTCTCTCTAATAGGGTGTCCTAAGGCCAATAGGATATAAATCCCTGAATTCCTGAGTCCTCATATGTCAGCAGACCTTATAGAGACATCACTGGTAAAACTCATTTATTTGGTAGGCACCTTTCAAAAATTACTTGGACCACTTTTCACTCTGTCACCACACAAGAGCCCATAATTTTTTTAGCTTACAGGCCTTGGAGGGACCAATTAAATAGATATTTCCAAATGTAATTTTGTAAAGAAATTGGCCAAGGAGCATCAGAGCTCTCTATTTCATTCTGCTCCTCTTCTGCTTATGAAAGAAAAGCTATTTCATATGTTAGAGGAAGAATATCAAAGACTAGACCAAACTGTGACTGAAAATAAGTTGTATAGTTCATTCATATGCTAATCTGCACAGAAGTGGTTGAGATGTAAAAATCTAAACTCAGTTACTATTCTATAGCATATCTATGTCTTGTTCACTAAGGTATTACCAACATCAAGCCCTGTACCTGGCACATCATAGCAAAGCAATAAATCCTTATTGAATGGATAAATGAATCTTACCACACTGGAAAATGATGAATTTTCAATTTGCTTCTTTGTATGCCACTCTTTGGCGAAGAACATAACTTTTAGCTTGCCAGGGAATAGGGGCGGGGGATATGAATGCATTACCTACTTGTTTAAACAGTCTGTTTTAGCATTAAGCAAATTATTTCAAATTACCATCCATATTTTAATCAATATGACATTGTTTGCTTCAAAAGGACAACGTGCTTCTTATATCCCTATGGACAGGGATGAGAAAAAGTCATTTTCTAGGCCAAATTTTCACAGAGTGGTGCTTAGAGGACAGCCATAGATCGTGATTAGATGTACCACAGAAAGAGCTCTAAGAAAGAGACCCCGCCACATTAATAATACCCAGAAAAAATATATATAGGGCAGGGAGGGAAGGTTCCAGGTGGGCAACCCAGTGTCCAATGGCTGATTTCAGCTAGTTGTGTTTAACCATGCCTTCCAAGCAATCTCTTTTCTGTTTTTCATTCCTCACTTGTATATGGCAAGAAACACAGTTTAGTCAGCTCACCACCAATCAAACATAGGTTCTTTAGCAATATAAATACTAGATAATTAATCATCTAGTATTTATATTACTAAATATAATGTTTATCAAAAGTTTAAGTGTACTTGTCAAAAAAGTGGCTATTACTATTAATTTTAAGGTAATGTAAAAGATATTCATTTGTAAATCATGATTTGTAAATTGGAGTGCCACTAAATTTTTAAGCTCCATATTTATTTATTTTTCCTGTGAGTCACCAATTTAATTAGTTCAACACGCCTTGCATTTATGTCATCTGCAAGTTTTAAATATATTACACAGTAAAGGTAAAAGAGAAATGTAAGTGATACAGTTATTTCCACCTAATTGACTCCAGTGACTAGCTCAGGTCACTCAGGAAACGACCTAGTTTGAGGGGGATTAGGAGCTGGTGGTCATGTGGGAATTCAGTTATAGTACTGTATTCTGAGTTTACTCTAAAAGGAGACTGGAAAACATAATTCCCCCCTTACACATCATTGAGTAAGCAGATCAGCATCTAGCCCTGGCTCAGCATTTGGCATCCATTGGCCAGATGCTCTCACACAGCTTGCCCCCTTCCTGCTGCCAACTGGTTTGGGTTTCACATTTAGTTACTTCGTTAGTGTAGGTTCTGCAGCCCTGGATAATTGTGACAAAACTGCCTCAACCTGTGGGGTTTTTCCACATGAAGCTTCTGAATCTGGCATAGAAGATAGAATTCACTACCTTTCTCATGTGGCAATGTGACCTAAAAAGACTCATTGGCTGATAGTTTGGGTACATACGCCTAAGGACTTTAGACAAACATATTACATAACATTAAAATAATGTTCATCTGATTTCCAGTTAGTAATGGGAACAGAGAAAGATGTTTGTATTACATAAGGAGCTGAATGCCTAGGTAGAGTTAATTTTTAAAGGGCCAGTGCTTATTTAATCAATTGCCACTCATTTCAAATATGGCTCACAAAGAAAATGGGGATATACATAAAATGCTGTGTAATTTTGGAAACAAAATTATCACTATAAAAAACTTCTGTTAGTAAGATGAACTATCTTAATTGATTTTTAACCTTGTGTTCATGGATGCACAGCATTGGTCATGGTGTATTAGCATCCTTATACTAGTATATTGCTGGATTCATATCACTAGTATTTTATTAGGTACTTTCCATCAATGTTCATGAGAGATAATGGTCTGTGATTACATTCTATTAATGAATGGCATTGTGTCAGTTTTGGAATCAGAGTTATTCTGATTTTATTTCATAAAATGAATTAGGAAGTAATCCTACTCTATTTTCTGAGAGTTTCTATAGAATTGATAATATTTCTTAGTTCAATATGTGGTAGAGTTCACCAGTGTAGGCTTGTGGATTTCTTTATAAGATTTTTATCTATGAATTAAATTTCTTGGTTAAAGATACCACTCTTCAGATTTTGTAATTCTTCTTGTCTTTGTTTTGGTTTGATGTGCTTTTAAAAGAATTTGTTCTTTTTTCTAAGCTGTTGCAATCATTGATATTACGTCTTTACTAGAGGCCCGATGCATGAAATTCATGCAGGGAGCGGGGGTTCCCTCAGCCCAACCTGCACCCATTCCAATCTGGGACCCCTTGGGGGATGTCCGACCACCCTCTCACAATCTGGGACTGCTGGCTCCTAACCACTCACCTGCCTGCCTGCCTCATCAGCCTTAACCTCTCTGCCTGCCTGCCTGATCTCCCCTAACTGCCTCTGTCTGCCTGCCTGATTGCCCCTAACTGTCCTCCCCTGCCGGCCTGATTGAGCCCCCAACTGCCTCTGCCTGCCTGATCACCCCTAACTGCCCTCTCTTGCTGGCCTGATCTCACCCCCAACTGCCCTCCCTTGCTGACCAGATCTCACCCCCAACTGCCCTCCCCTACTGGCCTGACCTTGCCCCTAACTGCTCTCCCCTGCTGGTCTGACTTCACCCCCAACTGCCCTCCTCTGCCATCCAATTTGGTTCTGATTGGTCAGTTTCTATGCCAGTCAGCGTCAAAAGCTCCACCTCCTAGGCAGCCATTGGTTCCTTATATTCACCTAGATTTGGTTCTGATTGCTCAGTTTCTATGCCAGTCAGTGTCTTTGGGCCTATCAATGGGGCCTGATCAGAAAGGTGGGGCTGATTAGCAGCCTCAGTGGAGCCTGGAGAGAAATGGAGGTGCAGCTGTTGGCCAGGCTGGGAGAGAAAGAGAGGCAAGTTCTGATCAACAGCTGCCACAGAAACTATGAATCAGACCCTGCCTCTCTGAAGGCCTCTCTCCGGGCCTTATTTATTGCCCCCTAGGCAGTCAGTGCTGGGTCTGGGTGCCGGCAGTGGCCCTAGTCAGTGCTGGGTCACCACAGCAACCCAGCACTGACTTCCGGTCTGGTCGAGCCTTTGGTGGTAATGGTCGTTATGACCCTGACTCTTTATTATATAGATAATATCTGTAAGATCTGTAATGACTTCCTATATGCCATTTGTGATACTATTTTCTCTCTCCTTTCCTTGATTAGTTTTACTAAGGAGTTACCAGTTTTATTAATCTTTAAAAGAATAATTTTTATTTAAATTTTTTCTTGTTTCTCTGTTTTCCATTTAATTGACTTTTCCTTTTATATTTTTTTATTTTCTCTATCTACTTGGAGTTTAATTTGCTCTGCCTTATCTAGTTTCTTTAAGTAGAAGCTTTAATCATTGACTTAAAGTTTTCTTTTTTTCCAATCTAAAATTGTGCTCAGATGACCAATTTAGCTATATTCTACCACTTTTGGTATGCTATGTTTTCATGATAATTCATTTCAAAATATTACATAATTTCTTTCTTTTTTTAATGCTCACCAGAGGATTTTTCCCCCCATTGCTTTCTAAAAAGAGTGGCAGGGAGGGAGTAGATGGGGAGAGAGAGAGAGAGAAGCATTGACATGATGTGAGAGAAACATATTGCTTGGTTGCCTCCTGCACCTACTGGGGCTAGGGAACTTGCAATCTAAGTATATGTCCTTGACCAGGAATCAAACCTGAGATCCTTTAGTCCACAGGCTGACATTCTAACCACTGAGCAAAACCTGCCAGGGCTAGTTTATAATTTTTATTATGATGTCTTCATTTATAAATTATGTAGAAGTATATTGATTTATTTCTTCTGTTATGTTCAGTCTCCTGTTAATAAACTTTTATCCAATGAACTATTACGTTCATATATTGTCTTTTATAATTCTAGGATTTCCATATTATTTCTATTTTACAGTTTCCAAATCTCTGATGTTATCCATCATATCACCCACTATAATAATATATCTTACTGTAGATTTGTTAATAGATTCATCACAGTTACCTAAAAATTCTTATCTACTAGGCTCTTTATGCTCTCTTTTGATTTTTCTCTGAACCATGTATCATACTTTCTGTCTTTCCTCATGTCTCATAACTTTTTTTATTGTGTACTGGACTTTATGGATGATCTGATACAAATATCCTGTAAATTCTATTATCTTCCTATGAAGAATGTTGAATTTTGCTCTATCAGAGGGTTGAATTACTGGCAAGTCATGTTAAACTTATGCAGTGTTTAAAAATCAGAAGGAATATCTTGGCTGTGGAGTTCCTCCCTGAGGAGTGAGGGGTCCCAGTACCACATCAAGCTCCTTAGCACAGGGTTCCAGTACTAGGAAGAGAAGTCCCCATGACTTCTAGCTGTAAAAAACAACTTGTTTTATGGCTGAGTGAGATGGAGTGCTGTTGGAGTCCCTTTAAGTTCCTCTTAAAGGGCTTATGCAAAGACTTACTCAGATTCATTCCTTCTGAGCTCCAGCAATAGGACAACAGCTTGAAAAGCACTAGGGACATAAGGAGAGGAAGTGAATTGTCTGGTATCAGGGCAAAGGCTGGCAGGGAGGCAGCTTTCTCTCAGATAGAAGTTCTCTCAAAGGCCATTGTTTCTTTGCTGAGCCCTACCTCTGTAGAGCCTGCAGGCAAGTCCATAGCTGAGCCTTTAAGAATCTGGATAATAGTGTTTGTCTCACCCCGGTGATTCTCTGAGACCCTGCCCCACCCAAATTTCCAGCTCACCCAAGCCATTTCCAGTGACACTCCCATATGAATGGCCTAGCTCATGCTTCAGACTTTCCTAAAAATCTCTCAAACAAGCAGCATCTAGCCTCAGCATGCCCCATACCTCTTGCTGAGTGGCCCAGGCCCAGCACTAGTGGTAGCTGGCGTGGGTTCAAAGCTTGGCCTCTCCTGGGCACCTCCAAGCCCAGTTCAAATAGAAGCCATCTGCAGATTGCTTTGTAGCTCATGCTCGGTGACCCTGGTCAGGGCACACAGGTGGCAGCTCAACTTGGCCTATACCTCTCAGGAGCCCCCAGTGTCAGTGCACCTGGTAGACAACTTCAGACCATGTCAAAACACCACCCAAAAACCAGCATAAGCAACACCTGTGACACACTCAAGGGTGGATGTAACAGGCACCAGAGCCCCACTGAAGCCAGTGCTGCTCCATAGGGTTGACTTCTACATAGCAAATCCTCCATGGTAGTCATAGCCAGTCTTTTAAGCCAGTTGACCTGGGGGTCAGTGCCTCCCATTGACATCTCATTTCTAATCAAGACTCAACTACAACAGGAGGGTGCACAGAGCCCACGTGGAAGGGTGCACCTGTAGTGTCCAGCTTAGGTGACTGGCGAGCTGTGCCAAGGGCCGCTACAGGACACCTACTACTACATAAGGCCACTCTATAAAGACCAGGAGACATAGCTGCTCTACCTAATATGTAGAAACAAACACAGGGAGGCAGTCAAATTATGGGACAATGAAACATGTGAACAGAACAAAACACCAGAAGCAGAATAAAAAAAAAAAAGGAAAACTAAACAAAATGGAGACAAGCATTCTACCAGATGCAGACTTCAAAACACTGGTTATAAAGATGCATGATGAACATAGAGGAAGAGTAGATGAACTTAATGAGGACTTGAGCAAAGATATAGTAAACATAAAAATGAAGATAGAAAACATAAAAAAGAACCAGTTAGAAATGGTGAATACAAATAACTGAAATGAAGAATATATTACAAGGGATCAATAGAGTAGATGAAACAGAGGATCAAATCAGTAATTTGGAAGATAAGGAAGCAGGAAACACCCAATCAGAAGAGTCAAAGCAAAATCATACAAAAAGTGAGCATAGTTTAAGGAGTTTCTGGGACAACTTCAAGCATACCAACATTTTCATCATAGGGGTACAAGAAGGAGAAGAGAGAGGGCTAGGGATTGAGAGCATATTTGAACAAATAATGACTGAAAGCTTCCTTAACCTCGTGAATGAAAAAGACACACAGGTCCAGGAAATGCAAAGAGTCCCAAATAAGATGAACCCAAAGAGGCACACACCAAGACGCATCATAATTAAAATGCCACAGTTAAAAACAAAGAATCTTAAATAAAAGCAGCAACAGAAAGAAAGTTACCTACCACGGAGCTCATATAAGACTGTCAGCTGATTTCTTAACAGAAACTTTGCAGGCCATAGGGAATGGCAAGAAATATTCAAAGTAATGAAGAGCAAGGACCTGTAACCAAGATTACTCTATCCAGAAAAGCTATCATTTAGAATCAAAGGATAGATAAAGAGCTTTCTAGACTAGAAAAAGCTAGAGGAGTTTGTCACCACCAAACCAGTATTACAAGAAATGTGTAAGGGTCTTCTTTAAAAAGAAGAAAAGAAAGAGCAAAAATGTGAATAATAAAATGGCAATAAATATATATTTATCAACAATTATTTTAAAGGCAAATGGTTAAATGCTCAATCAAAGCCATATGGTGGCTGAATGGATAGCAAAATAAGATTCTTACTTATGATGTTTACAAGAGACTCCAGATCAAAAGACACACACATACTAAAAGTAAAGAGATGGAAAAAGATTTCATGAAAATGGAAAAAATAATAACCTGAAGTAGCATTACCAGGCAAAGTGGACTTAAAAAAAAAGCTATAATACATGACTTAGAAAGACACAGCAATTCCACTTCTGTGTGTTAAAATGAAGAAACCCAAAGCACTAAATAAAAAAGACACATAAATCAATATTTTCATTGCAGCATTATTTACCATAGCCAAGTTATGGAAGCAATCTAAGTGTCCATCCATAGACGAATGGATAAAGAAGTGGTATATATATATACAATGGAATATGACTCAACTATAAAAAAAAAGAATGAAATCTCATTATCTGCAATGACATGGATGGACCCAAAGGTTTTGTGCTGAATGAAATAAGTCATACAGGAAGAAAAATGCCAGATGATTTTGTTTATATGTAGAATCTAAAAAACAAAATAAATGAACAAGCAGAACAGAAACAGACTCATACATAGAGGACATTTTGGTGGTTACTAGATGGGAGGGGTTTTAGCGGAATGGGTAAAAAAGGTGAAGAGATTAGGAATTGCAAATTGGTAGTTATAGAATAGTCTTGGGTATGTAATTTATAGCAAAGGGAAACTCTATACTAATAAAAGGGTAATATGCAAATTGGTCAGGACGCCCTCACAGTAATGACCAAACAGCAGACTGTATGGGGCGACCAGGCCAACAGAGGGGAGCAGTGAGGGGCGACCAGGCCAGCAGAGGGGGGCAGTGAAGGGCGACCAGGCCAGCAGGGGGGCAGTTGGGGCAACCAGGCTGGCAAGGGGGTCAGTTGGAGGCAACCAAGCCAGCAGGGGCAGCCAGGCCAGCAGGGGGGCAGTTGGGGGCAACCAGCCTGGTGGGGGAGGCAGTAAGGGGTGACCAGGCCAGTGGGGGGGCAGTTAGGGGTAGCCAGGCTGGCGGGGCGGGGGGAGCAGTTGGGTGTGATCAGGCCGGCAGGGGGGCAGTTGGGGGCGACCAGGCCAACAGGGGGGCAGTTAGGGGCAATCAGGCTGGCAGGCAGAGGCAGTTAGGAGCCAGTGGTCCCAGATTGTGAGAGGCATGTCTTAGCACCAGTTTAGGACCCCCAAAGGGTCCCGGATTGGAGAGGGTGCAGGTTGGGCTGAGGGGACCTCCCCCACCTGTGCACGAATTTCGTGCACCAGGCCTCTAGAAGTCAATAATATTGTATTAACTATATATGATATCAGATGAGTACTAGATTTATATGGGTGATCACTTTGTAAGTTATATAAATGGCTAATCACTATGTTAAACACCTGAAACTAATATAATATCATACAACAGCTGTAATGAAAAAATTAAAAATTATTAAAAAATAAGTTCTGAGGAGCACTGTTTTCATAAAAGAATTTAATGTGTATTGAAATTTTATTGTTTCAGCTATTATTCTAAGTATTTATAATATTAACTCATCTCACTTTCAAAACAAACTTATGAAGTATATAAATTTATAGACTTTACCTGTAACTATACATACTTTATATAACTTTAAAAATGAGGAATGTAGGTCACAGGGAAGTTAAATAATTGTCCCATTAACAAACTAGCAAATGGCAGAGCACAGTATTGAACTCATGCAGTCCGTCTCCAGAGCCTGAGTTCTTAACTATAAATACTCTCCTTTTTATCAGTGAGAAATGTCCCTTCTCCATAACATTTTGAAAATATTTGGTATAACAAATATACTACGTTTTTTTTTCCTGAAGGTCTTCTCAGAAAATTTAATATGTTGTTATATTTTCTCAAACATGTTAATTAATATGTTTATGGGTCCATTGAGTATGCTGGTAAACCACTCTCCCCCACAACAAGAGTCCCTCATTTGTAGTAGTTTCCAGATAAAATAGCAAAACTGATTTCAACATACTAATTGTTTAACAACTAGCTCATAGGATTTCTGAATATTTATCAGTCATATTTCTGGGATGGACCACCACTTTACTTATGACTTTCCTACAGGAAGGTATTATTAGGATATAGAAATTATCTTTATCTCTGTCTTGCTCTCTCGCTCTTTCTTCCTCTCCTACCCTTTCTCTCTCTCTACCCCTCCCTCACTCTGCTCACTCACACTCTGAATATTTCTTTTTACAAAATACAGAATAGTTTAGAAAAATATTTTCTAAAGCAAATTCTAACTTTCTAAATAGAACACTACTGTAAAGTGAAAAACATAGATATTTGGGTCTTAAAATTCTACTGTAAAAACTTAAGAAAAACAATAATAATAAAAAGAAGTAACGAAAAAAGAAAATATCATTTTTAATCAGAAAAGATCATTTTTAAATCCCATAAGACCATGGTAAAAGTATTTCATGAAAATATTTTATTTAGTAATAAAAATGCTGTAATTACCCATGTATTGAATAAAAATGTGGTGGATGAATTCCTCTGGGTTGCTTGACAGTAATCTCTAAGAGATAATAAATTATTGCCTACTTTTGTAAATTATGCAGTAAAACCTCCCAGGAGATATTCATTTATTGTTGTTTTACTCAGTGTGACTAATGGAATTATTCCTTAGCTAGATTCAAGGAATGGAAGAAATGATGAATATTTCTCATTGTTTTAGATTATTTTATTTAAAGAGATAAATAAGAGAAATTCCATTTCCTGTAATAAGGTACAAAAATTCATTTTTTCTTGTTCTACTCAGTGTCAATTTAGAAAGTAGCACAGAAATCATCACTCAAACTAAATGGGGCCGGATAGATTGAGCACTCTCTTGAGAGCCAGGCACCTCCTGTGTCAGTGTGACCACTTTTCTATTTAAAAATTTTCAGCATTTCCTTTTTCTCTGCCCCCATCCACATTTATTTCAGAGAACAAACATTTTTAAACTGTTAAAGTATCATCACATCATTTGAATAAATACATGTGTGATGACTAAATGTTATTCACTTAGTAAGCTGTAGCTGATTCAAATGAAGGGTCTTTTCTACAAGTGGCTTATCCTATATAATAAAGAGGTAGTATGCAAATTGACCCTCACACTCTCACGTCACAAGATGGCTGCCCCCACGTCATCACAAGATGGTGGCCCCCACATTGTCACAAGATGGCTGGCAGGGGAGGGCAGTTGGGGGCTACCAGGCCTGCAGGAGAGGGCAGTTGGGGTCAATCGGGGCAGCAGGGGAGTATTTAGGTGTTAATCATGCTGGCAGTGGAGTGGTTAGGGGGCTATCAGGCTGGCAGGCAGAAGTGGTTAGGGGCAATCAGGCAGCCAGGCAGGTGAATGGTTAGGGGCCAGCAGTCCCAGATTGTGAGAGAGATGTCTGCAGGGATTGGGCCTAAACCAGCAGTCAGACATCCCCTGAGGGGTCCCAGATTGGAGAGGATGCAGGCTAGGCTGAGGGACAACCCCCCATGCACAAATTTCATGCACCAGGCCTCTAGTATCACAATAAAAGCAGCCAGACAATAATATGGTGCTTTTTTAATGAGCACTATCAGAACTGTTCACATTTCTTACATTCCCTTAAAACTGGTTGTGACAATATGTACTCTTTACATCCTTCTTTTGTACTAAAGTTCATCCTACCTAATAAAAGAGTAATATGCAAATTAACCACCACTCCACTACACCCACAAGCTATGCCCACCAGCCAATCAGGAGCGAGTATGCAAATTAACCCAACCAAGATGGCTGCAGCCACAGAGTGAGCAGGAGGCTTGGATTTCCTGGCAATGGAGAAAGCCAAGCTTCCCGCACACCCTGGCTGGCCCTGGCCTTCACTCAAGGCTACAAAGTTTCAATTATAGAAGATAAATAAATCCCCAAATATGGCAGCAGACACGGAGCTGGAGAGAGCAGGAGGCTTGAGTTGCCCCAGGCAATGGAGGAAGCCAAGCTTCTGCAGCCCTGGCCTGCCTTGGTCTTCGCTCAAGGCTACAAAGTTTCAATTATAGAAGATAAATAAATCCCTGATCTCAGGGCCTCTGCTTCATTGCAGGGGGTGTGGCTGGCCTGCAAACCACCACAGGCCCCACGCCCCAAGGGAACCCCCAGCCTGATCCAGGACACCCTTCAGGGCAAACCAGCTGGCCCCTACCCATGCACCAGGCCTCTATCCTATCTAATAAAAGAGTAATATGCAAATTGATGATTACTCCAACACACAAGATGGCTGCCCCAATGTGGTCAAAAATCCTGCCCCCATGTGAACACAAGATGGCCGCCACAAGATGGCCAGCAATGGAGGGCAGTTGGGAAGGACCAGGCCTGCAGGGGAGGGCAGTTAGGGGCAAACAAGCTGGGCCTCTAGTTGTATTATATGGGTGAAAATTCAATGCTTTAAAACACTACTTTCTCAAGTGCATTTTTAATGAGGAAAAATATTGAGCTGTCCAAAACAAACAAACAAACAAAAACTGAACAATAAGTGGTTTCATTTCCATTTATCAGAAATAACTGAATTTCATGTCTCTCACATCTCACTCTTGAAGTTTTTTGATTCACATTAGCATATTAGAAACATTCTTAAACCAACATTTTTCAAATTGTATCTCTTTTTGAAGGGGATACTCATTAACAACGTGATTAAATTGTTCACACAGCACAGTTTGGGGATGTTAGGGTTTTTTAAATTTTCATATTTTCCATATGTATTTTTAAAAACTATACTAAAACATATATTTAACAAATAAAGTATAACAAAACCAAAAAACATTAACAGTGAACACAAAATTACATTTGTTTCAGAATGAAAAACATAAAAAAAGACATTGATTTGATTGTGTAAGATATTCACCTCGAGGTTATCTATTATAATTATTGATCAGATTTTAATGAAATAAGCATTGGTGTTTCAGAAAAGTATTTTAACACTGTTGAGAATTATTGCCCACAATAGATTTAGACATCTGATTACTTGAGACACCCTAGAAGGGAAGTAAATTGATACTGAGTACCTACTATATGTGCAGTAAAATTATAGGCACTTGATATTCTTATTAAAATCAAGAAGCCCAAGCACTTTTTTTGGTTCAGTCACTGTTTGGACATTCTGTGAATCTCAAAGCAGAAGACAACATGGCACTGTGTCCCCCAAATGCTTACCATGTCAGAGGAGATGCATGGTAATGCATGCACATTAGAAAGTAAGAAATGACATGAGAAATACAATGTGCCTAGTGAGCTAAGAGGAGAAATAAATTATTTAAGACCGGCATGTGTTATAGGTGATAGGTTTAAGATAAGATAATATATGACCTTGAGTGGCTTTTCATATACTTACTTTCTATCTGTATATCATCTATGATAAGTATATATTTAGATCTCTTGCCCACTTTTTAATTGGGTTGCTCATTTTCTTTCTTACTGTTGAGTCTTAGAGTTCTTTGTATATTTTTAATATGTCCTTTATCAGATGTGATTTTTACAAATATTTTCTTTTAGTCTGTGGCTCATCTTCTCATTCTCTAGACATTGTCTTTTTTTTTTTTTTTACAACTATAACCAAGATTTTTTTATTACAATTTCCTTCTTCAATAAAAGTCAGAAATCTCCCAGAAATCATGAGCTTAAAAAAAGCAAAATTCAGTAACATCTAAATCTCTTGCATTTAATCTTGAATTAAGCTCCAGCCTCACAGTTTGACATGCTAAGCTATTTATATATTACTAGAGGCACTGTACATGAAATTCATGCATAGGTAGGGTCCCTAGGCCTGGCCAGCGATCAGAGCTGATTGGGGCCTTCGGCTGCCAGCTTGGGCCTTCCTTCGTTTCGTGCCACCCCCTGGTGGTCAGCGCACATCATAGCAAGTGATGGGTCTCCCAGTTGAACTCCCGCAGGGACAATTAGCATATTAGGCTTTTATATATATGTATAGAGAAAGATTTTGGGTTCATCGTGATAATGTAAGAAAGGCTTTGTAAATTTTAAAATGCTATTTATAAAAGAGAAAGGCTTTATGATTACACATTGCTTTTTATAATTTTTATTTTGCAACTTGATACTTTAATATAGAAAAGCAAATATGCTCTCTCATTATTGGAACTCTCAAACCTAATGCTTTATATAAAAGTTGCTTATGCAAATAGACTTTCTGGTCTTTGCCTAAAAAATATCCTATGAGTTTTCTAAAATCACTCAATAAAAGAAGAAATGGCATATAAGCAGGTGCTTGCTAAGAGAGTTCCATAACTATCATCCTATATAATAAAAGCCTAATATGCTAAGTGTATGGTCATCCTGTCAGCCATTCAACCAATCAAAACGTAATATGCTAATGATATGCTAAGGCTGCTCAATCGCTCGATGTTGTGCATTGAACCTGACCACAAAGAGGCAGACAGTCAAATGGTCGACAAGTCGCTATGATGTGCACTGAACACCAGGGGGCAGATGCTCCAACCAGTAGGTTAGCTTGCTGCTGGGATTCGGCCAATTGGGACTGAGCGAGATGGGCCGGAAACGCCCTGGAGCCCTTCTGCGGTCCCTCCCAGATTGGCCAACCTCACGTGTCCCTCCCCAGCCCCAATTGTGCACTGGTGGGGTCCCTTGGCCTGGCCTGCGCCCTCTCACAATCCAGACTGAGGGACTCCCCGCCCCAGTGCATAAATTCCGTGCACAGGGCCTCTAGTTAAAGTAATAAAGAGAACCAAACTAAAGCAGCTCAAATGTTGTTCCTAATAGGGATGACACAGTCATAAATTATCTTAAAATAGCACCCAAACCAAGAACAATACATATCCTATCTTGGAATTTATTCTCTTATAGGTAATGGTAAGTATGATAATTTGAGAATTCACATCTCCTAGAAAAAAATAGGAGAGTTCAAACAATCTTCAATAAACTATTCCCTGACCTTCAATGTTTATCTCAGATGACTAATACAAACTTCAAAACAATAGACTAAGAAGAGCTTAGGCCACCTACCATAATTTGTCTTATTTTTTTTTAATATATTTTATTGATTTTTTACAGAGAGGAAGAGAGAGGGATAGAGAGTTAGAAACATCGATGAGAGAGAGACATCGATCAGCTGCCTCCTGCACGCCCCCCACTGGGGATGTGCTCGCAACCCAGGTACATGCCCCTGACCGGAATCGAACCTGGGACCCTTCAGTCCGCAGGCCGACGCTCTATCCACTGAGCCAAACCGGCCAGGGCAATTTGTCTTATTTTTTAAAAATTTTTTCTTTATTGATTAAGGAATTACATATGTGACTTTATCCCCCCATTGCCCCCCTTACTCCCCCACCCCCCTGGTGTCTGTGTCCATTGGTTAGGCTTATATGCATGCATACAAGTCCTTTGGTTTATCTCTCCTCCTTACCCCCACCCTCCCCTACCTTCCTTCTGAGGTTTGATGGTCTGATCGATGCTTCTCTATCTCTGGATCAGTTTTTGTGCATCAGTTTATGTTGATCATTATATTCCACAAATGAGTGAGATCATGTGATATTTATCTTTCTCTGACTGGCTTATTTTGCTTAGCATAATGCTCTCCAATTCCATCCATGCTGTTGCTAATGGTAAGAATTCCTTCTTCTTTACCATAGTGTAGTATTCCATTGTGTAGATGTACCACAGCTTTCTAATTCCCTCATCTGCTGATGGGCACTTAGGCTGTTTCCAAATCTTAGCTATGTTGAATTGTGCTGCTATGAACATAGGGGTGCATATATTATTTCTGACTGGTGTTTCTAGTTTCTTGGGTTATATTTCTTGAAGTAGGATCACTGTGTCAAATGGGAGTTCCATTTTTAGTTTTTTGAAGAAACTCCATACTGTTCTCCACAGTGGTGGCACCAGTCTGCATTCCCACTAACAGTGCACAAGGGTTCCTTTTTCTCCACATCCTCGCCAACACTTGTCATTTGTTGATTTGTTGACGATAGCCATTATGTCAGGTGTGAGATGGTACCGCATTGTCATTTTGATTTGCATCTCTAGGTGATTAGTGACTTCAAGTATGTTTTCATATGTCTCTTGGCCTTCCTTAAACAGATGGAAGAACATGCCATGTTCATGGATTGGTAGAATCAACATCATTAAAATGTCCATACTACCCAAAGCAATCTATAGATTCAATGTCTATGTCCCCATTAAAATAGCAACAACATATTTCACAGACCTAAAACAAACTCTCCAAAAATTCATCTGGAATAAAAAAAGACCCTGAATAGCTGCAGCAATCCTGAGAAAGAATGAAGTAGGAGGGATCTCAATACCAGATATCAAGCTCTATTACAAAGCCACTATTCTCACAACTGCCTGGTACTGGCACAAGAACAGACATATAGACCAATGGAATAAAATAGAGAACTCAGAAATCAACCCAAACCACTATGCTCAATTAATATTTGACAAAGGAGGCAAGAACATACAATGGAGTCAAGACAGTCTCTTCAATAAATGGTGTTGGAAAAATTGGACAGATACATGCAAAAAAATGAAACTAGACCACCAACTTATACCATACACAAAAATAAACTCAAAATGGATAAAGGACTTAAACATAAGATGGGAAACCATAAAAATATTAGAGGAATACACAGGCAGCAAAATCTTAGACATATGCTGAAGCAATATCTTCATCAATATAGCTCCTAAAACCATGGTCGGCAAACTGCAGCTTGTGAGCCATATGCGGCTCTTTGGCCCCTTGAGTGTGGCTCTTCCACAAAATACCATGGCCTGGGCAAGTCTATTTTGAAGAAGTGGCGTTAGAAGAAATTTAAGTTTAAAAAATTTGGCTCTCAAAAGAAATTTCAATCGATGTACTGTTGTTATTTGGCTCTGTTGACTAATGAGTTTGCCGACCATTGTCCTAGGGCAATGGAAACTAAAGAGAAAATAAACAAATGGGACTACATCAAAATAAAAAGTTTCTGTACAGCAAAAGAAACCATCAACAAAACAACAAGAAAGCCCACTGCATGGAAGATCATATTTGCCAATGTTATCATCAATAAGGATTTAATATCAAACATTTACAGGGAACTCATACAACTTAACAAAAGGAAGATAAATAATCCAATAAAAAAATGGGCAACCCAATAAAAAAAATGTCAAAATAGATATTTTTAAACATTGCCTTTTGTAGAGCAGTAGTTTTAACTTAATTAAGGTTCAGCTTGTCATTTATTTCATGGAGTTGAGGCCCGGTGCACGAAATTCATGCATAGTGGGATGTGTCCCTCAGCACAGCCTGCACCCTCTCCAATCTGGGACCCCTTGAGGGATGTCCAACTGCTCGTTTAGGACTGCTGGTTCCCAACTGCTCACCTGCCTGCCTTCCTGATTGCCCCTAACTACTTTTGCCTGCCAGCCTGATCACCCCCTAACCACTCTCCTGCCAGCCTGATTGCCCCTAACTGCCCTCCCCTGCAGGCCTGGTCACCCCTAACTGCCCTCCCCTGCAGGCCTGGTCCCCCTCAACTGCTATCCCCTTCAGGTCTCAGTCCCCCCCAACTGCCCTTCCCTGCAGACCCTGTCGCCCGCAACTTCCCTCCTCTGCTGGCCTGGTCACCGCTAACTGCCCTCCCTTGCAGGCCTGGTCCCTCCCAACTGCCCTCCCCTGCTGGCCATCTTGTGGTGGCCATCTTGTGTCCACATGGGGGCAGGATCTTTGACCACATGGGGGCAGCCATCTTATGTGTTGGAGTGATCATCAATTTGCATATTACTCTTTTATTAGATAGGATAGAGGCCTGGTGCATGAGTGAGGGCCGGCTGGTTTGCCCTGAAGTGTGTCCCAGAACAGGGTGGGGGTTCCCTTGGGGCATGGGGTGACCTGGGCGAGGGGCCTATGGTGGTTTTCAGGCTGGCCATGCCCCGCGGCAACCCAAGCGGAGGCCCTGGTATCTGGGATTTATTTATCTTCTATAATGGAAACTTTGTAGCCTTGAGTGAAGGCCAGGGCCAGCCAGGGTGTGCGGGAAGCTTGGCTTCTTCCATTTCTGGGGCAACCCAAGCCTCCTGCTCTCTCCAGCTCCATGCTGCTGCCATTTTTGTTGGGATTTATTTATCTTCTATAATTGAAACTTTGTAGCCTTGAGTGAAGGCCAGGGCCAGCCAGGGTGTGCGGGAAGCTTGGCTTCTTCCATTTCTGGGGAAACCCAAGCCTCCTGCTTGCTCTGTGGCTGCAGCCATCTTGGTTGGGTTAATTTGCATACTTGCTCCTGATTGGCTGGTGGGCGTGCCTTGAGGGCTTCTCTACCTTCCCCTGCTCCTGAGGGGCAATTGGAGCCGGCAGCTGCCTCTCGCACCGCTGCCGGTGATGGCCCCACTTGCATCCACTGTCAGCGCCTGGCGCCAGCCCCGATGGTTTCAGGCAGCAGCTGCTGCTTGCACCCACTAACAATGCCAGCCCTGCTTGCACCTGCTGCTGACTCTGGCCCCAATTGCCCCACACCATTAGTGGGTGTGAGCGGTGCCAGCACCGTCAGCACGTGGAAGCAGTGGTGGTGGGAGTGGGGCTGGCGGCAAACTAGGGACCAGGGGCCGTAGCAGGAGGTGCCCAGAGGGGGCTGGAAGGATGGGCCAAGATCCGCCCCTGTGCCCACCATAGCCTCACAGCCCACAGTTCCTTTCAATGTGCACGGATTCATGCACTGGGCCCCTAGTAATTCTTATATTTGCTCCTCTATAATAAGATATTTTTTCCCCTGTGGATTCTTTTGAGTTTTTTTTTAATATTTGATATTCCAAAGTTTGAATATTATATGGCTAGATATAAATTATTTTGGTATTTATCCTGCTTGGTGTTCTTTGAGCTTCCTGGATCTGTGGTTTGGTATCTGACATCAGTTTGAGGGGAATATCTCTGTCATTGTTGCTTATCCACAGTTCTTAGATATTCTGTTCTTTTCTAGTCATTTTTTCTTTGATTTTTAGTTTAGCAGTTTTCTATTGTCAGATGTAAAGCTCAGAGATTCTTACTTCATCTGTGTCCATCTATTAATTAGTCAATTAAAAGAATTTTTGTTCCTATTATAGTGTTTTTTTTTATATCTAACATTTCTTTTCTATTCTTTCTTATAACTTCTTTATTTACATTATCCACCTGTTTTTGCATGTTGTCTACATTTTCATTAAAATCTTTAGCATTTCAGTAAAGACAGTCTCTTTAAAAAATGGTGTTGGGAAAATTGGACAGGTACATGCAAAAAAATGAAACTAGGCCACCAACTTACACCATGTACAAGAATAAAGTCAAAATGGATAAAAGACTTTAATGTAAGAAACAAAACCATAAAAATCCTAGAAGAAAACAGAAACAGGAAATCTCAAACATCTCACGTAGCAGATATTTTGCTGATCCATTTCCTAGGGCACGAAAAACAAAGGAAAAAATAAACAAATGGGACTACATCAAACTAAAAAGCCTCTTCACGGCTAAAGAAACCATCCTCAAAATGCAAAGAGAACCCACTATATGGGAAAACATATTTGCCAATGATACATCTGATAAGGAGTTAATCTCCAAAATACATAAATAACTCATACAACTCAACAAAAGGAAGACAACCCAATTAAAAATGGGCAAAGGACCTGAATGGATGCTTCTCCAAAGAGGACATGCAGATGGCCAGTAGATATCTTTAAAAAATGCTTAACATCACTGTTCATCAGAGAGATGCAAATTAAAACTTTAAAGAGGTATCACCTCACACCTGTGAGAATAGTTACCATGAATAAATCAATAAACAATTGCTGGCAAAGATGTGGGGAAAAGGAACCCTAATGTATTACTAGTGCAGCCACTGTCAAAAACAGTGTGGAGTTTCCTAAAAAAATTAAAAATGGCACTTCCAGTTGACCCATTGATCCCACTGCTAGGAATGTATCCTAAGAATCCTGAAACACCAACAAGAAAGGATATATGCACCCCTCCTGCATGCATACTTTGAATAACATGTTGGGGAAAATTTTTGAATGCCTTTTTTTAGAGCAAAAATCACAAATACTTTTTTTTGCAGAGATATAGTTGGGACCTCTGTTTTCTGAGCTTTAGTTCATTTTTAGCTCTGAATATCATCCCTATGCTGTCATTGACATGTTTATTTTTCTCATTTTATAACTTAAGATTTTACAATTGCATAGTAAGCACTGTTGAGATAAGGACAACATGGCATTATAAGTGATGAATTGGAAAATTAAAAACATTCAGTCTTATTCAATATTACTACAACTCTTTCAATTATATAGTTCCTTGTAAATGAGTCATGTACAGTTATTTACCAAGGGATCTTGATATCTTTTGTCACTTTGAAAAACTGATCTTAAAAAAAGAGAGGTTGTCACTTATTAAGAAATTGTACTTCAACTTTTCTTAGCCACATTTCATTGAGGATTTCTGGTTGTATGTCTATCATACAGCAAAGAAGTGAACACTTAAAAATGTGGGCAAGAGGATCAGACCTCCATAAACTGAGGAAAGATTTTGTCTGAGATATTCACACACTAAGAGGAAAAAATATGTCTATGGATTATTTAGGTAAGTCCTGAAATATAATAATTTCTAAGAATTACAGGAAGCTAATTCTTATATGTAGAATTGTTAACTAAATCTGCTCCCCATTAACTTACATAAAAATCTTTTAGGAAGGTCACTAAACTAACTACATTTTATGAGGGGGAAAAAGCAACCAAGATGTAATAGTGTACAAAATTCATTGCCAAGCACTGAACATGCTTTGTCTAGTTCAATTCTCAGAACAATCTAGTAAGGAATGCAATATTATTTCCATTTAATAGATAAGAGACATAAGACTCCCAGAGAGTTTCACTATACAGTGTAGTTTCCACCCATTATTCACCGAGGATACATTCTGAGACCCCCAATGGATGCCTGAAACCACAGATACCACATAACCTTATCTATACTATGCTTTTTCCTATACATGTATGCCTATAATAAAGGTTAATTTACAAATTAGGCACAGGTAAGAGATTAACAGCAACAATAATAAAATAGAACAATTATAACAGCATAATGTAATAAACGTTATGTGAGTGTGGGCTCTCTCTCTCTCTGTCTAGTAACCCAGATGGCATTGTGGATATGCTGGACAAAGGGATCATTGACATCCCAGGTTGGATGGAGCTTGGTGATGTGGAGTGGGTGCGAAATTTCAACAAGCTACTCAGAAAAACATGCAATTTAAACTTATGGTTGTTTATTTCTGGAATTTTCCATTCAATATTTTCAGTCTGAAAGTTGACCACAGTTAACTGAAAACACAAAAGTGAAACTAGGGATGAGGGGAGACTACTGTACTTGAAAAGTTTAATGTCTCATGTAAAGGTCTGAATCAATAAGTGGCAGAACCAAAATTAATTTTGAGATCTAACTAAACCCTTCTTTCCTCCACGTAACATTTCCTTCTTCCAAAGTAATGGGGCTTTGCTATGAATATCCATGAGTGCATACTCCATAATTGTAATCAGAGATCACAAAAGTGTTAACTCATGTGGAGTTAAAATTTTATTTTAAAAGGTAGAATTTCTTTTTACACACACACACACACACACACACACACATTTGCATTTTCTAAAACGTCTCTTAGATTTAGAGTGTGTGTTTCATGGGTATGGTAAGCCAGAATAGGACATTGGTGAATAAAGTTTTTATTGGGCTTCTTTCAGATGCCCTGGGGAAAAAATATTCTCAAAATATTCTCTCGGATACAGCCTACCTTACCCCACCTCTAACAGTTTTATCTCCTTACAAGGTATTTTCTGGACAGATTTTATAGTACCCATTAGTTCAATTATTGACCTAAAAATAGTTTTTAATCAGAGAAGTTCAGCAAATTGAGTTTTCTAATAAATTAATTTTGTAACAAAGTAACTGATTTTTTAATTAAACAATTGTGCAACACATTTACTATCTGGAGATTTTTAAAAATTAAAAAATTCTTTTGCTGGGAAATAAATATGTTTAATTATGCTATTAAATATAAATTTGATGCAATTGGATTTGATACATTTTAAAAATGTCTGAATCTCAAAATTTCCAACAGATTTTTTTCCTTTTTATTTATTTATATTTTAAATTTCTTTATTGATTAAGGTATCACATATTTGTCCTCATCCCCCCATTCCCATCCCAAACCCCTCCCCACGCATGCCCCCACCCCACTGTTGTCTGTGACCACTGGTTAGGCTTATATTCATGCATACAAGTCCTTTGGTTGATCTCTTTTCCTTACCCCACCCTCCCCTACCTTCCTTCTGAGGTTTGACAGTCTGATCGATGCTTCCCCGTCTCCGGGTCTGTTTTTGTTCATCAGTTTATGTTGTTCATTATTTCCCTTAGATGAGTGAGATCATGTGATACTAGAAATACACTTATAAGAACCGAAAATGAGACAAGCAATAATGGTTATGCTCAGGGGCAAATGAATCAGTCTGTAGTGAGTTTCTTTCTGGGCCAACAGTTCTTTTGAGTCCCAATTTCAATGTCAAACAGTTCCTTATGTGTACATGTCAGCAATGATATTTCAGTTCTGGATAGTGGACAAATGGTGGTAATGCAGGCCTGACCCTTTCTGGTTTGGTCCTGGGCAACCTGCAGCGATGCACAGTGCTGACTGCTAGTATGGCAAGGCGTCGTCAGCGTCTTCCATCTCTGGACTGTTTCTCTTCTGTCTTCATGGCTGGAGCAGTCCTGTCAATTCCTCTCTGTTGGAGGAATCCACATGGTCTTGGAGTTGTTTTCTGAAATCCTTTCCACTAATATTTACAGGGTAAAATAAGATTGCTGTTAGAGTATTAAATTTGACAGTAAAATAGTAGTTAAGTTCTCAGACTAATTTAAATTAGCTAATTGAAATAAGCGAATATTCTAGAAAAATTAATGGTACTGGACAAAAAGCTGTTCCTAAAGCATTAACTAAAATTTTTATTGGTAGTTCATCTCATGGTAAAATTGTGTAACATGTAATAAACCTAAAGCAGTCATATTTTAGTGCAAAAATTAAAATTTAAAAGCTATCAAGACTACATTATAAAATTTCCAAAAGCCTCCTAATATTTAAATCAAAAAAGGGGGGATAGTAGAAGACTATCATGTAAGGAAAAATATCCTGTAAGTAAATTACATCTAGAACATTTTTACTTTAGAAAATTAACTTTCATTTGAAATGCTAACAGCAAGACACCCATGAAAAACACACATGGTGTCAAAACAAGCCAAAGGAAAATGGTTTGGGCAAAAAATGAAAAAGGATCCCAAGTCAAATTTATAGAAAGGATTCCTTTATTAACTTTTGGTCCAACAGATTTTTTTTTTCTGATCCTACACTTCATTATTTAGATAGTTTTCTATATTTCCACTTTACATCTTGTCCTTCCTGCCTTTACTATGATATAAGAGTTAGTAAATCATTATGAATATCTCCCTATTTCACTTGTATGGTAAAAATTGGGTAAAGGCATTTTTGTAAGGATAAATTAGGTTATTAAGACACTTTTGCTGTAGCATTTGTCTTTTATCTCCCAGAGTATTTTTTTTTACAAATTATGCACACTCATTATGTTTATGCAAAGCTCCCTAAATACCATTTCAGTTAGACCCCTGTCATTCATATACACAGTACCCCATAATTCTTCTTCCCTATACTGTACATTTGCATTTAAATATTAACTTAGAAAACTTTAGAATTACATAAAGAAAATATGTGTTTATTAATATACTTATTTATTATTAATTGTTTATTGTTGTAGATACAGAAACTGTTACAGTGCTAGGCACATAATAGGTGCCTATACTACCTGACTGCCTGAATGATTAAAATAGTAAAGTATGAATAAATATGCAAAAGCCATATGATTCTCTCTGTAGGCAGAAGATGGACCCAATATGGCCCTGTGGTTTAGATGATTGACTTGGTGTTAGGTAAGCTCCTATATAAACTTCACCTCTGCCATTTATTAATTTGGTCATACAGAACATGATACCAACTATTTATTAGTCCTAGATTTATTTATTTATTTATTTACTTATTTTACTAAAATGTGCACAATAATATCTATATCATAGATTTATTAGGAGAACTATACCAAATTTATTGAACAGGTAAAATTCAGGGGGGAAAATGCAAACATGGTTAATAATCATATGAGAAAAGGTTAAATGTAACTCACGTTTAAAAAATACAAATTAAAGCAACAGAATGCCATTTCCACTTAACAGATTGTCAAAGATTAAAAGGGTTGATAATATCTAGTGCTGGTAAGGATGTGGTGAAATGTTTACACTCCTGTGCCTTTGGTGCAATGTATATTAGTGCAACAGTTAAGAAAAAATTGCCTTATCTTTTAATATTTAAAGTTACTATCCAGTGACTCAGCAATCACACTTCTAGGCACTTAGCCCATAAATCACAAAAGTGAGAACTGATGCCTGTGCCACTTTATTTATTGTAGCATTTTATCAACAGGGCGGGAGGCAGGGGGGTAAGGACTAGAAATAACCTGCATTTTCACCATTTTTCTAATATTTAATAAAAACTCACAGATGAATGGGTTCATCCTGAATGGGTTCCATTTTCTCTTATACGTATTGAAGGGAGCATATTTTCCAAAAGTATTATATATACATACGTACTGTGTCAAATGGGCTCTAGTTTTTTTTATTTCAGGTAATTTTTATTATTCTTTTATTCCTTAAATATATATATAATTTGTATTTGTCAGTAATAACTAAATAAAGCTGGAAAATTAGTTTAGGATCCCAGTACCATCAGATTTTCCTGTAAATGTTGATAAAGTTGACATGCTTAACTTTCAAATGTCTAGTCAATTCACCTTCATAAAGATAAATTCATGAACATCTAAATCAAAATCTTTTGCAATCTCAAATTAGGGTGTTATTTTTATTTTCTTTTTTATTGAATTTATTGGAGTGAAATAGGTTAATACAATTATATAGGTTTCTTTACTGAACTTTTTCAGATCATAAAATCCATTTTTTTAAAAATATATTTTATTGATTTTTTACAGAGAGGAAGGGAGAGGGAGAGAGAGTCAGAAACATCGATGAGAGAGAGACATCGATCAGCTGCCTCCTGCACACCCCCCACTGGGGATGTGCCCGCAACCAAGGTACATGCCCTTGACCGGAATCGAACCCGGGACCCTTCAGTCCGCAGGCCGACGCTCTATCCACTGAGCCAAACCGGTTTCGGCATAAAATCCATTTTTTATAGAAACTGTGTAAAATAGAAAAACTGTAATAGATTTCCCCTTCAACTTAGAGGATTTTGTGTCAGACATCATCCTCTATTTTCAATATAAATTTCATAGTTTAAAAATATGCTCTAATAATCCTGGAAGGAGATGTATAAATCAATACAACCTTCTCTTTTAACCAGGTAAAAGTGTAAGGAAAATACAGATGAATCATACATTTCTGTATAATCTGTGCTTTTGTCAAAAGGTTGCCATGACTCATTTATGACTTTCCATAGTTTTAAAACCAGTGTTTTTAACCATAGAAAATATACTTCATGGTCCTATTATGATGACACTTGAGTCAATAATAGACTCCTTTGTTCATGCATGAATGTTTGTAGAAACAAAACCAATTAAAATCGTCCCCTGCTATAGCTCTATAAGGCAGAATTTTACACAAAGGAAGAAAGAGTTTATAAAATAAAGTGGATGCCCTTATATATACTCTGTTGGGTGCCACAGACATCACCTCATTTATTCTTCACAACAGCTTCTAAGATCAACTACTGCTCCAGTCAGGGAGCTATTAAGAAGTCAAAGGACTAGAATTTGAATCCAAATCCACATGATTCCAAATATCTCTAAAAATGACCAAATTGCCATGCAATTCAGTTCAATATTAGTTTATTTATTTATTTATTTATTTATTTATTTATTGCCAATGTTACAATTATCTTTGGGACAATATTATCTGAAATAATTACTGATACTCAGTTATAAGCAGAAAACTCCAGCACTGAGAAAGAAACAATATCCTTGGATAATTATAAAGTATTGTTTTAACCAATTGTCTATTATTTCCCATACAAGACTGAAGAAAGCGGAAATAAAGTCCGTCCTCTGAATTTTCAACACCTGTACTATTAAGCAACACCAGAATACATGGGTGTTATCTGCTCAGTGGTAATCTTTTAATGTCATTCTTCTTTAGAAGGATCACTTTTTTTTTTTCTCTCATTGGACTTATTTTTTATTTTTATTTATTTTCTTTTTTAAAAAATCTTTATTGTTAAAAGTATTACATATGTCCCCTTTTTTGCCCCAAGCCTCCACCACCCTATCACCCGATTGTCTGTATCCATGGGTTATGCATATATGCATACAAGTTCTCTGGTTGATCTTTTCCCACCTACCCATCCACCCCTGCCTTCCCTCTGAGATTTGACATTCTATTTTATGCTTCTATGTCTCTGGATCTATTTTGTTCATCAGTTAGATTCCACATATGAGTGAGATCATGTGATACTTGTCTTTCTCTGACTGGCTTATTTAGCTTAGCATAATACTCTCCAAGTCCCTCCATGCTGTCTCAGAGGGTGAGAGATCCTTCTTTTTTACTGCTGCATAGTATTCCATGGTATAAATGTACCACAGCTTTTTATCCACTCATCTACTGATGGGCAGTTGGGCTGTTTTCAGATCTTAGTGACTCTAAATTGTGCTGCTATGAACACAGGGGTGTATACATTCTTTCTGATTGGTGTTTTGGGTTTCTTAGGATATATTCCTAGAAGTGGGGTCACTGGGTCAAATAGCAGTTCCATATTTAATTTTTTGAGGAAACTCCAGACTGTTTTCTATAATGGCTGCACCATTCTGTATTCCCAACAACAGTGTACTAGGGTTCCCTTTTCCCACATTCTCATTTGTTAATTTGTTGATTTGTTAATTAATGGATAGTAGCCATTCTGACAGGTATGAAATGATACCTCATTGTCATTTTAATATGCATCTCTTGGATGATCAGTGACTTTGAGCATTTTTCATATCTCTTGGTCATCTGCATGTCCCCTTTAAATGAATTAAGTTTTGTTTCTCCATGACAAGGGGTCAACTTGTTTAAACAGTTCAAATATGTCAGGAGCTTATTCATTAAGAAAAAAATTATTTGCCTAATATTTCCATTGAGGACACTTTTGTGTTAGGCACTTTATTTTTGCTCCCATTTAATTTTTCTCTGTGTAGAAAAAATAGTAATTTTTAAAACAAAAGAACACAAAAAATTTAGAGATAATGCAGCTGTTCTATATGTCTATGCCTTTTGAAAAGCAACAAGAGGCTCATAAACAATGGAAATAACTGAGAATTAAATCTCACATCTCAACTACATATCACATTTTTGTATCATAGCACCTATTTAAAAGTCATGTTATTTTTATTTTAAAATTATTTAGCCCAGAAGTTCTGACTTAAGAAAAAATGTCCCCCTAACATTAACAATGCTATCTTGCAACTACATAGTGAAAAAAATTAATTTACTTGATATTCCCTGTTTTATTCTCTTATAAGTGACTATTTAGTGTTGTTAACTTACACAGTTTCTGTCTTTATTAAAGTCCTAAAGTACATGCCTACTATCTTTATTATTGTGAACACCATGGATTCTAGAGTTCTTGCTTAGAAAGAAAAAAAAGTAAAATAATGTAGCATTAAAAATGGAAATTAATTGGAACTCTCTGATTTGAACAGATTGAGTGTTCTAAAATACAGGATGGGGAAAAATAGGTTTACAGTTGTGAGTACTCGAAACACAGAGTTTATTCTTGGGTTATTATTTATCATTGTATTTTCCATATGAACAACTATAAACCTACTTTTGTCTCATGTTATATATGTTCTGTTATATATTAAGAGGCATAACTAAGCCCAACTTGCTTTCTGGGACTCATGTACTGAGAACTTCATTTTGAGGGTATTTGTTTTATTTTGTTAATCCTCACAGGAGGTGTGTTTTTTTTTGTTTTGTTTTGTTTTTTTCCCATTGCTTTTCAGAGAGGAAGGGAGGGAGGGGAGAAAGCAAGAGAAAAAAAACATAGACTGGTTGCCTCCCACAGGCATCCTGACTGGGGGTGGCGAGTGAACCACATTCCAGGTACCTACCCTTGACTGGGAATCAAACCCTCTACCCTTGGGTGCGGAGACCGATGCTCTAACAACTGAATAGCACTGGCCAGGGCCCGAATACTTTGCTTTTGATGCTGCTTATGGCCCCAAGTTTTTATACTGCGATTTCTCTCAAGCATTGAATTACCTACAATGATGGGAAAACAAATAAATTATTAGATCATCCTGATACTTCTCTTTACTGATTACATCTAGTCACATCTCTAGTAACAGTTCATAGATGTAAGTTTTCACAAATAAAAAAGCAGTGTAGTAAAGGCAGGTATCATACACCACAATGTTGACCTCTTTCTGAGAGGCATGTGGTCAAGTTAACAATTAGCTTCTCTAACAAGGCTTCAGTGAGTACCTGGTCAATTACAAGGTGCCACCCCCAAAAAGGCATTATCAAGTTGAAATTCTTTTTTGTTGAATTTATTGGGGTGACATTGGTTAATAAATCCATGCAGGTTTCAAATGTACAACCCTATGAAACATCATCTGCATACTGCATCAGGCCCTCACCACCCAAAGTCAAGTCTTTTTCCATCCCCATTTGTCCTCCCTTTGCAAGTTTAGGGGAATATAAAGGGCTCATATCAAACAACATTGTTAAGAAAGTCAACTTAACTCATGATGCTATGAAGGTCCTAAGATTCTGATCTGTATATTTTCTTAAATAGAGCAAATTATTACAACTTAATTAAAGAAGAAAATGAAAAATATTTGTCTCTGGTATTTACCAGTTCCTTCACTCATTTCCTCTTCCTCTTACCTCTTGAATTCAGATGTATCCTAAGCATCTGTGCATGGCCCTCCTCTTTGCCTGTGCCCCCTTGGAGGGTACTATTTTTTATGTTCCCATTCAGCTTCATCTCTGACCAGAGCAGTCCTGGTTCCACATTGTTGGTCTTCTTTGGATCCATATTTCTAAATGTTTAATGGATATTAATCAAACTGAATCTATCATCTGCTCTCCATATTCTGCCACTAATTTACTATTTGAAACCAATTATAATAGTAATTACACATTGACCAGCTACTGCTGTAAGCACTTTACATGTATTCATTGAATTCTTACCACAAACAGTGAAGGGTACATTATACTTCTTGACACAGAGAAATGGAAACGGAAACTTAAGGAAGGTTAAGATTAAGCTGCTCACAGCGGACACCGCTAATGAGAGACAGAGCTGGTACTTCAACCCAAATGGCATGCCTGGCATTGGACCAAATGAGGCTGTTTGAAATCACCTTCCTCCTCCAGATTTAAAACCTCAGGCATAACTTTGGTGTTATCATCTCCTTTGCTTTGTGCAATTATATATTTTGCTAGTCTAAAGATAAGTAAAAGATACAACTGTTGAGCCTCCTGGGAATAATAGTATGACCATATTTATATATTCTTTATTTTTACAAATGTCCACAGCACCTTGTATAGTCCTGAGAATTAGGTGCAAAATCAGATGTGTTTGTTGGGTTAATGAAAGTCATTTGGAGTCTTGCTCAAAATTTATTTCCTACCTCTATCCCTTTCATGCATTTACTGCACCTTTCACCACTTAGACCTTTCAACACCTTGACTTTTGTTTTTCCAAGGGTCTTCACTGTCTGGTTTCATTCACCCCCCGGCCCCCCTCAAGATCCAGTTGGTCAGGACACAGTGCTCCAAGAGCAAACATTCATACTGCGAAACCCCACTCACTGCCTGTGGAATAAACATCTTTAACCCATTCCTCAGTGCCTCTAAAAATAACGTTTCATTTTCCTAATGGTTTTCAGGCAAGCTAGAACCAAAATTTTGTCTTCTATACTCAGGATCCATTCCTATCTAATGCTTTCCCCCATCAGACCATTACTTTCTCAGCATTATAAAATTTTACTGAACCATCTGAGTTCAGCTCTTCCATAAGAATTTCTGGTTTATCCAGTAGGAGTGAATGAATGTACATAGTGCCTTGCACACTTCTCCTGAATATTTGTCATTTTTATCGTAGTGATTTTAGTCTGCCTTACTATTTTTTTGAGTCATGGTCAGTTTCTGTCTCATATTTAATTGTTCCACAGAGTTTAGTGAGTTACAACAAACATTGATTGAGTACATAAATGAGTTAGCATCACTCTGATGCCAAATTCCCCGAATTAAGATAACAAACCTGATGGACTCATAGAAAGATAGATGGATAAGATTGAATGGATGAATTTTCTATAGACTAGATCATTCAAATGGGTCTAAATGCTTATCAAATTCTTGACTCCTCAAAGAAAAACTTATAAAAAGGAGTGTAACAGCACCTATTAATCACTCAACAGACAGTTGATGGGTCCTACTGTACATGATAGGGACTCTGCTGAGTATTTTGTTATCATGGCTATGCTTATTTGTAAATATATCTTACCCAGCAGAACATTTTTGCATGTTTCAGACACAAAGGAGTAATAAACTGTGTGGTAGGTAAGCTGCCACCTAACAGCTCTATCAAAGCAATATATTTAACTCCCAATGTTAAAAATGCAAACAAACCTTTAACTTCCAAGATCAATTACACTTATAGAAGGAGACTTGCTGGGAACAGCATTCTGTCTTGTCAAGGACTCCTTATCATCAAAGAAGAATAAACACTCTAATTATTTTTTAACTTTTTTGTTTGTTTTCTAATTGGATCATCTATTACTCTCTAGAATTCAAATCAACATCAGATTTATAGTTGGAGGCTATTGAAATATTGATTTGGTTATGGAAATGTCAAGCTTGGCAGGTAAGCTGTCTTACTGCCAGAGAATGCTTTTGCTTTAGAAAACCTGTTTATAAAGGTTGATAGAATGTAATGAGCAAGCTACTTGCATCTGCATCAGGCGTGGAGGGAAGATTTTAGAATTTAAAGAGTCTCCTTAGCATCTCTGTGATGCTAAATTCCTGGAATTAAGGTAGCAAACTTAAACTACAATATACAAATCCTAGTTATTAAAAGGTCTGATGTTAATTTTATGTTTCTGTAGCCCCATGCTACCCTTAAATTGAGGTAGAGGGGACACTGAATCGTATAGGGTGTTATTACTGGGGTAGAGAATAGGTCCCTGTAGTTAGATACAGATTCTACGTGGTTCTGCAATTTCTGGCCCAATAAACAGAATATGTCATGTCTTATTTCACATATCTTAGTTTAATAGTTTTTAAGTTGAGAGTAACAGATCTCTATCTCATTGCTGTAGTGAGAAGAATGACTATATTTTCTGAAAGCATTTTTGATCCTTTTAAAAATACACAATTTTCTCTGAGAAATTACATCATAAATCTCATATGTATGTGTTTTTTTACAGGAAAAAAATTGGGGGTGAATTTTAAAAAATGGAGGGAAAAACAAGAAAAGGCAATGATATAGAAAGAAAGAATGCTGAATACCAAATAGTGGTTAACTTAGAGGAGTATTTTGATAATGTCAGAAATTATTTTTTCTACTCAATCACTTCAAGTAAATATGATATGCAGATCTCTTTCTACTCTTTAAAAAATGTTCATCATGTACTCTTATAATTGTCACTCAGTTCTCTCTTATCCTGGGTGGATGAGCATGAGCTACTGAAAACCAGAAGAAAAGGGTTCTATCCTCCATTTTTCTATTATGTTTGTACTAGAGGCCTGGTGCATGACATTCATGCACTCAGGAGTGGGGGATTCCCTCAGCCCGGCCGGTGCCCGTTAGCAGTCCGGGAGCCCTCAGGGGATGTCTGACTGAGAGCTTAGTCCCGATCTGTGCGCTGGGCCTAAGCCACAGTCGGACATCCTTAATGCTGCTGCGGAAGCAGGAGGGGCTCCCACCACCCATAACAAATCAATTGTGATAGGAGCTGTTATTTTTCTCCTATCCCAAGAAAAGGATTTGCAAAAAAAAATGTTTTAAATTAAGGTAGTATATCAACATCCTTTTTTAAGTGCTGGGAGCTGAATACTTTAGCAAGCTCTTCTAAATAAGCCCTACAGGCTGTCTCTCTCATACACCTCAATCTGATGATTCAAAAAAGAAACCTTTTAATCTCAGCCCACTGATCGGCTAAGATATTTTAATGTTTTATCTGTGAGTAAAAATAATACGCTTTCTCAAAAAGAGTACCTTTTAATCTTTGGTGGCCAAGACTCTAGAATTAGCACTGGAAAAATTAGCCCTGGGCTTCTGTTTCTGCCCACAGTTGTTGAGTTAAGAATCATGTTTTTTGTGCTTAATAAAACAACCTTCATTTCTCTTCAAGAGGACTCAGGATATCACCTCTCCAGGCCCTTGGCAATGCAGTGTAAGTACCATATGCAGTCCTTTTAAACTATAGCAAATGCTTCTCCTCTGGGATTAAAACTTTGAAAATTCTTATTTTTAATGTGCTTTCCACTCCAAAATAATATTTTTACAAAACTAAAATGGTAGTTGACTTTTCGCCTTCTTTTGAGGAATTCTTCCAAATATTTGAAACATGCTCATTAAGAGAAATCATAAATCAAAATGCCACACAATGTTAAAATGTATGCAGTTCATTCTGAAGAGATGCATGTAGTAGTAGAGTCTTGATACAAATATTTGGTGGTATGATTGCACAAATATCATTCTAATAAAGTAAATGAGTTTGTGGTCTAAAGACCCTAATTAAGCTGTCTGAGAATCAGGGATACCGATGAGGCATTTTGTTTTCTACCCAATATTTATAAATATTAGATGAGGTATAATTCTAAAGATAGAGGCTCAATTGTTCAATTCCTTACTCAAAGAATTGATGGGTATAATTAAAATCTGCTACTGATAAAAGAGAACATCAAGTGAGTTCTTCTTAAATGATCATGTTTGGTTTAGATTCTCAGAAACAGAAGAAACTGCTTTGAGAATTTGTATGCTCTGAGATCAGATAGGTGAATTTTTATATACATTGCAGAATGTGATGTAAATACAAAAAGCTCCTTATTATTCTAAGAAAATATCAGCTCCATTTGATTTTCATTAAGTACTCAGGAAAGGAAAACAGGGGTTTCAAAAGAAGTGAAACTACTTTTTAAATGATTAGGGGGACTTTAGGCAGTGTTCGGCAATCAGGGCGATTACTACTTAGAGTGAATTGATAAATACTTCGGATAAAATTAATAAGTGAACATTTTAATATTTTTAAATGACAACATTTCTACAAAAACAATTGTCTACTCTCCTTAGGATACTTCTAAAAATTAATTACACAGAAAAATATGTCTTTGGGGTTTATAAGGTAGCCAGTTGTATATAAATTTTGATTAGATTCTTCCCAGATCTTTGCATTCCCCACAATGTGATTTTTCTTAATTAAAACCACAGTACTGTGATTCATTGAGGGGAAATAAAAGCAAAGCCCAAGGGTCAACAGAATGACATAGTGGAAAGTATTAACTGTTGTCCCCTTGCATTTTCAAAGTTTGGAGGCGACCATTTCCTGGTTTAATTCTGCCCACAGATCTCCCATAGAAATTCAGAAGAACTAATGAACCCTATTAGTGTATCAAAAAGAGGCTATGTCCCCAGAGAGTGGTTCAGTTGAATTGTTTGACTTCTCCATCTCCCTCTTCAAAATGCTTAACTTGTTGGCCAAAGTTAAATCACCTCATTTTTGTTATGGGAACAAATCTTAAAAATAGATTCATCTTCAGCTGATAACAGTAAATAATGGAAAAACTGTTGTGGTGGTGAGAAAATAGTTCAAATAAATGAATGTTAAGACAGTTTTTAGGGCTGTAAGTAGCAATAGTTTCACTTGCATAAAAGTGTTGAGCCCAAACCGATAACCTTAAGTATGAAGAACATTCTTTCTTAACCAAATCAGTAATTTAAGGGTGAGAGATTACTATATAATTGAAGGCAAGAAAAAAAGAAAATTTAACTCTTCAAAGTTATTTGGTAAGCTTAAATTGTTTCTGGTTAAGCCTTTAATATTTAGCTAGAAAAATCCCATATTTAAACTATGCAGACTGAACTGGATGTGGGGTGACTCACACCCTGAATGATCATACAGCCCCCAGGTTCTGAAAAGAGCTCATTTACATGGGAAAATAGCAAACTGTATTTCCTGCATGGTGCTGTTGCATCTATTAAATAAAACCTAGAGATGGCACCAGGATATAACCTCAATTTTAAAGGAGTACATTTTTATCCTGCCAACATAATCAACATAATTATTTTTTAAAAATACATTATTTAAATACTTTTGTGAATGGTCAAATGTATCATGTAAGAAACCTACTTTACAAATGATAGCTAAACTTCTCTTGATACAAAATAAATAAATAAATAAAGATACTCAGGGCAGATGCGCTTAAGAGTAAGCTGCATTTTAACTGAGAGGCTAATGGCTATTTCAGAGGTTTGTATCACCAGCTAGTAAATAACGTTTGTGGTAAAATACAGTATGTTTAAGATGTCAAGATGATTTTCATTATTTCTGTGTTCTTGGGTATAAAATTCAGGAAATCTTATGAAAGTTTCAGTCTACTTAAAGTTAAGCTCTATGTAGATTTTAGGAGGTAAATAAACTCAGCTATTTTGAGTTACACAAAGAAGGAGGAATGATGCATTTGTGTGTGTGCTTGTTTCTTCATTTATTTTATACTGTTTAAAATAACATTTAAAAATGACATTTTAAAATAAATAATTATTTACCTAAAGGAAGGAATATAAAGATTAAATCTGAGGAATAAAATGTGATAACAATATTAGAAAAAAATGAAACATGAGTGCAAATATAAAAAACTTTATGTTCAAGATGTGCAGTCCATGTAAAAAATTATCAACTAATATAGCATAATATATATAATCATATATAACAATTATATTTAAAGGAGGTAAATTAAATTATATTATATTTAGAGAAATCAGATTCACACATTGCCCTTTTAAATTACAAAAAAGGAAGATAGGGTAAGGTTTAGACATTTTGAATCTAGTATGTATTACAGTGTCATACTTTTGATAGGGTATGTCAAGTTTATAAAGTCTAATGTTACTTCTTTTATTGGTTACTTCTTTTAATGATATTTCTCTATTTGCTTGGCCTTACAAGTTACCAAGACAATGACTATCTTCTGGGGCTAAAACCTACAGAAGTCCTGCTTCAATGTGAAAAGATTAATAGAAAAAGATGTAACTCAAAAGATCAACCAATATGTGTTGGAATATTAACAGTGCAAGTTTAAGAGAAACATAAGAACAATGGACATTGGGAAAATAAATTGAAAAGGTATGGCATTGAAAAAGACACAAATAATCTATTTCTCATAAATTTGGTGTAAATCTCTAGTAAATTTTTAGAGTGCTCATATTTTAACAAACTAGTGCATTTTTTTCTGTGTGGGCACTGCTGTAAACAAAATCCACAAAGATAATGTTCTAGAAAATATATAATGTATTTAAACTGATATTCTTGCCACAGAAGTTGGAATCATTCCTGTGCAATTACTAATTTATTTGATAGTACTGAAATCCCAAGTAGAATGGTTATTAAGGCTAAGAAAGGGAAAGTAGGCAAGAGTGAAAAACACTAAGGCTGACTATTATATTAGTTTACTGGCCAAGCCTAAGTGGACAACTGCTAAATCCATTTAGAGCACTGACTGAAAAGTTTTAAATTTAGTGAACTCTCTGGATTTTATCTGTCATTACAAATTCTTCCAGTTCCAAAGTCATTTGTTTAATAGTGTAGCATTCACTTGATATAAAATCATGCCACATTAGACTTCTAGATTTTGAAGAGATTATAGAGACCACCTGAAGTTGCTATATTTATAAGTGAACAAATCAGCTCCTAAAAATATCTAGTGACTTTTAAAGTCACATATCTGAGGATGACTAAAATATAAAAATATGTGCCCTAATCGGTTTGGCTCAGTGGATAGAACATCAACCTGCGGACTCAAGGGTCCCAGGTATGATTCTGGTCAAGGGCATGTACCTTGGTTGTGGGCACATCCCCAGTAGGGGGTGTGCAGGAAGCAGCTGATTGATATTTCTCTCTCATCGATATTTCTAACTCTCTATCCCTCTCCCTTCCTCTCTATAAAAAAATCAATAAAATATATTAAAAAAATAAAATATAAAAATATGTGGTAAATGTTGGAAGACATTTATTTTCTTTAGTCATGCATTTTTTTTCTCCCTCTATTTCTTTCTTCCTGCCTTTCCTCCTTTCAGAGGATTATTAGAATATTTATTGTATTGCTTCCAAATCCTTGAAGAATAAAACATATTTATGTTGCATAGCAGCAGTTCAAAAAGCCAATAGGTGATTTTTTACTATATATTATTTGATATCAAAACAGATGTATTCTCTTAAAAATAATTTCTCTTTTAATGAGTGGGTGGGACAAGGTTTGCAAATGGAATTTGATTGCCAGAATCTACTTTTCTCCTAAGAAAATAATGTGCTAAAACACCTAAAAATGACATTATAGTTGTTAAAGTGAGATTAAAAATAGAGACTACTGCCGAAACCGGTTTGGCTCAGTGGATAGAGCGTTGGCCTGCGGACTGAAGGGTCCCGGGTTCGATTCCGGTCGAGGGCATGTACCTTGGTTGCGGGCACATCCCCAGTGGGAGGTGTGCAGGAGGCAGCTGATCGATGTTTCTCTCTCATCGATGTTTCTAGCTCTCTATCCCTCTCCCTTCCTCTCTGTAAAATATCAATAAAATATATTAAAAAAAAAACAAAAAAAAAAACAGAGACTACTATTGAACTGTGAAGGCAGATTTCCCCCTAAATAATGATATAGTTATGAAAACCTCAAGTAAATGAAATAATATTAAGAAACATGATCAAAACTACCATTTAGCCAAGTAATTTATGCAACAACAGTGAAAGATATCATGGAATAGAAATGAATGGAACAGGCAGGGTGTTGACTGAAAGTCTACTATTTGATCTGTCAAATACTAAAATCTGTTTTAGAAAAATCCATCTTCAGTACCAGTTTCTTTCTGTGTTTCTTTTTTCTTTTGTCATTCTAAATCATACTGGGGATCAATGTTTATTTGAGATTTGAGGCTACGTACAAACTAGATGACTTCTAATATTGTATTATTTTACACACACACAGAAAGCAAAAACATAAAACAAGAAAAACAGTGCTCTTGGTATATTTGTGTAAGAGTTCAGTTATTTGAATTTAAGCTTATTTTAACATACTCAGCTTACCTAAAGATACTCTGAGATATTTTAAAACTAGTCTTATAACTCATAACAACACCACAAACTAATGAGAAACCTTCAGTTATGGTCCAGGATTTCTCATTCAGTTACAACTTTAGAGCACTTTGATCCTGTGGTTATTTAGTTCTATACCTTGAATTTATATGGACTTTCCATAACCCTCTTGCTACAATCTATCATTCTGCTGCATAAAAATTCCCTTATTATCATTTAAGCTCTTAAATGACTTGCATTTAATATGTTCTTCAGAAGTAATTTTTATTTTAATTGAATAAACATACTAATTTATTAATTCAAATAATATTAAATTTAGTATCACTACAAACATTTCAGATTCATAGAATGTCAGAGCTTAAATGAATGCTCCTGTGCTTGATTCTTGCCTACAACATTTGAACAATAGGATGTTAAAACTTCTTTCAGATTTTATTTTATGAAAATATAATTTTAGAATGTCACCTTTTTTTTTAAGCTGAAAACTATCAGATTAGTAATTGGGACTGTAACTATTTATAGGTCTACAGTAAATATAAGGTCTTCCCTATAGCACTGGGAATTAAGTCTAGCCTAGTAGGCTTTCTAAATGTCAATAAAGTCACCAGAAGTATTCTGATCATTGTAATTATCAATAGGCATATATTAGTTTTCTACATGTTGACTAATATGCCGCTGTGCAAGAATGTAGAGCAAGATGGGTTAATTCAAAGGGGGTAAACTAACCAGAGACTAGATGTGCTTCAATACCAAAACAGCACTGATTTCAAAGAGGAAAAAGAAAGTTATTGAATAGTCAACTTCTGTACTTCTGTGTCTCATTTAAAACAAAATAAATAAAGCTGAGAACCAAGGCAGAGGTACTTGATCATACTGCTGCATGGCAGGAAGTGGAAACATGGTTGAGATTGTTATAAAGCAGTACTGTGTGTGTCTTTCACCTCTCACTTTGAGGGTTGAGTGGTGAAATGCCACATTTTTTTTTCTTTTAAACTTCCCTTTCAGGGCACTAGAACAGACTGAAAAAACAAAACAAAAAAACCAAGGGGCATCTAGGTATAGGTTGTATTAAAAAAAATGGATAAAATTCCTGACTCTGACAAAAACAATACTTAATAATTTTTAAGTCTGGTGTGAAATGAATTATACTTCCATAAACACTGTGCGCGTGTGCACACACACACACACACACACACACACAAAACTTCCTATTTAAAATGGAGATAATGAGTTTTTTTTTCTAAAATTCTAATTATTGAAGATCCACATTCTTTAATGTTTCCTTCCAAAATTCAGATATAAAGTCAAAGAATAATAGCCTTTTGCTTTGGAATATTACATAAATTCCTAGAAAACTTAAATTATGGTTACTCTGATTAGACTATTTTCTATTCTTGAAGCATGATATCTCATTTGGAGGACCTGAGTCTACTTTCTAAGTATCTTAGTCTGATTCTCAATCCTGGGAATGGGGTCAAAGAGGAAGGTGATGTGGGATGGTCATCTCTGGACAATGAAGAATCTCATATTCAGACACCTAGCTCTTTGTTACCTTGTCCCTACTGAAGCATTAATATTAACTCTAGAGCCCTGGTCTGTGTGGCTCAGTTGGTTGGGTGTCTTCCTGTGCACCGGAGGGTTGGAAGTTAGATCCCTGGTCAGGGCACATGCACAGGTTGCTAGCTCGATCCCCAGTAGGAAACATGTAGGCAGCAGACAATTGATGTTCCATTCTCACATCTATGTTTCTCTCCCTTCCCTCTCTCTCTAAAAATTAGTAAACTATTAAAAAATATATTGACCCTACATTCACGGAAGTTGGTTACAGGTACCTTTCTCTATAGGAAACTGGAAATGATATCCAGTATTTTTATGGAACAGGAAGATTGCATCATTTGCTTGGGTCAGGCAGATGTCTCTTCAGCACTTTTCTATACACTAGTAGGTTGTTTTTAATGCCAAAAGAGGAAGACTTTTCATTAAGAAATAATCTCATGTAACTTTTTTCTTTATTGATTAAGGTATTACATGTGTGTCCTTATCCCTCCATTGCCCCAGCACACCCCACTCATGCCTTCACTCCCCTGGTGTCTGTGTCCATTGGTTAGGATTATATGCATGCATACAAGTCCTTTGGTTGATCTCTCCCCCTTACTCCCACCCTCCCCTACCTTTCCCTCTGAGGTTTGACGGTCTGATCAATGCTTCTCTGTCTCTGGATCTGTTTTTGTTCATCAAAAAGAAATAACCTTAAGTAAAATGTACATGAACACCTGTGTTTCTCTTCTGCTCTGGAATAAGAATACTCTAACATCTTGATAAGAATTTGGGGGCATTACATTAGAGAGCATAGCATGCTCTCTTTAAATATTAACATATAAAATATTTAATAAAGACTTGGGAACTAGTACTCTGTCTTTCAGTTGGTAGTAAGCAGCTATCACATTTAATTGTCTGAACCTCAGAAATCTCACAGGATCTCAGAATTCGATAGCTTTGATGTTGGTCTGCATATTGGAGATGCTGTCCTGTGCCTCCTTGTTTCCAGGAATCCACTTGCCAACACACACACACACACACACACACACACACAGAGAGAGAAAAAAACAATATTGTTGGTGAGACCAGAGATGTACCTTTCATCAAAAGAAAAGATTATTTAATGGGAAATGTGTTCAGGTAATAGTCCATTATTTTCTGTGTCTCTTAACTAGGCTGCCAAAAATACCTGAAGTGCTTTTCTGAGTAGTTGTGTGTAGAGCAAACTCACATACAGCAAAGAATCTACAAGTCTTACCACAACACCTTCATAGTTAATTGCATGTGGAACTTGTGGGTGGCCTCCGCCTGTGTGGGGCTTCAGTGATTCATACATATATTGCTGGTTGAATACAGACTCGGTAGCCATATATTGCAAAGGAATATTAGTGTCCCAGACCTGACACAGCACTAAGTAAAACAAGACAAAGGGATGCGGAGAGGTTGCTCTAGCCAGGAAGAAGGTTAGGTGAACTTAAAAGACAAAGATGGAGACAAATACATTTGTTTGTTTCATTATGTTCCTGGTAGAGCAAATAATAGTTAACAATAAGAGCTTACACATGTGTTATATAGCATTTAACACATGCCAGGCACTATTCTGGGTACTTTAATAAGTGCTAACTTTAGTAATCAGTACTAATATTACCCCTATTTCACATTTAAAGAAACTGAAATAGAGAGAGTTGAAGTAACTGCAGTTTAAGTAACTGAAACCCAGAGTGAGGCCTCGGGTTCCGAGGCTCACATAGCCAGTGTGAGTGAGAAGCAAGATGCAAATCCAGAAAGTCCTACTCCCAACTTTGTTCTTAGCCAAGGCAAGATACTGCCTTTCAAACAGGCACAGTGGAGAGCTACCTGTTTGCCCATTAAAATTCTAATTTCATACTAAGAGACTTTAGTGTCTTCAATAAAACACAGAAAAGGTCTGTTTCTCCACCAATTCTCACATCTTTGAAATTCTCTTTTTTTTCCCCACGTAAAGTAGCCACAATCATTTACATAGCTATTTTACAAAGCAAAGGATTTTTAAAAAACTTTTATGATTAAAATAAAGTGTTAAGTGGAGGAAATTTTAAGAATGTAAAGGCATGATTGAGTGGGAGTGGGAAATATTATATTTTCCCCTGTAAACTTTTACCATTAATTAGTTTATGGTCATAATAAATAAGAAATATTTGCAGGGTTGCTTTTGTTTTTTAACATTAAAAGTAAAGAAATTTCCCCTAACTCCAGGACTTTCTCCAATGTCTCTATACACAGTGAATCCATCATACTGATTTATTCAGTAACAATTTGCTGCTTTGTTAGTGAATGTTCTCTAAGGTGGAAATGTAACTAGAAATGAAACATAGTTTCTGTTTCATGGAGTTGAACTTCTAGTGAACTTGACTGACAGTAAACATTTCATTGAATATAATCTAATTGTTTGATAATAGGTGTCTTGGTTCTGATTAATGTTAGCAGGTTTAACTTTTAATACATTTATTTTTCTCTGAATAAAGGGGCTGGAATAAGATGATTCAGTTTATTATTGTAGTGGTGGGCAATAATGTTGAAGAATAGTTGTAGGGGATTTTTAAAACTTTTTTCACAAGTAGGGAATGCTTCCCAATTTTAAATAAACTGTAGCATTAACAACAAATTTAAAGATTATTCCAAAGTTTCTACTGACTTGCCTGTGGCATTAGAGTACAAGTTTTTATCTTCAAACTAGTTAAGAGTATATGGAAACTCATTTTAAGATACATTTATGCATCATTTAATGCAGTCACACTTTTCACTTTTAATGTTCCACATTACCAAAGTATTTTAATTCTGGGATGTATTCTTTTTTGATACATCGTCTAAATCTTGCCTAAACTCCATGCACTGTACCCTAAACATATTAAATATTTTTAGTAGAATGGATTGAATTGAATTGCATTGACTAATAGAAATAAATTCTAAGAAAGAATTTTTAAAAGGCTGAAATAGCAAAAATAATATCAGAGTTTAGTTACCATTTAATGAAGAGCCACTTTTTGTTTTTAATTCTTTCAGAAATCCAATAAGTGTAAAGGTTTATTAATCAATCATGCATACATCTATCCAACAAAGAGAAATATTTATTGCTTTGGATATCTACAATAATTTAATTATATCCAACAGGAGAAAGGTACACATGGTTTATTTTTAAAATTTACTCAACTAAAAGTATTGAAAAAAAATTAAGCAAGAAATTATTATGCCAATAATGTTATTTTATTACAGTCTTTATAAAGAGTAACTAACTGAATTACACTGACCTATAATTAAGAATCTATGTTAGTTACATATGATCCTATATATTAAAGAGCTAATATTCAAATGGTTGTCAAACCCTCGTGCCCTCGTACCGGACTCAGGGGACTTGAGACTGCGCCTTTCCACCCCAGTGGTGGGGCCGGGGTACCTGAGGCTGCACCGAGAGACCTGAGGCTGTGCCCCATGTCCAATGGGGCTTGTTGGAGGACCGGAGGTTGCACCCCCCACCCAGCAGGGATTGACGGGGGACCTGAGGCTGTGCCCCCCCCCCCAGTCTGGCAGGGCTTGACGGGGTGGGGCCAGTGGGTCTGCACCTCACGTGATTTTGAGGCACATGCAGGTGGGCGGGGACCTGACTCTGGGTCCTACTGTATGCCCCAGACTCTGACAGGAGGAAGATTTTCTTTTCTTTCATCTCTGACACTTCTATTATAAAGAAAGGGCAAATAGCAATATTAAAATATTTCCTCTAATTAACTCCCTTTTAATGTGCATGAATTTCGTGCACCAGACCACTAGTCCTATATAATAAAAGGTTAATATGCAAATTGACCCTAAAGGCAGAATGACCAAAATGACCGCTGGACCAGTCACTATGAGGTGCACTGACCACCTCTTGGTCCCTTTCCCTGGCCAGCAGGCTCTGATCGCCTGATGGCCACCCGCTGCGGGGGTGGGGCCAACGAGTGGGTGGGAACATTTTACAAAAGTTTCCATTTACTAATGGTTTGTGGAATTTCTTACAGCAGGTTAGCAGTTCAAGTGCTTTAGAAAAATTATGAAGTGGGACCATGTAGAAAAACATCTATGCTTCCCCTCTTTGCCCCCTTTACCTCCACCTGTCCTCCAGTTAATTCACCTCTCCGTCCACTCTGCCCACTTTTTCAGGTTCCTAGTGTCTTGAAGAACTCTCTCAAATTGGTATTAGAAGTTGAGAAATTAAATACAGGTCAGCTAGCTCTCCAGAGTTTATAAGTGCTTTCATCTCCTTGGGCTTCTAAAAACTCTTAGTAGTATTATCCCCATTTTACAGACAAGAAAGGTGAAGTTTGAACACAAGAGGCTAAACAATATGGTATAAGTGAGAGTTGGCCTCATGTCTTTGACTCTAAATGCTTTGCTCTTTCTGGTTTAACTTGCTGCCTCTCAGGAAAAGTTCCCTACTAGAAGGGCTGTTTGCACCTCTATGTGAAATGAAATTGCCTGTTGCTTTCTCTGAGTCACTCTGTATTTTCACCCTTAGTTTTAATTGTAGATTTCAAGGTTTTGTGAAGAATGTCTAGCATTAGAGACCAAGAGGACGTGAGAGTTCAGAGCAAGAGGCTCTTCCCTAGGTCTTTGCTGTTATCACCTGGGTGGGCTAGTGCAGCCCAGTCATGGTCAACCTCTGGCACTGTGAAGTGAGGGAAAGCAAGAAACCTGGAGGAATAAGGACATAGTCTCAGGGGATGAGCTGTGTACACTTGTGAAATGGGATATTCCAAGTTTTACCCAGGTTATCAGGGCTTTCTTGACCAACATTCTCTTTTTGAACCAAGAAATGGCAAGGACTGATGTACTTGTCATGCAATAAAGTCTGCTTCCTATTTAAAAGTTGAAATGCAGAGTATTTATGTGTTTAATATACTCTCAGGATATTCTAATACTATAGCTTGAACTGTTCAGTATGAAGAAAATTGTCAAAGCATACATTTGATTAAGTGATATTCAGAGTGTATCACTGTGTTGCAAAAATATTTCACAATCTCTTTTATGTTGTGTTCTTAATGCATTTGCAATAGTTGTATAAACATCATCAGTAGTTATAGGGATTTTGTCAAAAGTGTCCACATATTACATTATCAAGTGATGTAGTTATAAGAACTTATGAGGAAACATTTTATTATAGCTCTGAAAGAGTAAAAGCTTTAAGCCTATTCAGAAATTGATATAATATTTTCCTGAACATATGAGTTTAATGACCATGACCTCCAACTATAGTATAGATTTCATGACACACATTTACTTGTAATAACTTTCTTTCTGGGAAAACATGTCTTTACTATTCTATCTCTATTTTTCCAACAATGTAATATATACATTTAAATTTTATTTTCTCAAACTACATCAAATGAGGTCAGAAATATAGAACAAAATGCTTAGATACATACATACATTGGTGGATAAATAGAATATATTAGATAGGTAGGAAAATAAAGAGCAAGCACATATTATTCATATGTAGGAATCAAATTATCTAATGATGTAACCATGTGTAAAGAATATTTCTGTGGAATACAAATTACTGTTTTCATAAACCTGGATTAGCAAAAGTAATGTATATGCAATGTTGTAAATAACGTTGTTTGGTAGTTTGTTCATGGAAATAGGTGGGTCTGTGTAGAACATAAAACGTTCCGTTCCAAGTGGCAGCAACTATTGTACAGTGTAGCTACAGTTTAGCTGCTGCTTCAGTAAGTTCATTGCATTATTATTAACTTCTCTTATTTACATTAATTTTAAGTGAAAAAAACCTACTGAAATGCTTTAATTGATTTCATATTTATTAATGATATTATAATGTATAGCCTCTTATTTTTCACTCTCTATTCTCCTACATATTTTTATAAATAACCTCAATAAAAATAAAGATTTCATTTGATCCCAGGTGTGTAGGAAATTAAGAAGCTGCAAGATTAATGACTATATAAAACTTATATCTAATTTATAAAATCTAGAGATACTGAAGTTTTCCTCTCACATATCAAATACAAGATTAAGTCAAATATAGACATATATGTGTCAGAAAACAAGACACTTGGCCATTTAGATAGAAAAGATTTCAAATGTTAAATATTTTGTAAAGCAAAACAAGTTTGTGAGAACTGAGCATTTTGTACTGTAATTTATGTAGCAGTTGATTTGAGAACAGTTTTTCACTTTCTGGTTCCCTGGAGGCCACTTTCCACTGGCCAAGGTTTCTCTGGGTGGTACTCATCCTTTCTTTGAGTTCCTTTGAAATGTTTTGGTGTACAAATGACACACGGTGAAGTATAGTCAAAATAAAACTAAAAATTATTTATTTTATTTTTATATCCCTAGAGAAGAAGGATTGATAGGAGGAGAGGGAGACCCCTTTATCAAATGTGTTCTTACTATAATTGTCCCTATTCTTTATCTGCTCTTTAGACAGTTGTTCCAATAAAAAAAAAAAAGTTTTTCTTAGATGTGTTTACAAGTTTCTTGTACCTAATTTCTTCCAAATTAATATTTTGAAATATTAATTTGGAACGTGAATTAGTTCTTCAAAAATAGTAATTAGAATTTATTTTATATTTTTAAAAAACTTTTTTTAAAATATATTTTATTGATTTTTCACAGAGAGGAAGGGAGAGGGATAGAGAGTTAGAAACATCGATGAGAGAGAGACATTGATCAGCTGCCTCCTGCACACCCCCCACTGGGGATGTGCCCGCAACCAGGGTACATGCCCTTGACCGGAATCGAACCCGGGACCCCTCAGTCCCCAGGCTGACACTCTAGCCACTGAGCCAAACCGGTTAGGACAGTAATTAGAATTTAAAACAATGCTTTGTGATTGGGACTATATATTTGTGATTCTTCAGGTAGGTAAACAAAATTTTAAAAAGCCCTTAAACTTCACTCCTGCATATTTACACACAAATACACTCACTCTCATACATGTTTGATTCCGGGTCTTCTCAGAAAAGTCTAATAGAAGAATGCCATTAGAGGTAATACATAATCATCAGGGGTCTTTCAGTAGGAAATTTCACCTACAGTTTATTTTTTTTTTTTCATGCAACTGTAGAATTCGGTATTCTTGTTAGGGTATTTGAATGTATGTGTGAGATGCTTTTTCATTGGTGTGTTCATTTACTCACTAATTCTTAAACAATTTTATGAACTCTAGTCTATTCTAAGAATTATACTAAATCTTATAAGTATAAAATTGAACTACGTAAGTCATTTTCACTTTCTCTTTAGTAGATTTTGAAACAAATTATTATAAATCAAGACAATAATAAATATATATTAAATGTTATAGGAACATAGAGTATATAGTATTGCAAACAAAGTTCCCAACAGGGACATTGTACAATCTACTTCACTGTGAAGAAAATATGGGCAGTGAGGAAAGGGTGTGGTCATTAGAGGAAGATGAGCTTGCCTTGAGGCCACATTAGGCAAAGTGCTCATACACACTATTATTCAGGGAGTTTTTTATTTCTAGGTGATAATGAACCATATTTATAATAATCAAAATTATTTACTTGAAGACCTCTGATCAGAAAAAATTACTATTACCTTAATAGTAGATAATAGTGTTATCCCAAATTTGATAACTCTCATTTTCATTTTTGTGTTCTATCTATAAGCAAACCGACTTTTATTTGAATCTTCAAGGAATAGTTTATTTCTTCCTAGATATTGTATTTTAGACCTTTTAATTGAAGGGTTAATATATTTCTAAAGGAAAATATGTAATCTGATCTATAGAAATATCAGGCCTTACAAACATGGAAAGATTTGGTGTTATAATGGTTCAATGTTTCTGGGTGTTTGAGGTTGGTAGGGAACCTCAGTCATACTTTGCCCAAAGCAAGTCTTAAACTTTAATTATTCTGAAAAAAATCCAAGCATATTTAATCCATGTATTTCATGATTCATTTACACTTCAATCACTGCATTGTTATTTTTAAAGAATCATTTGATGTTCATAAGCCCTTTGAGCCTTTAAAATATGCTTACAAAACCCAACCTGCCCCCCCCCCCCCCCCCACACACACACACTGTTTGAAAATAGATCAGTATATTTTACCCAGGCTTAAAAAAAAAATCAAATGCCTATACTTGGGGTGTGGCTTTAATTTTTATGTTACCCATACACACTATAATCAAAAATTATTCTAATCTGAATCCTTGGTTTAAAAAACATTGAGGATTAAGTTTTTAAATAACTATTTCAGAGATTCATGTAGCTAACCAATCAGACAAAATATTGATTAGCTAAAGGTGTAGAAAAGTTTTATACACCCTGTATTTTTGTTCATAGAGAAACCTTGCAAAAGCCTATCCTCAGCCTTATGTCTTCTTTCATATTTAGAGCAAAATATTCAACTGTCTGTTGCACTTCACTTGGATGCACAAATTCAATACTACCTACACTTTTTCACCATCACCATCACCTCCAAAAATATCCTTTTCTTCTTTCCAGATTCTAACCAGGTAAATGCTATTAACTACTTGCCCACTTGAAAACTTGGCAGAAGTATGGAACTCCTACTTCTCATTTTGGGAATCACCTGTATTGTGGTTTCTATCTCCTAAATACTTCCACGACCTTCCCAGTTTTCTTTACCCCTACTACCACAACGTGAGTTCAGATTCTCATGTCTGAATTTACTTCATAGAATCCAACACACTGAATCTTATGGAAGAGCACCAATAACTATCCTCTAACCCTTAGAGTGTCATCAAATAATAGTAAAAATGCTATAAGGTACCTTAGGTAAATTCTAGATGAACAACCTTATTTTCTAGAAAAACAAAGTTATAATAGAGCTATCATTAATTTCCTTTCCTTCCATCCTCCTCTTTCTGTGCATGAGAAATATTGTCACTTCATCAACTTTATCAAAAAGTTGAAGGTTATGATCATTTAAACCATATTGTGTTTTGGGATCTTGCTTCAATATGATCTAGACAATTAAAATATGAATAAATTCCAACAGATAAAATTACACAGCCTAATGTACAGTTTGGTGGTGGCCATTTCAGCTGAAAAATTCCCTTTCGGGGAATGTTTGTTGTCTTAGCTACACTCTTTAAAAGATATAGAGTATACCACAAATGATAGCATTTGAGATTCCAAGGCTTTATGAATCAGTTAATTTTTCTCCCACCCCTGATAAGAAAGATAGGATATCCTAGCATTTTGAAACACCAAGAAGAGGCGAAAACACTGAAAAGCATAGAAAAGAAGGTTTAACAAAGAATCAAGGAGCATCTGTTTGGGGAGGAAAGAAGCTGAGCTGCAGAGAAAGACAGACAAGTGACATGTACTTTAAAAACCTGAATTGAGCCAGAAGGGAAGTGCAAATTGGTAGTTATAAAATAGCCACAGGGATGTAAAGGATAGCATATGGAAATACAGTCAATAACATTATGATAACTATGTATGGTGTCCAGCAGGTACCAGAAATATTTGGGGGAACACTGACATCACTGTCCCCATCCTGCTGCCCTGGAGATCCCCAATACTGATCACTGGGAAATATATGGGGGAATTCCTGATGGCATCTTCACCCGAAGAGTTTAGTAGGGGTTCCTTGACTCACATGGGAATATCCCCAAGACTCCCCCCATTCCCACCACCAAGAGGGGTATGAGGAAGGGTTCATTTTTCTAGTGGTCGAGCTTAGAGCCTTGACCTAGTTGACTCTTAACTTCAAATTCTATCTTCCGGAAGCCAAGTCCCCCAAAGGCAGTGGACTTTTCTGTTTTGAATCTGTTGCACCAGAGACATCATCCTATCTTAGGGGCAATGCTACCTCCTCTCCCACCCCTGGATTTGCCCAAAGTATGGAGAAAAAGACATGTTAGAGAGAGATTTCTACCCAATCCCTCTGGGAAACAAAAAGAGCACTAAAATGGGCTGACAGCTAAGAGACCCCTGCTCCTTGTAATATAGCCATTATTTTCTTATGTAAGCAAATTAACCTGTACATTACAAGCAAGTAAAGTAGTCTGAGATTTAAAAATACATGAAAATATGTAAACTGTAATTCCCCTATGTACAATTTTCAGTTTCATTATAGACCTGAAGAAAATACATGCTTCAGATGCCTCTCGTCTCACTTCTAATTAAAGTGACATTAATATTATTCAAATCATAATGTTTTATAAATGAAATGAAGCACCGATAACAACTGCATAGGAAAAGGGATAGAAACCGGGACTTTTTCCCCTACACTGGGATGTATGGTCACAGGCACAGAAAAGAAAAGTGACTTACTTGGGGAATGAGTAATGAGAAGAATTAAACATTTTGTTTGGGGACCAGTGCTTTTACCTTAAGCATAGAATCAACACTGTTTCCTAAACACATTTAACAAAATGTGCCATGGGAGCCCTAGCTGGTTTGGCTCAGTGGATAGAGCATCAGCCTGTGGACTGAAGGGTTCCAGGTTCTATTCTGGTCAAGGGCACATACCTCGGTTTCAGGCTCCCGGCCCTGGTCCAAGGGGCTTGTGAGAGGTAACCAATTGATGTGTCTCTCTCACATTGGTGTTTCTTTCTGTCTCTCCCTCTTCCTTCTACTCTCTAAAAATCAATGGGAAAAATATCTTTGGGTGAGGATTTTAAAAAACTAGAACAACAAGTACCATGGGAGGTAGCATTTTTATTATATTCAGGGGGAGAAAAAATGACTGTTTTTGTTACAGTTGCACTTGCTTTTTTCTTTCACTTATTTATTTTTATATCTATATCCTTTACTGCTTCATTGTAAATACCTTGATAGCTTTTTTTTAAGGTATGATCATACACTATTGCTATATAGATTCCCAATCTCTTTCTCAAAATAATGAATCTGAATATTTTAAAGTGGGACCTAGGAACTTATTTTTTAAACAATCATCTTTAGCCATTCTTATGCCATGGACCTGAAAACTTACGTTGTATGGAAAAGTTTTTAAGCTTTGTTGTCAGGCAGAACTTGATGTGAACCTCAGCTCTGCCCTGTCCTGGCTGCTTAATCTTGGGCAAGCTAACCAATCTGAGCCTCAGGTTATATATCTGTGAGACTGCCATGAAACTGTCCATGTTCGCCGCAGGGATGACATATGTCTGTAAATGAAGCTCAGACACAGGGCAGACGATCAATGAATGTTACTCCTTTGCCCCTCAACCCCTTTTGTTTCCTTGAGAACAGGGGAGCAGCTCATTCAATTTTCACCTCTATGTCTTCCCCTCAACCATTCCCAGCCCAGCACCCACATTTACCTTAGTGCTACCAAAATACTTTGCACAGAATAGGTGCTCAGTAAAGAGTAGTTTGGGGAGCAAGAGATGGTTTAGCGGTCTGGGGGTAAGATTCTTATTGTTTTTACTTAACTTTCTGTACAGTTAAATACAGCCAATTCTTATTACTTGTGGTAGGTATGTTCTTTACAGTCTTCAGGAACACTCAACTAGAGAATACTAAACCACTGCTCCTAGGGGAAATACAGACTTAGGTTCCTGTGAATCACTTAGTCACAATATTTTCATCAACCTATTAATATGTAACCTAGTTTTATGTGTGTTTCTGTTTAAAGACACTTCATTTAATACACAATGTTGATTTATTAAAATTGAAGTGCCAGCCAACAGTACTATAACTCATACTTGAAGGAAGCTTATCTAATATGCATTTTCTCTGTAAGACACATCACAGACTTCCTGCACTTAGAAACATTAGCCATCACTTCAGCATTGTACTTGGGGTCCATTTTAAATAGTGAAATCACCAAGGAAAACTACAAAAATGCGATAAATGTAGCACTCGATAACCTGTTTACTGTATGAGAGCTGAAACCAGAAGGCAGAGTGTTGCCTTATTTGACCTCAGCCATGCACATTCAGCGACTCAAATTTTTGCTGATCTGCACATGTACTCAAATGACCACGAAAGCACTATGAGTAATGATGTTAGGGTTACAAGTAATTTGTAGCGAGTAGGCAAATTAGCAAATCCAGAATATATGAGTAATGAGGATTGACTGTAGGTTGCTGGCCTTAACTCTGATATGCATCTTTATTTACAGCTGGGTTATACAAGCAGATTCCAAGTGGTATTCAAGAGGTGAATATAAAATGGAGAACAAAGGGCCACAGGAAATATAGATTAAAATAACTTTTCACATTGTTTTCCCACCAGCAATGTATGAGTGATAAGATCCTCCCACGAGATTTGTGCCATCACTATTTTAGTCATTCGGACAGGTTTGTAATGATATCTCACTGTGATTTTAATTTACATTTCCCTAATGGCTAATAGTTTGGCAATTTCTTAAACAATTAAACAATTTAATAACCTAGCAATTACACCCTTGAGAATTTATTCCAGAGAAATGAAAATTCTGGTTCACAAGAAGACTTAAGCATGATTTCATGGTGTCTTTATTTGTAAATAACCCAGTGTCCCTCAATGGGTGAATGGTTAAACAAACTGTGGTTTAACCTACTAGGGATACTGCTGAGCAATAAAAATAAGCAAGCTATTGATACACACAACAACCTGAATGAATCTCCAGAAAGTTATATTGAGTGAATACAAACTAATTTTAAAAGATTACATACTATATGATTCTGTTTCTATAGCATTCTTGAAACGGGAAAATTATAGAAATGGAACACATGGGCTAAAAGGAGGTGGTCGGAAGAGAAGAAAAGTGGGTGTGCCACAAAAGGACATAATGTGGGATTCTTACCATCATGGAAACATTCTGTACCTGGCCTATATCAATGTCAGTATCCTGGTGGTGACATTATACCAAGTTTTGAGAGATGTTACCACTGGGTGGAAACTGGATAAAGCATGCATTGGAACTCTCTGTATTATTTCTTATAATTATGTAAGTCTATGATTATCTCAAAGCAAGCAGCTTAATGAAATATAATGGAGAAATACTTTCTCAGATAAACAAACAAAACATAGCTTTTATTTTTTCCAAGCATCAGTTGATTCTTTGAACTGATTCTTGTTCACCAAGTCATTTAACAAGCTCTTATCCTTAAAGAGACTAATGAGAGATTACTTAGGTATTAGTTCGTATGAAACAAGATATTTTAAGATAACTAATTAAAAATATAGACAACATATAACACTTTACTAAAAACAATAAAATTTTATAGCAATAATATTGAAGATCTAGCCTATGCTTAGTCACCCTTACTAAGTCAAATACATAATCACCCAATTTTATTTCAAAAAAGTTTTTTATATGAAGTAAAATATATACAATAAAGTGGACAATATTAATGTAATTGGCTCTTTTTAATATGGAAACTGAGGTTCAACTTTTATCTGAAGGAATGGATGACATAGCTAAATACTGTAAAATTGATTTGGACTAAATTGACTATTGCTTACACTTTTGGACCAAAAAGAAAAGAGCAGATATATAAAACTATGGTGTATTATTTTTGGTGATCCATTTCCTATGCAAATCAGAGTGTCTAGGGCATAAACAATGTCTTAACACTAAGTCTGTCTTAATCTCTCTATTTATATGATTTTTTAATATATGAGGAAGGAGCTGACAATAATTATGTAGGACACATAAAATAAGATGTTCTTTCTAAAAGGGAACAGAATGAATTTCCTCAGGTTGTTAGGTCCTGAATTAATTTCCTAGGGCTGCCATAACAAAGTGGCTTAAACAGCAGAAATTTATTGTCTGACGATTCTAGAGACTGCAAGTCTGAGATCAAGGTGTTCCTTCTGAGAGCTATGAGGAAGAATGTCACATGCCTCTTCCCCTAGCTTCTAGTCATTGGCTGGTGGATTTTGGCATCCTTTAGTTTGCAGATGCATCATCCCGATCCCTGCTTTCATCTTCACATGGTATTCTCTCTGTGAGGATGCCTGCGCCTAAAGTTTCCCTTCTTGTGAATACACCAGTCATATTAAATTAGGAGTCTACCCTGCTCCATAAAGTATGACCTCACCTTTCTTAACTTAACCAATTACGTCTGTATTGATCCTATTTTCAAATAAGGTCACCTTGTGAGTTACTAGAGGTTAGGACTTCAACATATGAAATTTAGGAAGATACAATTTAACCTGTAACAGATTCCCTCTCCCATTCTTATCCAATGGATGTGATAGAAAAGTTGTCAATAGATTATCAAATGAGCTATGTCCAAGGTACAATGATAGAAAATTGTCCTGAACAATAAAAATATGAGCAGTCATTTTAATAGACATATTTGGGCTTACTTTATCTAAACAAGACAACTAAAGACAAAACTCTGAATATGCTAAATATGTAAGATGCTTATGATCAATACTATAATTTCTGTTTTCTTTAGTAATAGAAAAAATCATGTTTTAAAAGACATGCTATTTCCTTTTTAAATATTTTGAAAGTACTGATGCAAACATTTTCAATTCTTTGAGTGTATATAGATATACTTGACCAAAATTAATAATTAGTTTAATTTTAAACAAACACTAACACAAACTGTGAGTTATTGAAATATGAATATTTTTAGAATCAGCCCCAAAACTATTTCTTTACAGAGGACAAATATATTAAGAAATAACAAATAACAAAGTGTATTTGTTAATGGTCACTGATTTCCCTTATGAGTGCATTGCTTAAGTGTGTACATATTAAGATTTATGGGAGTTATATGCCTGTACTCAATTTGACTCTCTCTATATAATACAGAGCCATAATAAATTGAAAAAAAAAGTCCAAGTCAGTTGTTTAAAACTGTGTAGACCAATGAGTTGATTGACTGCAGGGTTTTTTCCCCAACTTTTGAAGCAGATATGCTAACATCCTGCATACATATCCTGTGATTATTATTCAAAGTGCAAATTAATGTCATACCCCACACATTCAAATCTCTTCTGACTTTGGTTCTTTTGCCCTCTCACTCCTGTGCACATCAAAGCCATTCTGTAAGGGGAGTAATGGAACTTTGGTACCAAGGAAAGATGAATGAACATTTCTGCAGAATACTGCTGTGTAGCCATGAAAAGACTAAAAATGGGTGGGTGGCTTCAAATGTAAGTGGGGGAAAAAACAAATTCTAAGAAATCAAAGGGTTTGGTACCGATTTGGAAAGACAAGAGCTATTCTTAGGTATAAAGAGGATGTGGTGATTATCACGAAGCCTAAAGTAATGTCAATCCAAATGCTGCACTTTTTAATATCAAAATGCACTGTTATACATTGTCATTCTACCAAAAAATGAGTAGGTAGAATATATTTTCCATTGTAATCCAAAAATGACTTTCAAATAAAAATCAAAGATATCATATATTTTTAAGTACATAGAGAAAAGTGATTTTATTATTTTATTGATACAAATACTAAATATGTAAAATATTAAGAACAATTTCCTAAGATAATGTTACATTTTAAAGATTGGTAATGGCATACTCCTAAATGTCAGTCACACGATATTAGTGGCAATAGAATTATTTTCTTTTGAGTTTTAATACTTTCTAAGTATTTCAGCAACTCACAGATGTCTGCTTTTAACAGATGAGATTCTGGAGCTGTTAAGTAAATTATTTTCCTGAAAATACCACAAGTCAACTCAAGAAATTCTGTACCAGGACTTCAGACTGTGCCTAGAGTCTAGCAGGTACAGTCCCAAACTGTCTTCTCATACTTTTAACTCTCTCCTCCTCCTCTCCCATTATGATTTAGGCCCACTTTAAGCAGGTTTCAGTTGAATAATTAAAAATTAAGAGATATTTTTATTCACCCCTAAATAAAATGAAAATTATAAAAGAAATGAAATAAGGTAATTTGATAATTTAGCATAATGAGATAGACCTAGATTTGAAATTGAAAATGATATTGTAAATCTCCGAGCCTTTGTTTCCTGGTCATCTATAAAATATAGATAATGACTAATCTCTCTCAGTGTTATTGGGATCAAATTACATACATAAGAGGTTGGTGAATGCTACCAATAAATTTGATAAATTTGTATAAAATACAAATTATGATTTTATTATGACTCTATAAATATGTGATATTATTCTTACTTAATGACAGCACTTTGGCTCTGTCTAAAATCACAGACTAGTTCTTCACTGATTATAGGTTAAAATTTACAAACAAAGCAAAGCGACAATACAGTTTTATTACCAAGAAATTAGAGGTGAAACACTTTATTTTTTATATTCTAATTTTTTGTTTATTATCTTACCCCAAAGAGATCCTCCAATGAATCCTTTATCTGAAGCATTTGAAAAATGTAATAAGAAAGTGAAAAAGAAACACACAAAAAACATGGTTACTATATATAGTGGCTCACCTTCAAAGTTTCTACCCTGAGAAGACTGAATTTCCTTTAGTAAAAAATGTCTAATCTGGGCCTTACTTTCTCCACTTGATCTATAGCATAAATAGTCATTATCCATTATTACTTATAAAACATACCTTCTACCTTCTACCTGATGATTTTGTTAAGACTGAACTTAGATAAGCTTTCTCTGCTGACCCAGTATTTGCAGACATAGCTCAAATTGTTCAGCTCAATGGGTGTAAGTCTCTCTCTCTCACTCACTCTCACTTTCTCCTTTGTTCTCACAGTGAGGAGCTGTGTAAATCCATCAGTGCTAAAGAATCCCTTTCACACTCCTCATAGGAATATTGAGACTTTGGGAACTAAATTACCATTGACTTAAAGCCATTGCTTGTTTCACATTCTTTCTGCTAAGACACAGAGAATTACTTGAATCCCTGTGTTACCACAGCAAAAGGAGAGCGTGAAAAGACTACAAGCCAAGTATATGGAATGCATTTCCCTTTGGAAAGGACTTGAATGGAAAGGGGAATATTTTTTGATATATGATTGTGATTCTCCAGATTACAACTTTCCTAAGAAAACCAATGGACATTTATAATAAAACCATGTACATTTGAAAATATAAAGACTGAAAAGAATTAAGGAAAAACTTTTCAGAATAAAAATTTAGAACCAAACAAAAAAATTTCTGTTGAAGATAAATTATATTGCTGATAATTTAACACAGGAAAGTAAGAACAAAACCTGCTATTAATCAGCAAATAGCAAATGATATGATACAGACAATGGATTGCCTGCTTGTCTTTGAGAGTGGAATTCTTGACCATCCGGTTTGGGACCAGCATAGTAATTTCTTTACTTTAGTAAAGTAAAGTTTGTAGAGCTTTCCTCTTCTAATGTATCTATCAATGTGAGTATTTTTTTTTAATCTAAAACACCCATTTAAGTGACTAAATCCCTAAACATGAGGACAACAGAAACATGGGGAAACTATTCCTAAGCAATTTTATTGTTACTGTTACTGATCTTTAAATATTGCCATTAGTCTACTTTGCTCCATCTGGTATCAATTCTGTGATTATTGAATGAAGAATAAGTTCTTAGAGACATTTGCATACAACCGTTGGAGGATGAGACAGTTTATATAGTCGTCATTTTACTGACTGTAAATTCCTGATTAGAGGGGCTCTGGTTTGACAAAATCTACACAACAGGCCAGTGCATTATCCCTCAATAGTAGCTTATATATTAAATGAGATTCCCAACTTGAATATGAATTGAATAGAAATAAAAGGTTGGACTGTGTAACTCCCCAAAATTTTGGTGTTTGGCATTTGAACAGTTTTTGGTAATGAATCACTGTCATTTTAGAGAAAACCTTTTCTTCTCAATTAGAAGTCAGGTTTCACTTGTTTTTCATTATTTTATTTTTCATAATACTTTTGTAAAGATAACACCAATTTGTCATACCACAACACTTAGATGTTTTTGTTTTTTGCTCAGTTCTTCCTATAATGTGGCCTTTTGACTAAGAGACCCCATTTTTAACTACTCTGTGCCTTCATTTACCCTCAGAAAAAATAGTCCCAGTTTACAAACCACTTTGACAGCCTTTCCTGGAACATTCTGTAAAAAGTGCAAAGTGTTGTCATTTGCATTTTCTACTGTTGGTGTGAGGTGATATGTCCAGGTATTGAGTTTACAGAGGTAATATGAACTACGTTCTTTTCTAAACTCGAGGGAGACACTCAATCATGAAGTGGCACGGAGTGACTCCAATGGAATAAAACAGAGTTATCAGGATACTGTGTCTGGGGCATTATAATGACGCTGTTGGTGACAGCTTGTCTGCTGCCTGGTGGTATTAATAAAGAGCACTTTTTCTGGGGAAATTGTTGTGCTGGCTTTGCTTTCATGTGATCTGCCAAGGCATATACCCTGTCAAATTGAGTCACTTCACATTTCACTGCAGACAAAGATCACTTGGCAAAGGGTACCTGGGAGTTTCACCATACCAGTGCTTTGCTTTTATTCTTGAGAGGAACCTTTAACCATTTAAAATAGATATTTGCCTCCACCACCCAAAGAAACGAGAAATAGCTCATTTACATATTTTAGCTTAATTGTGGCCATATCTCTTTTATTCTCACTTCACTGCTCACAAAGCACATAGATTTATTAGTGATAGTACTAAAGTATATCTTCAGGATATAGCTAATAATATTGATAGTAAGCTCATATCCTTCATGCTCAGTAAACAGATCTGAGAAATGATGGGTGAGGGATTGGGAATTTGAGAGGGGTTCTCAGGAACAAGGCACTCGAATGGGCTTCTGTTTGCATGGAGTCAAAGTAAATTTCATTTGATTCAGAAGTGGTGACCCAATTCAGTCTTATCTGAGGCTCAAAACAGCTTATTTCATTTGTTTTTGACAAGTGTACACTTTGTTATCCTGTAAGGTTAATGAGAGGAAATCAGGTTATAATGAGAACTACAAAAGGAAAATACCACAAAAGAGTCTCTCTGTGTGTGTGTTTTTTTCTTTTGTGGTGATTTGACCTAAAGAAAAATCACTTAGATTCTGAATTCTCATAAAAGCCAATGCTTAATAAGGCTCACAATAGTTGTTGTGAGTAAAGCTAATCTCTGAAGACTTTCTGAATATCAGAGAGATTAGTTGATTTAGGTAATCTATCCTGCAAGTATACATTTAAATTCTTACTCATATAATCTGAAAAATATTCCAGAATAATGAAATCATATCTACCTGCCATTATTCAAATAGAGAGAGGGGAGCTGATTAATTTAGCTCTTTTGGCTCATTTATTTAGTTAAGTGACCAAACAGCTTACTATGACTCGTAGATGTGGTTAATTTGAAAACCAACATATCATGAGTAATGTCTGTCTGATTAAACCTAAGAACCCAATTCACAAACAGCTGACACACGAAGGGAGCAACAAATGAAAGCCGCCAGAAGGAGACCTTTTCCCTGATCTAGAATAGAAATGGGAGAAACTGGACATACCCACAGGACAAGATAAAGGTCCTAAAGAATATTCAACAAAACAGTAGGGTTTTTACCTCTGACTGGACTACCTCTGGGTGAAAAGATTTTTCAGTATTTTCACAAAGTTATATAATAAAAATGTTTAAAAAGAAAAAAAGGAAAAACAGTATATAAATCTGCCCCAATTTGCAGAGAGAAACTTTAGCTTTATTCCTCTTTCCTCAGATCTTATTTCTTTTTTTCACTATTAGACTAAAAAGAACAAACTGTTCACAAGCCACTGATGGAAAATTGTACCTGTTTTGCTGCTACCAGGAAAACAAGACTGTGAAGAACAGAAAGAATGGGGAACCTTACTGAAAACACTTCCTTGACATACCTCAAAAAGATCTCCTTTATTGGATAAGAGTTACTTACAATTTCCTGATACTCTTTGTACAGCCCCTTATTTTCCTTGAATAGTTTCCCTATATACAAGAGAGAGAATTATTCCAAAATATGTTTCTCAATGATGCTCAAAAACAGACCAGACTTTTACTTGCTAGAATGAGAAGATGTAGTGAGGGGGTAGTAAAGGAGGTTATATATTAATAAAATGAATGAAGGTACAAATGGATATGTGACACAGTCTGCACTTATGAGCAAATTCTAATATTAATTGAGGACCTAATAAAGGAGAATAAGGATGAACAAAGAAGGAAGTCAACTTGTACAATATTTAAAAAGTTAAAAATGCTTAAATGATCAATTACCAAATCAACCATTCAGCCTCATAAAAATTTGGAAATACAAAAATGTAATTTTAGCTGAGCCATCCAACTTTAAGGATTAACTTAAATGAAACCATTCATAGGTATACCAGGTGTATTCTCAATAAATGGAATGGCTTTTTACTCCCAACAGGGCAAAATCTATTTGAGCACTTATGCGCTGTGCTCCTTTTTATTTTAGATTATATTAATAGTGTTGGAGTAGAATTTAAAGTTGTTTTAGGGCAAATCAAAGCAAATTCATCTGAAAAAGAATCTGTGCCAAATAATCATTAATTAAAGCAAACCAAAGCAAAACTAAAGCTCTAGTAGATGACTCTTCTAGTTGATTTGCATTTTTATAAACACTTTCATTTCCAAGCTATATATTGCTGTGAACCAAAAGGCATAATTTTTAACCAGTTTATTTGTATTGTTTGGTATATCTTTCTCTATTATCATAATTCTCAGGTTTAAAATATATCTCCTTAAATTTGGGTTTTCATTGATATATGTGTATATACATATGCAAACATACACATATACAAACACATATATAATTGAATTAAGTGATAATATATTTTGTATGTAATGTAATGACATATATATGTATTTGAACTATCATATATATATTTGAACCAAATGATAATATATATTATATATACATGTTTTATATATATATTTGAACTATCAGTTCACCATAACGTAAAATCACATCACTTAGGAGTAATAATATTGCATTTTATTCCAACTTGATATCTTCATACAGTTCTTATACTTTGAAAATGAAGAGTGAAAAATATTTTCCAATAATTTTAATTCAATTCTAAAATCCACTCAGGTGATGGGAGCTGTCTTAAAACTGCATGTGGTGAAAACCACAGCCCATGGACAGAACCAAGTTCTGCCACACATGTGGAGAAAACTGAAGCAGATGAAATAACTATGCAACAGTGGTTGTCAGACATGCGGCTTTTTTTCTGCCTCAAGTGAATCCAAAAACACATGCACACTCACAGAAAAGGACAGTGTGTTAGACATGCATTTGCTTTTATTTTGTGGCATTTTTTAATGAGATGATTTAAAAATCTGGCATTACACAAGTATTTTAGGAGGTATCTCCTAGGGATAATTAGTAAATGGGCCAGGCATAAATTAAGGAACTAGGATAAAATCTTAGCATTTGGTAGAGTGCACAAAAATTATAAAATGTTTAAATACTATGTTTTATCAACTACTTAATATTTGTATACAGTTTAAAAATAATTGCAGAACCTCTTCTAACTATGCTTAGCTCACTGTAAAAAAGTACACAGAAAACATAAATGTGAGATAAACACAATAAACAAGTACACACAAAATGTTTTATGCATAAGTTTAGACAAACTTCGGGGAGGTCTGAGAGTACTGAGAACTATTTGCCTGAGTATTGGAAGAAACTGCACTCTCTCTACGATTTCCCACTTGGAAAGACATGTTATCAGTGTAGGAAACCACCAAACTAATATAGTATTTTATAGGGAAGTCTGAAGTGAATGATGCACACCTACGGAATTCATAAGGGGCCATGGTAAGATGGTCAGAACAAAGGTACAGGCAGGGCGTACCTGTGAGTGAAAGAGGCAATGAGATGTGGAGAGGAAGAAAGGAAGTAGAGCAGTAATGTGTCTGCTTCTCCCATTAGCAGCCAAGCAAGGCTCTGCTGGAGCTTCCTCAGATATTTTTTGTTGTGGTGGTTGTTACTGTCAATTTCTTATGTCAAAACCACAATACCAACTGCAATGGTGATTTTTAACTGTGCAACTTGGGCTCCAGTGGAAATGGTCAGCTTTTCCCCAAGTCATGCAAGACCTGCCTGCTCAGAGTATCAGCTATAGCTATAGTTCGCATCTGTAATTAAGATGACCAAGTAACAGACCAGATATACAGGTGGCTTTCCTGTGTGCCTACCCTGTAGGTCAATGAAAAGGCTCAATTCTTGACTTGCAACATAGTCCATTTATTCTTCAAATGACTCCACTTCTAGGTTGATGTTTAGAGTAAAGCTTTCCTTTATGTATTTAGGAACATGAGTTGCCTATGTAGGTGTTTCTGAAGTCTCTGAGATAGATCACTTATTTTAGTAATGGTTAGTAAGGCTCTAAGAGACATTCATAATTGCACATGGATCCCCAACCATCTCATGTATATTCAAAGCCATAACACCAAATGGAAGTGAGCTTTTGAACAGCAGACTTAGTTGAGACTTTTCTTGTTTGTCAGGTAATATTTTTCATTTGATACCAGAAATAGGTAAATGAATTAAATTGAGCAAAAGTATTAAACAAAAGGAAACAAGAGGCAGAATTATGAACTGCAATGCTGGATCACAGGTATGAAGATCTATAGCTGAATGGAACTTAAGCACTGCATTAATTTTGTAGTGAATTACACTTTTTGTCATGCAAAAACATATATACTAGAGATCCTCCAGGGGAAATAAATATGCAAATAGTGCATATTCTAAGAGATAGAGACATCTATTGGAGCCCTTTATTTGTCCTTTTACTTTTACTTAGAAATATATATACTTATTGGAGATGAAATGGAGATATGTATCTGGTAATAGCAGATATGAATACACAATAAATAAAATGCAACACAATATGGGAAATATGTATAGAATTTCAGAACCAAGGACACAGTCATCCACTTATGCAATACTATTCTCAATTTTTCAAAAATGCTTGTAACTAAGGATTTTTCTCTTCTAAAAGGGAAAAAGGATCCGGGAAGGTTTTAGAAGAGAGAAATATGTAACAAAAAAATTCTGAAAGGGAGGCCAGTGGCACTGATCCAGCTTCCTCCTTGGACAATTTTCTGTAAATAGGTCATACAGTGGAATTTTCATGCATTTGATCATTGAAGTGTCTAGTTATGAGCACCAATAAGTAAGGTAAAAGTTTTCACAACTTGTTGTCACCAATCTGCCAATCTATATCCTAATTCGCATAAACACATTTCCTGTGTAGATAGTTATGTGGTTTGTCTCAGCATAATCTCTCTATTTCTGAAGCAATCTTATTTAATAATAAGCAGGAGTATATCTAATAACTGTGGAGTTATTTATATCTCATTTGTTAATACTAAATAGCCAAATGGTACTGTTAATTATAATAGTCTCAGTAACACTGCTATTCTACCTTTACATAATCTGTGTTGCACCCAGTTAATAAAAAAGTACTCTAATTTACTGACATGTTTTCAGATTGTGCAATGTGTTAATAGATTACAATGCTATTTTGCTTATGCATGCACAAACTTGGCCTTTTTTCTCTTTTGTTCTTTTTCACTCCACCCATTTTCGGCTTTGAAGCTATTGCCTTCTTAATCAAGCAAAGTCAGAATGCTTACATAAGTAGGGCATTGTTCTGTTTGTGCTAGTATTTACCAGTCCTTTGGTATGCTCTGAATAACACAAAGTGCTCCCTAAGCCGTGGAGAAACTCACTCCATCATGAGGTAGGTCTTATTCCTGCTCCCCACACCCAGGCAGTTGTACCTATTTTATGTAAGAGCTGCTTCTTTCCATACATTTCTGGAATTAAAGCAGCTTTATCAGAAGTGAAATCTGGGTGTTATTCCATGCCTTTGATATCCCACCTTTCTCTGCATTCCGCTAACTTGTACTGTATACCTTGTATGCACTGGTCATTGTGCAAAGAGGCAGGATGGAAAAACAAAAATAAAAAGCAAATAAGGTATAACCCTTCTGTTCTAGGAGTTCATAGACTGGCGAAGACAGACACACAGACAAACTAATAGCACCAAGCCTATTAGTTAGAATTAGGCCCCTGGTCAGACATTCTTAAACCTGAACCCTTCTAATCAGCAGTGTGATTATGGCCAAGCTACTTTATCTCTCTGTACATCCATTTTTAATTCATAAAATGCAGTGATATCAATGTCTCTCTTATGTGTTTGTTGTGAGAATATAACAAGCTTACAGTCCATGGCATATAATTAGCTTTCTGCATAACGTGATGCTTTGATGAGATGGTTGCTAGGATTGGTGAAGGATAGACCCTACAAAGGTCAGGGAAGGGTATCCTCTCACTTACAAACACGTAGAAAGTACCTCTGGTGGTTGTTCAAGAAGGTCTGCTCACAGAGAGCTATTTAATTTGTAAAGAATTGGAACCACACAAAAACGCATTCACCTTGTTGGTTGAGAAAGAAACCATTGGCCTCTTTCTTGAATTAAACTCTCCCCCAGTTGATGAAGTTAAGTGACTGGGATTACACAGAAATGCAGTATTGCTGATACCCTGAAGCTTCAGAGTTGCATGCATGATGCTAACACATCTTTTGTCTTTGGCTCCAACTTTCAGGTGCCTTTGCTACCATTCAATCATAGATGATAGCTAGGAAGATAAATGCACTCAGGAAAAGCAGGGAACAATACTGCAGTTTTTAAATCTGTCACAGTTTTTTCCCCACTTCAAAGTTGACTTGACAACTGCATTTATTTCACATTGCAATTGCTACAGGTTAATAATATTGTTTTATCAGGAAACATTTATCTTGAGGAAGAAAGTTATCCTAATACAGCAGATAACTTATCCAAGGACAAATAGAAAGGGGGCTGTGTCTCCAGGGTAATGCTAATGCCTGGCATGCTATAAAAATAAATGAAATCTGATTAACACTGTTGGGGAGAAGAATAAGTCATAGTTTCTATGAAATATTATTTTCCTGATTGGAACCATTTCCATTTTTGTCAGCTTAAAGCATTGTATTAAAGATGAGATGCCTTTAAAACTGTGACAGATATCTCAAGACCTATGATTATAAATGGTTGTTATAGGCTTGTAATCCTGAGGGTTTAGTCTAAAGTATTTTTTCATAAATTGAAAGAGAAACACACTAGGAATTCAGAAGATTTTAATTAAAGTTGTTCAAAGGGATTTAATGGAATTTTAAAGGCTGGTTCACTAAGTATTTTTGATAATGAATTTAATTTATAGAAAAAATTTACTAGCAAATTTGGTTATGCCAAAAAAGCCTTCGATGTACAATATATATTTTCATGGAAGCATTGTTATTAATTACCCTGCTTTAACTAATTCGCAAAGCTTGGTCCATTTTCAACTCCATTTAAATATGTATTATTAAATCATCCAAAAAATGATAAAAACTGCTTTTTAAAGGAGAAAATAGACTACAATGTATTGGACAGTATTATCTTAACCATGTAACTAATTACTTTAAAAAATAACTTAAAAATAGTACATTTGTGTATAAAATGAAAGCAGTTTGGGTCAGAAGTGAAGAAAGAATGCACATGAGCATAATTTATTTTGAATTGCACAGCTGGAACAGATCCAGTATAAAAATCCCTCATTCTTGTTTTTCGGTAAAATTCCTGCAGCATCTTGCAGCATCTTGCGGCATCCTCAGGATGTGTTACACAACTGTGCAGCACCACACCTAAGCAATGCAGAGGCCAGTGTGAAAGCTGGGATTGCGCCATAAAAAGCAGGCAGGCTGTTTATAGTGATGCAGATGTGGTTGTCATTAATAAATCAACACACTAATAATGATAATAGCTGGCATTTATGCAGGTCCTTTCCTTATGAAGCCCAATGTGTTTTTAAAATATGATTCTGTTAATTCAAAATGCACTCCTGTGATTAGGAAGGATGCAGGTTTAATTAACTCTGTTTTATGGATGAGAAAACTCACAATGTCCTCAGTTGATGGGAAAATATTGCAGTGCACTAGATTCAATACCCTTTCCTATTGCCTGGTTAGGCCTTGGTAAGGCTAGAGTAGGTCTCAATTGATCAACAAAAAGATGACTGAACAGGAGGCCCATGAAGGGAGAACAAAGAGGTTAATTAAAGGCACTGTGCATTGTGATACCAGCCTATCTTCTGCTAAATTTCCAGTGTAGTTTCCCAGTGCAAAAGTTGGAACTTTTGCATTGAGAATCCAGAAGACTGCGATTTTAAAAACAAGAAGAACCAATATGTCAATCACTGGGTTGTTTTAGATGCACACAAGCTTTGAAATTCAGAAGGAAAAAAAGGTAGGGGGAACCCCACCAATGGGCTTCCTTTTTTCACTCTCAAGGAAGTCAACAAATGCTTGCTTCCTGCCAGACATTAAATAAGAAACCACTGCATTGTGGGGAGACGCAGTGCTTTTGTTGTTGTTTAGTTTGTATTGTATTCTTTATTTTTTTAACATACAAAACGGGATCCTCTCTGAAACTTCTGTTAAAAATACAAAGTTATTATTGTTACTATAGCTGAATGGAGTGGAGGAGTGTCATAAGATAAAGCTAAGTTGACCACTTCTAAATATGAGAAGGTGAAGAAAGACAATGTCCACATTGTGAACCAGATAGCCTCCTCCCCCCACTCCTAACTCATTTATTCATTTGCTTTTATTCAGCAAATACATATTGAGATCTCTCATGTGCCACAGCATTCTAGGGGCTAGGCCACAGCAGTCACTCACACAGATGTGCTGGTATGGAGCTTATGGTCTGGTGTGTGAGGTGGTATTTTGGCAATAGAAAGATTCAGATTCTCAGGATCTTAGCAACATCTGAACCTCTGGAAGGGCATATCAATGGTACACCTAATTTTAATAAACTAGTTTTTATAACAAGGTTAATAGACCAGGTCTCCCATTCCAAGCAGTATTAGGGAAATGACTCAGTGAATGATGTCTCCATCTTATAGTCTCTTATGAAGACAATTATTATGGCATTGGCAAAGTGAATTTACCAGTGAATATATGGTCACTGCCATTTTAAGTGACAACCCTTTAGTTCTGTAGAAATGTAAAACTGTTCTATCAAATTTTCTGAGATCAGGGCCTATGCATTTCCATGTCATCTCAACATGGCAGCACTCTTGGAGAAAGATACTGATGTTGCATGAAAAAGTCATATTGTTGACCCCTTCCACCTAGGTTCTCACAACTTTCCTCACTTGTTGCATATGGTAGGGCCACTGTAAAAGTTCTTTTAGATTATTATACTCTTCTGTTTTAGGTGGTGGTTGGTTTGGCAACATGCTTTTCTGCAACAATTTAAGAGAAAATACAAAATCAGATTTGAGGCTGCAGGTGGGGGAGAGGGGATGGATCAGTCAAGGTCTAATTAGGAGACAGAATTCACTTGAGAATTTAAAATAGAGGGAGTTGCCCTAGCTGGTTTGGCTCAGTGGATAGAGTGTCAGCCTGCAGACTGAAGGGTCCCAGGTTCGATTCCGGTCAAGGGTACATGCCTGGGTTGTGGGCTTGATCCCCAGTGCGGGGCGTGCAGGAGGCAGCCAATCAATGATTCTATCTCATCATTGATGTTTCTATCTCTCTCTCCATCTCCCTTTCTCTCTGAAATCAATAAAAATATATTTAAAAAAATAAAATAGAGGTTAGTTTAGTCTTGGGAATGAGAAAGTTAAATGTAAACAAATAATGAGGCAATCCAGAGATTATCAAAGCAGGCAGTGACCATCACCTCCAGCCTGAAAGGGCAGAGAAGAACATCATATTAGTAGGGCCTACGAGATACAGGGTTTCCCTTGTAGCCATGGTGCATCTGCCAGGCAAGAGCTAAAGCCACAGATGGAACATCACTACTGTCACATTTTCACTGCGAACAGAGAAGAGGGATGTATGCCCCATATTCTCTTTTGGCACCAGGTCCTACCCCCAAATATACAACGGGACACAGCCTGGGGGGATCAGCCCACCTGTGCTACACAGAAGAGCACAGGAAAAGTGAGTCAACAAATTCTTGCTTCCTGCCAGACATTAAATAAGACATTAAATAAGATGTTGTATGTAGGGGCAAACACCCTGCAATGTCACGGTCACAGAAAGTTGAGAAGAAAGACTCTTCCTTTACTGCTGAATAGAGACGTCTACACAGTCAGCTGGAAGAGTGACTGCCGTATTTTGAAACATTATTTCAAAAACCAGACTGAAGTGTCCTTTCTTGAAGAATAATGTAAGTATTAAGTAGGAAATGAAAAATATTAAATATAAAAATGAAAACATGAGAAGTTAACTGGAGAGTTCAGTGACTGAAAAAAAGATGAAGATGTAAAAGCATCAGTTCTGTACACCAAAAATAACCCATTAAAAACTATAAATATTTTTTAAAAAAGAGAAAAACACTACCAAAGTCTTGTGGAGAGAAATAAAAACAGATTTTAATAAACAAAACATATGTTGTTTTTGGATGGCAATATTCAATTTAATCAATATATTTTCCTTCATATCCAAATGCACATTACTACAAATCTGGAGTAAAATTACAATAATGGTATTTTTTATTTTGTTTTTGAAACTTTCTATAAGTTTGTTTAAGAATCATCTGGAAGTAAAAATAAAACAATAAATGAGTCATTTTTATAAATATCAAAATTATAAAGTTTATTAATATAAAATGTTAATTAAGGCCCCAAAATTATAGTTACTAAAATAGTAAGATTTTCTTGCAAGACTAAAGAAATGAATCAATGCAACCAAATAGGAAGACCAATGTACACATATACACTGATATACATAAAATTTAATATTTTAGAGTAGTTGTGATATTACTGAGAAGCTTTATTCAGTAAATGGCATTAATGTGATGGAATATTATGAAGTACAAGTACTTATAACAGGGAAATTTTTATATTTATATTAAATGAGAAAGAACATAATACCAAATTGTATCATTAAAGTATATTTATGTATATTTAAGATCAAATATGCACGTAAAAAGAAAGGAAGAAAATATTTCAAATATTTGAAATCTTTAATATTATTAAAGTCTGGGCAATTTGCTTTCTTCTGAATTCCAAATTTAGCCTAAGAGTGTATACTATTTTATGATTTAAATAGATTTGGGACAAGTTCTTAATAATTGGTAAAATGTGTTGAATGCTTAATATGACTTGGCAGACAGAGTTCTAAATCATTTGACATGAAGAAACTAATTTAATTATCTTAAAAAATGTACAAGGAACATATTCCCCTACCCTACCTTACAAATAATAAAACAGAAGCTTAGAAAGTGTTGGCAACTTTTGGAAGATCATACAATTACACAGTGGCAGATCCAGGATTTGGGGTTGAAGGAGCTGACTCCAGAATTCACTAAGCACTGGATAGTACTGCCTCTGTCAGTAAGGTGGCATGCACATTGGTGGAGAAATTTTAGCTCTTAAAAGGTTCTATATGTTCTCATCCTTGCCTATGATAACTCAATTGACTATAGAAAGTAGTTGGATAAGAGCTCATGTTATTTTTCTGATTGAAAGTGTTTCAAGCACCATTTATTTAACATTCCAGGTCAGTAATTTTCCCCAGTCCAGGTGTGCTTGTACAGCCTCCTACCTGTCCTTGAGCTCTCATGAGCTACCACCCTTGTTTCCTGAAAGTTGAGTTATTTGTGTGCTATAGACTGTGAAATCAGAGACAGTTTCTATGGGAACCAACTTTTCTTAATCCAAAAGGGCAGTAATTTGTAAATGTTACAGTGAAGAAAAAGTAATTTGTAAATGTTACAGTGAAGAAAAAGTTAGCCACACAGCATATCCTCAGTTTAAAATAACATTTCTTTCACTTCCTTTTTACCTTTCAGAAATTTCTCTTTTTAAACCTACATAGCTGAAGGGGTGGCAACATCTTTACCTTAATAAACTCTCTACTTACCCATCTTTACAATATCTAAACCAGGGAATATTCTCTCCTCACAGAATAGAGCTCAATATACTATCTAGTCTTCCTCATTCCCTAAAATAGATACTGCAATATTGGTATATATCTATGTAGTATTACTTTAATAGAATGGTCTTAAATATTTGGGAATGAACAGGAAGAAGTGATGAGAATTAGTCATTGAGAAAGCTGGTATTATTATTATAGTTTTTATCCTGGATATCATGCTTTCTCAGTAGCCCAATTTGGATTAGAATTAAACAATTATAAAAGTAAATCAACCCCCAATATATCATTTTAAACCCTAGCTTTATACATTCCTATTTATTATTGGACCTTTAAAATATATTAAGAGCAGTATTCTCTTTTTAACCTATCTTTTTTAACCTGACTCTGATAAATATAGTTAAATATTTTTAGAATAAATAATATAGTATGCTGTAGAAACCAATACCTAACTAAATATTTTAGTATCACCAAGAGATAATATTTTCAGTATATTTTAATATAAAAATATTTCATATTTTGAAAAATAATTTCTTGAGTCCACACCATCAACATAAAAACCACAATGGATTTATCATAATCTAGTCAATTCCTAAAATTAAGAGTATTTATGGATATGTGTAAAAATTTACCGGAAGTTTTTAGGAATCAAAAACATCATAAAAAATATGAAAATATGGTGAAGGCTTGGGGTGTTGGGGCGGGCGAGCTAGAAGGAGTCAATGGGAGGGGGGAAGGGGACATATGTAATACTTTCATGAATAAATTTATTTTTAATGTGAAAATAATGTCTTTCAAGGAACACTCTTTTTCAATTATCCTTTCTCTAAATTTCCTATAATTTAGGATAATGATGTTTAAGAGAATAGCTAATCATATACTTTACCTGAAACTAATACAAAATAATATTGAATTAAAAAAAGAGAATAGATACATAAATTATTTTTCATCCTGGTATGAAATCAGTGTATAAATTGTCATGAGATGGAATTGAACTCTTGGTTTATGGTAATAGAGTAATATAAGAGTAAAAAATATACTAGCTGATCCATAAAGGAATTGGATGCAAAATTTTCAATACAGAGGACCATGTAAATGTAAACAAACAAACATCTTTATACCCTTAAATTCACACAAAATTATAGTTCGAGATTTCCAGTAACATTAGAGAATTGATTGTCCAGATATATAAAACCTTCCAAATCCATTTTTCTGTGATCTATATATATATATAAAAGCCTAAGCGACCATTATGACTGAATGATGGGAACAACCGGAATGACTGGTAGACCAGTCGCTATGACGTGCACTGACCAACAGGGGGAAGATGCTCAATGCAGGAGCTGTTCCCTGGTGGTCAGTGCACTCCCACAGCCAACCTTCCAGGGCCGGCCAACTGCCTGCGGTCCCTCCCTCTGGCTGGCCAACTTCTCCCAGTCCTCTCCCTGTTTCTCCCCCCGGCCGGCAGGCCCCGAGTGGCCCGCTGCCCACCTGCCATGGTGGCAGTGGCTTGGCAGCGAGGGAAGGAGGAGAGGAAAGGCAGGGAACCATGCAGTGGCAGGGTGCCGATGGCAGTGTTGGTGTCTGGCATCCATTACTTCCATGCCTCTCCCAGCAACCATCGCCTCCTCTCCCAACCCCACCAAAGGCCTTCAGGCCCAGGCTGGGATGGGGAGCCAGGGGTGGGTGATGGTGGATGCAGCCCCTTTCCCGGGGGGGCCAAGGGCCGGCCAACCTCCTGCGCCCCATCCCTCCCCTGATTGCCAGCCAGGCCTAGGGACCCCACCAGTGCATGAATTTGTGCACTGGCCCTCTAGTACATTTTATAATTGTTGAAAAATTTGTCAATTCCTCTATTGTAGGGTATGCCCAAACCTAAACTACCAAATAGTTGTACCTATTGTCTAAAACTTCTACTTCTTACAGATTAGAAAAGTGCTCAGGAGGATACCTGGATCCACCGTGAGCAGATTGCCATGTATGCCATTCCTTTTGGACCTTTTCCCAAGGATTTAATTCTTAAAGTGACCAAGTATGTTAGCTTTTACATTATTGGTTTTGCAAAGAGTAGCACTCTGATTTAATAAACACGAGGACAGTGCTTTCAGTTAATCATTTGAGAACTTCAAACAGAAAAATTTCAGGCCCAAGTTTATGCTGGTATTACCTATTAAAATAATATTTTTCAATGTCCTGTGGAGTAACAGCACAGAATTGGGCACACATTAAACAATTATAAAAGTCAATTGTTATTAAAAACATAATCATGCTAGAAAGTTAAGAAATCTTAAAAAAAAATAAAGGTTTCCAATTTAAGAACTTTACTCCAAAGATTTTAAATTCTGACATTCATGTTTTTATGATGCAAGAAACTCAAATTACATTCACCATGACTAATTTTAGATTTTCTTAATCTTATTGTATTTGTTTTAGTGTTGTTTTTATTTTGTGGCATTTGCATTTCTAGATTGTATACATTTTTAATTAACATTGCTCTCTAGCTACCTTTAATATAGCCTAGGGCTATCCTTCCAGTTATTTCCTTACAACATTATCAGCCTCTTAAATTTTTTTGATGTCAGTTTGAAAAGTGACAATACATCTAGGGTTAACCATTAATTCAGTATTTTGATTATATACTTTGCCTTTCGACCTTCTGGAAATCACATGACCCTTACTTAAGACCTTTGCATAATTACCTACCCAATTTTCTTATCTCTCTCTTCCTTTATATGCTTTTTCTTCCCTTAAAGTTCTTGAGAGCAATATAGATAGCTGTGGTCATTGCCAAAGTCATGAAAACCTTGATAGGACTCTTCCCAAAGTCTTCACAAATTAACCAATTAAGGACATATTGTTTTATCTCAGTGTGGAGTCATTCCTAAAATTATTTTTTTCTTCTTCAATGAAGTGTTAACTTGACCAATGTTTCTTTTTATTAATTATTCAGGACAAAGATGTCCATGAAGTGTTTAATTAATATACTTCATTATGTAGTTAGTTTGTTTACATAATTATGATAGTTTTTCTATTCCTTGAAAGTATTTACTGCATTCAGAATCTATCCACTTTTTAAAAGGAACATAAGGAGCATAATCACATTTGCATGAAAAAAAAATGATTTCTACAATAGGTCTATATGATTGTAAGCTTTTCAAATATGCCATTCAAACTTATAATATCTGGAAGAATTTCTTAAATTAATCTCTAAGCCAGTGGTTCTAAAAATATGATTATCTGACATCTAGGAGCCTCTGAGGAACTTTCAAGGGCCCTCAAGTTCAACAATATTTTCATAATAACAACATATTACTTACCAATTTACTCTTTTGGGCATTTACACTAATGATAAAAAACAGTGGTGGGTAACTTAGCCTGTATTAAACTATATGAGGATATATTAAATTAACTAAAGATTGTCCTGAAGAGAGCAGTAAAAGGTATTAACTTTACTAAATATCTACTGAGTACAGCCCCAGCTGGTTTGACTCAGCTGCTAGAGAGTCTGCCTGTAGACTGAAGGCTCTCAGGTTCTATTCCAGTCAAGGGTGTGTATCTTGGTTGCAGGCTCAATCCCTGGCCATGGTCAGGATGCTGGATGTAACCAATCGATGTGTCTCTCTCACATTGATGTTTCTCTCTTTCTGTCTCCTCCCGTCCCTTCCACTCTCTCTAAAAAAGAAAAAAATAATAATCAATGGAAAAATACATTCCAGTGAGGATTAACAACAACAATAACAAAAAACTACTAAGTACATATTTTAATAGTGTTAACAAATGCAAGGAATGCATAAAGCTCTGTTTTATTTGAAACAAGATGGAAATATTAAGAAAAAAATTGTTTGTGATTGAGTTGTGAGCTAAACTAGCTGCATGTTCCATAGAAAACTATTTTCACTTTAAAGGACTTATAGGCACAATATGATATTAGTAGGCTTCCTGAAATTAAAAAAGGGAACTCGTATAATCTGGATGTAGGTTCAAAGAAGAATATCCACAATTATCTGAAAAGTTATCTATTAAAACATTTCTCCCTTTTCCAATCACATATCTTTGTAAGGCTGGATTTTCTTAATGTATTTCAATTAAAACAAACATATCCCAATATATTGAATGTAGAAGCAAATATGAGATTTCAACTACTCTCATTGAGCTGTACATTAAAGAGATTTGCAAGATTTAAAGTAACGGGACACTTCTCACTGAATTTTTTTGGGGGGTGGGGGGATAGAGATACTTTATATAATGAGTATGTTATTCATGTTAACATGAATAATATAATTGAATTATTATTGTTATCCTATCTAATAAAGAGGGAATATGCTAATTGAATGCCCCGCCCTCAAAGATGGCAGCACCCACAGCCAATAAGGAGGTAATATGCTAATTGACTGCCACATCCTCAAAGATGGCAGCGCCCACAGCCATAAGATGGCGGCACCCAGTCCCCTCAGCCCTACTGGGGCAGCAGGCATATGGCAAGGCTAGGCCCACCCACCTGGGGGTGGGCCCAGCCGCTCTGCGTACCTGTCTCCAGAGTCCCCCAGTTCCCTCAGCCCCCCAGCCACCCAGGGCCACCTGAGGCTCAGGTAATAAGGGCTGGCTGAGGCTTGTGCTGCCAGGAGTGGCAGCAGCAGAGGTGTGATGGGGCATCACCTTCCCGTGATCGCTGGGTTGCCTCCCACCCCTGAGGGCTCCCGGACTGTGAGAGGGGGCAGGCCAGGCTGAAGGACCACTCTCCACTGCATGAATTTTTATGTACTAGGCCTCTAGTTTATAAATAAATTAGTAAATATATGTTTTAAGTTTTGATTTCATGTTCTAATATGGTAACTATCAATAGATATAAGCCACATAAATAGAAGTTCCATAACATCTAAAGTGTGTAGAAAGATCCTGAAACAAAAGGTTTGTGAACTGCTTACTCTAAACATTGGTTTGATCAGGTCTGAGTGCTGGGATTTCTCTTTCTGAGCACATTCATATCTAAGTGATCTCATCTAATTCTATGGCTTTAAGTGCTCGCTCTAATTTGGTTGCCCCGGCCCGCGGGGCAACAACAAGGGCACGCAGGAACCACCTAAGAGAATGAAACAAACAAGGAACGCGAAGAACGGAGGCAAGACAAGGTTCTGATCAAGCCTCGTTTTTTATTCGAGCGTTGCGGTATATAAGCACTCAGGAGGGGAGGGGTAAGATAAGGAGTTGCCATGGGATGATTGGTTGGGGACTGGGTATCTGTCCTAGCTGATTGGTTACTCTGATGTGGGAGGTTCTTCTGCCCTTGGCACGCGCGGGCTTCTTTGGCGCGCGCGGGCTTTCTTTGGCGTGCGCGGGTTTTCTTTGTTCTTGCTCAATCAGGAAGTAGGGCTGACCAGGAAGTGAGACCGAACTCTGCCTTTATGGCTCCCGGCATCTCCTCCCTTTCTGTTTTTTAAGCGGGAGTGGGCTTTAACCGAGCGAGGGAGTAGTGACCCGGCAGGCCAGAGAGCCTTCCCTGCGGTGGCTGCGCCTGTCTTAGGTCGGGAGACTCGGGATACCTGGTTTAACGCCTGCATTACCCGTCATCGGCCTAACTGAATCCCTCTGATCCAGTGCCTGTCTTAGGTTGCAGGTAGGGCCTATAGAACAGCCCCTCAGCGTATGCCGTCTCCTCTTACCAGTCATTGGCCGCCAGCCAAGCTCACCAGGGCTTGCTTCATTAGACAGCATCCGAGTAGGATGCAGTATGGGCATCTCTGTTGGCCATCTAAGAGAAAAAATTTGATAGATACCAACCTCTATGTAAGCTAGGTATACTCTCAGGGAAAACCAGAGGGGGTCGAAAGATTATGGGACCTTCCCTTGCAGTGCTTTGCTCTGCACTCAGCTCGGTGCCCATACCTTTCTCCTGGAGGGGAGTAGGTAAGCATTCCTCTGGTCATCATGCTGTCCCCGTAGGGAGGGAGCGCTGGTAGAGGTCATAGTCCTGTTCACGGTCAGCCTCAGCTAAGCGGTGATAATGTACTTGTATGGGTTTGGCTATGAGGGAATCTATTTGTTGTTTGATAAAATGTGTGAGCCTTCTAAAGGCCCACGGTCCAAAAGCAAGGAGTAGGAGTAGACCGGCTAGAGGGCCTACAATAGAGGGTAATAGGGTTGAAAGCCAGGGGGGGTGTTAAACCATCGTTCTATCCAATCTTGATTTCAGTTGATATCTCCTAAGAATTTCTGGAAATCATTGAGGGTTTGTAATTGATCAGTTCTTAATTGAATTTTTTGAGTGGTAATGCTGTTTTGATTTAGCTCGAAACCAAGATAGTAATAGGGGTCTTTAAGCTGTATTTTGTTAGGAGCTATTCGAAGCCCCAAAGAGGAAAGATGGGCAGCCAGTTCTTGGCTGCATTTGAGGACTTCAGAGCATGAAGCTCCTGCTAGGAGAATGTCATCCATGTAATGTATAATGTAGATGGAAGGCCAGCAAGGTCTGAGAGGATCTATAGCTTGGGCCACAAATTTCTGGCATAGGGTGAGGCTATTTGCCATGCCTTGAGGGAGTACTTTCCATTGGTACCGGGGCATAGGTCCTTTAAAATTAGTAACGGGGAGACTGAACGCAAAACGTTCTCTGTCTTGGGGGTGCAGGGGGATGGTGAAAAAACAATCCTTGAGGTCAATAATAATTTTGTAATAGTTGGCAGGAATGGCAATAGGGGAGGGAAGGCCTGGTTGGAGGGCTCCCACCGTGAACATGGTTTTGTTGATTTCCCTGAGGTCTTGGAGAAGTCTCCATGTTCCTGTTTTCTTCTTAATTATGAATATGGGAGTATTCCAAGGAGAGGTAGTGGGTTCTAAATGTCCAGCAGCCAATTGCTCCTGTACTAACTTAGTGGCAGCTGTAAGTTTTTCGTTATTTAGAGGCCATTGATCTACCCAAACGGGGGAATCAGATTTCCATTTTATCTTGTCCGCGTGGGGTACAGGAAAGTCAATGGCCGCTAAGGAAAATGTTCACTCCCTAGGCCTGAACGATTGTTCCTTGGTGTTATGGATAATGGGGTCTTTATTCCCTGTTTGTTTCTCCCCAGTCCTTGCCCTGGTAAAAACCCTTGGTTGAGCATCTGTTGAGTAATAATTTCATTGGGGCTACACATGATGAGCTTTAATTGGGATAAGATATCCCGCCCCCAAAGGTTGACAGGAAGGCCTGGAACAATGTAGGGCTGTACCTGTCCGGAATTACCCTCGCTGTCTTTCCAAGTTAGTATTTTTTGAGCTTTGTTTTGGGTTGGTGGACTGACCAATTCCCTTAAGGTGAGACAGGGAGACCTCGCAAGGCCAGCTTGGTGGCCAGTGTTGGTCTGAAATTACTGTGGCATCGGCCCCTGTGTTGACTAGGCCTTTAAAGGTCTTTCCATTTAATTGTAGGGTTAATAACGGTCTCTCTGGAGTAATCTGCTGTACCCAGTAGGTATCAGATGACCCGAGGGCGGATTCTTGTCTGGGGCGTTGGGAGTGACTTTTATTAATAGGTTTTAGGGGGAGTAAGATAAGTTGGGCTATTCTCTTTCCCTTGGGAATAGATATAGGCCCGGATGGGGCTGAGGCTAGGAGGGTGATTTGGCCTGTATAATCATTGTCGATGACCCCAGGGGTAATGTGGAGGCCAGCTAATGTGGAGCTTCCTCGGCCTAATACTAAACCAAAGGTCTCGGGAGGTAAGGGTCCAAACGTTTCTGTAGGGAGGAGTTGAATGCCTTGATCGGGAATTAATATTGAGTCGGCGGCGGCACAGAGGTCCAATGCTGCACTGCCGGGGGTGGCCCAGAGGAGGGAACTGACTCCTGAGTGTGAAGGATCTGTTGAGGGGGTAGCGTCTGTGGAACGAATCGGATAGCCCCCTGATTCAGTCCCTGGTTTGGGGCCGAGGGCTGGCCCCTCTGGAAGTTTCCCTGTTTTGGTGGTAAAGGCTTGCCCTCTATATCCGTTTTAGAGTAGCATTCCTTAGCCCAGTGAAGGCCGCGCTGGCAGCGTGGGCAGGGGGTTCTAGGGGGTTTTCGATCTGATGAGTTGTTAGAGGGGGGTTTCTGGAGGGTTGGCGTCTGAGGCTCCTTTGTAGGACAGTCACAAGCAAAATGCCCAGGTTGTTTACAGTTATAACAGGCTCTTTGTTTTTCCGGGCCAAAGTTCTTTAAAGCTGCCCCTATAGCTAGGCCAAGAGAGTGGGAAGTACCAATCCCTGAACATAACTTGATATAATCAGAAAGGCTCCCACACCGGTACGGTCTTAAGGTTTCCTGACATATTGGTCTGGCGTTCTCATAGGCAAGATGTTTAATAAATGTGCTCTCATTCTCGCCCTCGCCAATCAGCCATTCCGCAGCATCAGTGAGGCAACTGATGAAATCGCTATAAGGCTCATCAGGGCCCTGTCGGACCTTGGCCAAGGAGGTTGTGGCTGAGCCCTTTGGGAGGAGTCGGCGCCAGGCCTTAAGGCCTGCGTTTTGAATTTGAGCTAATAACCCAGGGGGGAAGGCCGCCTGTGCCTCATTGGAGTCATAGGGACTCCGGCCGAGTAACTTATCTCTCGTCCAAGAGCGCGAAGTTTTGCTTTCACTATTGCGCTGGGCGGTTTCTCGGCAGTTTTCAACAAAATCTGTTCTCCAGAGGACATATTCACCCCCGGAGAGTGTCGCTCGGGCTAGAGAAATCCAATCATTAGGAGTTAGCCAGCGATCACTCAGGCTTTCGAGTATAGCTACTGTATAAGGAGCCGTGGGCCCGTAGTTAGTAACCGCCGCCTTTAAATCTTTTATGTGTTTAAGGTTTAGGCGACGGTATTTCTGATTCTTGTGTTGGGGCTCGGGGTCTGGGTCCTCTGTTTCAGAGTCATTATCTGTAGGGTCTTGATCAGGATTTTGGGAGTCTGGGGGAGTATCATCTTCATCAGGGGAGTTTTCTTCCTCTTCCCCTATATCTTTTGAGGGGGGTTTAGGGCCGCGACTGCGGGTGACAGGGAAGGCAAGGAGAGGGGGTTTGTTTTTAGCCGATAGGGCCTGGGGCGGAGCTTTAGTTTTAGTTTTTCGTCTGTTGGGGGGTGATTTTGTTGAGGGAGGAGTATTCTGTTGGGTAGGACTTAGGGTGGAAAGCTCAGCCTCGAGGGCTTGAATTTCTTTAATAAGTTGGACATGCTCTCGTTTCTGCTGTAAAAATTCCTTTAAAGAAGAAACTTCTCGAGCAAGGGTTATTTTAGCTTGTTTGATGGGGTCAGATGGACGGGAGTTAAAATCTGGAAGAGGAGAAGGATGAACTAGGGAATTGGGATTATAGGGTGGCGGTCTATGAAGCGCCGGGGCAGTTAGGCGCCAAGGGTCATCATAATAGCGAGCCGCCTCCTCATCTAAGGTTTCTTGTTCTACGGGGGTTAGGTGATCCGAGTAATCTTTTTTAAAGGTAAGCGAGGGGTAGATATTGGGGATTTTTTCTTGTGGTTTTTCTGGTTCTTTTTTAATATTTAAAGGTTCTTGGTCTTTAGGGGTCTCTGGGGGTTCTCCTGGGAGATCTATAACGACTGAAGGGCATGTTGAGGGGGGACGGGAGTTTTCCTTAAGAATCTCCTCTCCTGTTTTGATGACCTCTTTAACATCAGGGTCCTGAGAATGGATTTTTAGAATGTCATGAATTAGGTTCCAATAAGAAAAGGCAGTAACGGGAATCTTCTCAGGGCCAAAGGCCCGATAAAAATCCTGTAGGGCATCTCTTACCCGTTCCCAGCATTTTTGATTAATAGTTCCTTCTAGGGGGAACCAAGGGCAGGTATCATGAACAAACTCAAAGAACTGCCTAAGGTCTTTTCTTTTAACCCTTATTCCTCGCGCTCTGAGGGACATCTTGAGACCGTCAAGGAACATTTCATGGGTACTCAAAGAATTCCCCATTATTGGTCGACTGGATGGCTCTCCGAGTGACTTCCCCCCCCCCCCACATAAGCCTCCGGGACGTATAATCCCCATCCAGGTCAGCCTGAATTTTCCTGTCAACCCAGGAATTCATGCGGAATTACTCTCTTTTCGACTCTACCCTTTACTCCCTTGCTTGCGTGAAACAGTCGGTAGGTATAATCCGCCTACACGGATCTGCACAGACGGGAAGACCCCTTTTGCCCTCGTCAGGCGAGTAGGAATTCCCATTGTTGAGTCTGTGAGGTGAATGACCTTGTGTTCAAAGCAAGCTCAAGGTTTTAAGAGTAGGTCTAATTGGAGAGAATTCGCAACAAGAAGGCCGGGCGACGATACTAATTCAAGTGAATCAGAGTTCTCACAGCCGGAGATGGGTACCCTTCACTCTTCCCCAAATCAACAAGTGAGGGCTTATTAGTGGGCAGGAAGGAATCGACCAAGAGAGCCAATAATAGCAGTCGAGCAAAAAGGGGTGAAATGTTCTGAAATCTTGTTTGAAAAATCGTCTACCTACCTTACTCTGATCTGTCTCACGGCGGGTGGGACCGTGGCGATCTAGTGCTGAGTCTTCATCCGCGGGTCCTCGGGCCGACTCTGGGGGGGTGCCTGGCCAGGGCTTCTCTGGTAGACGTTCTCGTCGGGGATCCCCAGGGTGCCGCACGTTGGGCGCCAATTTGCCCCGGCCCGCGGGGCAACAACAAGGGCACGCAGGAACCACCTAAGAGAATGAAACAAACAAGGAACGCGAAGAACGGAGGCAAGACAAGGTTCTGATCAGCCTCGTTTTTTTTTATTCGAGTGTTGCGGTATATAAGCACTCAGGAGGGGAGGGGTAGGATAAGGAGTTGCCATGGGATGATTGGTTGGGGACTGGGTATCTGTCCTAGCTGATTGGTTACTCTGATGTGGGAGGTTCTTCTGCCCTTGGCATGCGCGGGCTTCTTTGGCGCGCGGGCTTTCTTTGTTCTTACTCAATCAGGAAGTAGGGCTGACCAGGAAGTGAGACCGAACTCTGCCTTTATGGCTCCCGGCATTTGGTAACTCACAAATTCATGTATCCACCCCTGGCTTTACCCTTTAATTCCAAACTTATGTGTATTTCTGCTTGGACATCGAATAGGCATCTCAAAATTAATATTGTCCAAAACCTAACTCCTGATATTTTACTTCAAACCTGTTTCTTTACCATTCTTCCCTATTGTGGAACCTGACAACTCCAAACTTCCAATTGCTATGACAAAAACCTTGTCTTCACCCTTGACTCTTCTCTCATATAGTTTATCCAATTCAGTGGTCAACCTTGTCAGCTCTACTTTCAAATTATACCCCAGATATGAACAGTTGTCACCACTTCTGCTGCTACCACCTTGATTTGAGACAATATGATCTCTTACATGGTTTATTTCCATTAATCTCAAACTAATCTCCATTTCTGCATGCTTGCCTCCTCATTCATTCAGGATGTGCTAGGTTACACTACAGCAGCAAATATTGCCAAAAGTTTGGGGTCCTCTCTCTCTTTCTTTCTCTTTCTATATGTTTGTGTGCATGTGTGTTTATAAAATATATTAAATGTATGTAAATACACATGATTTGTAGATCCCATAATAGATGTAGATCTCAGAGTGAGAAGATATATATTATCCATCACGACTTAGTTGCAAATTCTCCATGTGTCCTTACTCTGAGATGCAACTGCTGGAGCTCTCACAATCTCCTAAGTTACTAGTCTCCATGGAAAAGAGAGCTCTCTACTACATTTCTCAACAGTGATTAAATTTTCCAGCACAGAAGTGACAGGCATGACTTCTGCTCACAAATCACTGGCCAGAACTGGTCACATGATGCTACCCAGCCACGTCACATGATGCTACCCAGCCACATAGAAAGCAGGATGAGCCATCCTTGTATGTGCCTAGAGAGCAGAGACTTGTAAGTACCTGGTAAACAGTATGAAAATAAAAAGTTCACATTTTAAACTCAAGAAAGGAAAGATCAATGGCACTTCAACCATGAACAAGTAACCTTCATGTGGTTTGAAGTCTCAATATATCATTCTATTGTGAACAGTTTTTTTACCCCAAGAAATGATTTTTCTTTTTAATCCATAGCTAATAAAGAATCATAAAACAGTATATTCTTTAAAAGTGTGTGGGGTTACATAAATACACTAAAATCTACTGGAAAAAAAAAACCCATATCACTTTTTAGAATTTATAGAGTTAATTTAAGATTTTACCATTGTAATTACATGACACCTCAATCTTACATAGAATTAATGCTTAATTATATATATTTCAGGTTATAGTATATATATATATATATATATATATATATATATATATATATGTAGCTTGATTAAGGAATATGTATCATAAAATTCACCGAGTGTAAGTATACAGTCTGGTGATTTTTAATAAATTTATACAGTTGTGCAGCGATCAGTACAGTCTAGTTTTAGAGTACTTCTATAGATTTATGAAGTTTCACATGACCTTCAGAGTCATTCTCTGCTTCTACTCTGAGCCTGAGCAGTTATTGATCTGCTCTTTGTCTCTATAGCTTCCTAACCCCTAGGGAATACTTTAGAAAATTATAGAATACTTAAGAATGTCATGGAAAATATCATTTATATTCCAAGAAAAGACTGAAAAATAAGTATGTCTGACATCAGAGTTCCCTTTAACTTTTTATATCCATTATGTAATATCGGAGGTCTTTTTTTTTCCATTTAGGTTTTATAGCTGGAAATCTTTCCAAGTCAGAGAACAATTACTATGCATCATTGAATCTATAGGTGCTGTCACACAGAAGTTAACATGATTCTTTCCTAAATAATGACATAAATACATGAAGATAAACATTTTTGCCTTTGACTACATTAAAATATCTCCCACACTATTCTGACCACAGTGCCTGAAAATAGTACCTTTCGAATAAAAACATCTTTAAGCTTCATGTAATTCCAAGATCAGTTATCTGTTATTAGCCTCTCCTCTTAAAAAACTTACATTTTTCGTAAGTACAAACAATAGTTATCTACAGGAAATGTGAACTGTTCTCATCCTCTGATAATATGCTTTAGAAAACATAGGGAAAGTAAAGAGGGGAAAAAAGTGCTGAGTTTTTAAAAATAAACTTAGTGTCATCTTTAGGACTCTGGTCCATTAATGATGTTTGTAAAATAAATGTATTAAAAATGAGAACAAGAATAGGGCTGAAGTGTTTTGGGAGAGTTAATTGACTGATGATTATTTCCATTATTATAAATTTTATAGCACCTAATTATTCTAGTAGATTTTTATTATCCCCTCTCTGTCTTTGAATTTATGTTTTCTTCAACAAAATGAGACCGCTTCTATAAGAAAGGAGAATTTCCAATCAGGACTCTGTGTAGCCAATGGGACGGTAAATTTTTCATCAAATGATGATAGTCAAGGGGCTCATAAAAACATGTTCAGACCATGTGAGAAACTGAATGGAGATATTCAACTATGACTGAAGAGTCATCTTTTTTAAAGCTGACACATCCACGGTGAGCTAGTGCCAAGACAAATGCAGGCAGAACTGTAGCCTGGAAATACTTAAACATATTATTTGAATTCTCAGAAGTATCATTTTTACTTAAAGTAAACATTGGCATGCAAAGCCAATAGTCTGAGTAATCCGGTCTTCAAGTGTAACTTTATTTGTTATGGGGATTTGCTCAGGGAAGAGAAGGGGAAAAAAATAAACCCAACCCCTCTTCTAGTGCAGGGAGAAAACAGTTCTTTCTGCAACACTGGAGACATTATTTGAGGCCATGTAAAGTGACACTGCCTCAAGCTACTTTAACAGTTCACAACTAACATTTGATTTAATTGTTTTTAGTTTTATGTTCCATTGGCACAGGCACCAGGATGATTATTGTCTCTTTATTAGCAGATGGGTACTAAGCTCTACCAGTGAGGATCTTAGGCTGCAGCCAAGTAGCTGGGTCAGAGTCACTCTAAACCCAAAGCAAGAGGCTCTCTTAATTCTCTGATGAATCTCTTCTCTTGAACAAGGTAGAGTTGATGAGCACTTTATAACCCAGGTGTCATCAACTTGGAATCTATGGTTTAAGAGTCCTACAGCCCTCTGTAATTGTAATTGTTTGTGAATGTGTGTATATCTTTACTGTTCTGGGGTAATGTGTTCATAATGTTAGTATGATCCACAGAGTGATATATGACCCAAAGTAGTTTATATAGGAAGCACTTGTATTGTACAGCCCTACCCTTATTTTGCTAGAGTCCTCCCCTATCTCACGGCTCCCTATTGGCTATGGAATAATTCAACATCACTAATTGGACATTTGACTACCCTTCAACACTCATCTTCCACCTCCAGGTTTTCCTCCACTCCCTTCACACTTCTGGGCTGTGCCATTGAAGTGAGAACAGCTGGACATTGAGGTTTGTTTTTTCCATTATGAGTATGCTATAAAGCATTCCTGAAAACACTATGTTTTTTTTATGAACTATATTATTTTAACAACTTTTAGAGCTTATTTTATTTTGCAATGTCCAAATTTGGAGTAATTGCTCTTAAATTGTACCTGGATGAATTTCCAACCCTCTAATTCTTTTAATGGTTTCTCTTAATTTCTCTTACCTTTAAACCTTGGAGTTTCTCAAAGTTCAGTCCTTAAATATCCTCTTGTTTATCTGTAGTTTGTTTCTGCATATCTCCTCTAGACCCAAGGTTTTAAGCAACTTCTATGGTGAACCTTAAATTTAGACTTCCAGTCCAGACCTCTACCCTAAAAACTTCTGATTAAAATTCAATTGCCAATTGATAAATCTTAGATGTCTAATAAGCACCATAGACTTAAGCCTACTTGTCCTAGTATATGGTGACTCTATTCTTTTGGTTGCTCAGGCCAAGAACTTTTGAGGCGTTGTTAAGGATTCTCTTTCTCTCATCCAGATTTAATTTTTCAACCAATCATGTTAGCTCTACCTTCAAAATACATCCCAAATTCCATCCCTCTTTAATACCTCCATCACTAATATCTGGTTCAATTTGTATTATTTCTTGCCTGGATTATTAAAATAATCTCCTGACTGGTGTCTCTGCTTTCAGTCTTGTCCTCTTCAACTTAGTTTGATCTAATTGAAATGTAAGTCACATCAGTTTACTTCTATGTTCAAAACCCCTCAGTGGCTTTCCATCACTCTCAATATAAAAGCAAAGTCATCTGTAGGACCTATGATGGTCCTCCTCTTACTTTTCTGACCTTACCTTCTACTACTCTCACCTTCACTCACAATTTCAGCAATTTTTTTACGTGACCAAAATGTGGCAAACTGTTTCTATGCTGTTAAAAATATGCTATTCTAAAAATAGAATGTACAGTGTCAATTGTGAAGGTTTGATGATAGAATATATTACCCTGCATTCAAAAAGGCATTCGTTCACACACTATTTAATAAGCATTTCCATAAAATGCACTTATGTGTTTTATGTCAACTGCAGAAGTAGATTACAGCTGGCAAGTGTCTCCAAGGTGGAAAGACTTCTGCTGGTAGAACCTCTGACAATGGCTCATTCTCATTATGCATGTGACAGTTGGTATGTGGCTCTTGAGGGTAACCCAACTGCACACATCATGGATGCTTTTGCATCAATAGAGCCCACAAATTATATATGAATTAAAACAAGCCCTCCTACCTCCTACTCCATTAGTAGAACATGTCTTAGCTTGGGCTTCTACAACAAAAATACTAAGGTTAGAGTGCCAGAATGGTTGAGTTCTGGTAAGGCCTCCAAGTTCTCATTGTCTCATCATATGGTAGAGAGCAGAGCTTTCTTGTGCTTGTGACCTTTTTTTTTCCTTTGAGAGAGAGAGAGAGAGAGAGAGAGAGAGAGAGAGAGAGAGAGAACAATGTGAGAGAGAAACATTGATTGGTTGCCTCCTGTAGGCACCCCAACTAGGGATTGGACCTACAACTTAGGTATGCGGCCTGACCTGGAATTGAACTTGCCACTTTTGATGTACAGGATGATGCTTTAACCAACTGATCCACCCAGCCAGGACTTTCCTGTGACCCCTTTTTAAAAATATTGATTTCAGAGAGAAGAAAGAAGAGGGAGAGCGAGATAGAATAACTTTTATTGATTTCAGAGAGAAGAAAGAAGAGGGAGAGAGAAATAGAAACAGTGATGAGAGAGAAACATGGATCTGTTGCCTCCTGCATGCCCCATGCTGAAGACTGATCCAGAAATATGGGCACTTGCCCTGACTGGGAATGGAACCAGCAGCCTCATGGTGCTTGGGACTAGTCTCAACCAACTGAGCCACAACAGCTAGGCTCTTTTGAGCCTTTTAAGGGCAATAATTCCCTTCATGAGAGCCCCACCCTCCTGACCTCATCTAATCCTAATTTTATCCTCAAAGTCTCACCCTCTGGTACCATCAGATGGTGGGAAGTAAGGTTTCAACCTATGAATTTGGGAGAAAAAATCAAACATTCCTTTTATAACATAGCATCACATTAGAGTACCTTCTTATGATATTGTACAATAGTAATCTTATCTAACAGGTTTGTTTTGTCACAACCTAGCATTGAAATAAATATAAAGCATTTTTAGTATTTACTTTAGACAAGAGGCAAAATGACATAGTAGCAGAATCAGAAACTCTAGGCCAATCCCAGCTGTATCATACTGTGTGGTTTCAATAAGTTACCTTCCTCTCAATTTTCTCCTCTTTTCATTATTATAAAATCAAAATGGGAAATGTAAGTAATAATGCTTTTTGAACTAAAATTCATTGTACAAATACTAGTTATAATTAAATCAACTTTATTGCATTTTATTACTTTTAATTTCTTTTGTAATGGCAGTTTATAATCAGTATTATTTTGTATTAATTTCAAGTGTACAGCATAGGGGTTAGACAACCATATACCTCACAAAACGTTCCCCCAATAGTTCCAGCACCCACCTCGCACCACACATAGTCATTACAGTATTATTGCATGTTTTCTTAAAAGCCAAATGTTTTTTTAAAAGCTGCTGACCTATCAATTTGAGTTATTAAACATTAACTATAAGATACTAGATATACTCTGAATGCTTTCATTTTACACTCTTGCTCATGTCATCGACAAGAAGACCCTATATTCCAATCTTTGAACCACTGGCCTAGAAACAATTTTCAAATAGAAAAACAGGTATAATATGTCCTGTTCTTGGCAAATCAAAGCTGACATCTGGTAATGAGTACTTTCCTTTAATCTACTCACAAGTTATTTACTCACAAGTTATCTATTCAATAATTCATTAGCTATTACTTGCCAGAAATTGACATAAAGCTCACCAATTTGTCTTTTCTTCTTAGAAAACTTTGCATTAGTCACTTTATAGCTCTTTGGCACTTTTTACATTGCCCAAAATAATTAAAGATCATTAAAGAATATTCTGTAAATACATTTGTAAGTTTTTAAAAATACATTAAATTTTACTTAAAGGAATGCATTTTTATTATTTCAGCTTTAATCTAGTATTAGTACAGGGTAGGCTAATAGCTATTACAAATACCACCTTTCCACCCTACCCCCACCCATGCCAAATCAATGGTTTAAGATAATCCACATTTATTTTTTACTCATGCTAATTCCAATATGAATGGCAACTATCTGTTGGGCAAATCTACCAGAGTCGTTCCTCAAAAGGTGACTTGAGGATCCAGCTCCTTCCATCCAGTAGCTCTTTTGGGTACTGAGACCTCAAAGAATCTGTTGTATTCCTTGTCTCTGGCTTGTGGCCAAGAGAAGAGAGAGAAAGCCAACTGATCTTGGAAGAACTTGGATCTTGTGCAGGAGATTTATGGAGCCCAGACTAAAAAAACTGAGGTGCAGCCCTTTCACCACCTTGAATTGCCTAGGACTAGAGGCATGACTGGGAAACATTGTATTTCATTATTCAGGAGCAAAAATAAAATGGTTGTGCACATTTAGCATTGTCTCAGCCATAAATGTCTTCCTTGCTAAAGTCTTTCTACCTCTTGATATTAAATACCAGTCTTCTGATGAAGAAATAGTAAAAATGGAAATTGAATGGTTATGCATTCACAAACCTGTAGTGACGTCTTCCCTCAATCAAAAAGTTTTTAAATAAGTTTTTTGGGGTTGTGCATTCACAAACCTGTAGTGACGTCTTCCCTCAATCAAAAAGTTTTTAAATAAGTTTTTTTGGGTTGATATTTTCACATATTTGAGTTTCCATTTATTCTGGGCATTGCCCTTTCTGATTCAGTTCTTAAGGGATTTTTGCCTTTGTGTCTAAGGGCCTGTGTCCTTATTATGTTTTCTGTACGTGTACTCTTGAAAACTGGGTTCTCCGTGCAGCCACAGGCTCCTGTATATTTATTTTAATTTTTGTTTTTTACTCCCATTACCACAGAGATATGCTCATCATCATGCACACTTCCACATTTCAAAGTACTATATTCTTGTGTTCAGAATATAGTCTTCAGTAGCAGATACTTTGTTTTTCTTTACTTTCTGCAACATGTCCTTCCTGGTCCTGACAGGTTGTACTGTCCCTCGGTTATAAATCATATAACCACTAGCTATAAATACACAATGCACGCATACTATTTATCACACCATCTATACACCCAACATTGCCATCTATGATTCCTCATTGTTAGAAAGTCCCACAGAAGGCCTTCTTCATCATCCAGGGGGATAAAAGCATGTCTATTGAAAACCCATAGGTCCTTCCATATGATGGTTTATGTTTAAGTCCCTGAGGTTTCCTTCCTCGTTAGTGGGACTTCAAAGTTAGAGGCAGCCTTCGGGCAATGTAATTCTGAAAAGTTGTCTCTACTAAGCAATACATCATCACCCTCAATATATATTTGTAGGATACTTTGGGGCACTCTCTTTAGAATAAAGTTATAAATAAAGAGACCTTTTCTTGTAATATTTTAAAAGCAAAATAACATTACTTAAAAGTGGTGTATGCCCTAAAAAAATTAATAAAGTTGAGAGTACTAGGATTTTAATAGCTGATTTTAAATTGAGCTGTTACTCAGAAGTAGAGCAACAGTACTGAAATTTCTGGGTTCTTTTGTTTTCCCAGGTGTTAGCAATCCCTCCAGGCTTAACTGGCTCTGTGTTTACTTCATCCTTTGGATCATTAATAATGACAGTAAATAAAACCCAGCCTAGGAAGCTAGTTCTTTTAATCTGACAAGTACTCAAGAAACAGTCACGCCTCGAAATAAAGAAATACCTGCTGCCAGAACTCCCTCAATTTCCCATCTAATAACTGGGCTATTTAGCAATAAAATTTATTTTTATTTAAATGCTCTGGAAGAGCCTTGGCAGAGAAGCCCACAGTGCTCAATGCCCTGCAGCCCTGAGCGCTGTCTGCCAAGGCACTCTCCCTCACTTGACTGCTGTCATATCATGAGTGTGGTTTCCTTGAAAAAGATGGTCCTGAAGTGGTATTTGTGCTTGCTGCTTGGCCTTAGATGTGAACTTATTTTGCCTTTATTTTGGTTAAACATCAGTTTAACACAGACATATATTTTAAGAAAAATAGAACAATTAGAAAGACTATCATTCATAATTCCACCTTCCAGAGAAAACTAAGGTGATCAATTGGTAAGTGTTGTAATAAAATTTTTCTGTGCATATTATTCCAAATACATCCTGGCCTCTCCCCCGTGTCATCAAGAAGTTTTGCATTTGTTTTTTCCTTGTTGCATTATTTCCTTTGTGGTCTTTCTAAATATATATAAATGTTTACACAATACATTAGTTCACTTTTGTTTGTATTTAAACTTCATAAAGTGATACTATGGACTGAATTGTCTCCCCAAATTCATATGTTAAAGCCCTACACCCCAATGTATCTCTTTCAGAGAACAGTCTTTAGGAGGTAATTAAGATTAAATGAGGTCATAAAGTTAGGACCTTAATCCAATAGGACTGCCACCTGATAAGAAGAAAGAGAAATCTCTCTTTCTCTTTCTGCTATGCAGACACAGCTAAAAGGCAGAAGGATATTTCTCACTAAGAACCAATTCAGCTGGCACCCTAATCTTGGACTTCTTAGCCTCCAGAATTGTGAGAAAAGAGATTTCATTGGGTTGTCTTTTTCATATTGGTTTATAATATCTCTTTATATATTAAGCAAATGCTTACTCATCTGGCATATTTTTTTCTTTTTTAAATTAAATTAATTGTGGTGATATTGGTTAAAAAGATCATATTTGACTTTTTAAAAATTAAAAATGTTTGTTAGTATTACAAAAGATGCAATAACAAAGTCAGTAGAAATATAGTTTTGGGAAAAAGATTTACAAAGGTTATGAAGAGTTATGACATATATTATAAAGAGCACTTATAAATTGATCTAAAAATGTTGAAAATAATCTATGGGTTCAAAAATATGAAAAGAGGCTCAAGTTCAAAATTAATCACATAAATGGAAATTAATGTAACTAATATGCCAAATTGATAAGAAAATATAAATAACATTGGATTGCATATGGATAAAAATTACATGCTCATGCATAATAGTGTAAATGTAAGTGCTTGCAGTCATTTAGAAAAAAATCTAGCAAGATCTATTAAATTTTTAAATTAACATATGTATGTGCTGTGGGTTCAACTGTGCCCCCCAAAAAGATATATTGACATTCTAACTCCTAGTACCTGTGAATTGGGCCATGTAGATGGAAATAGGGTCTTTGTAGATGCACTTTTAAGATGCAAATTTTAAAAAAAGATTTAAAAATATTTTAAAAAGATGCAAATTAAGATGACATATTAGAGTAGAGTGGACCTTTAATCCAATATGACTGGTGTCTTTATAAGAAAGGACAAGAGACAGAGACAGACATGCAAAAGAGAATACCATGTGAGGATGGAGGCAGAGGTTGAAGAACTACAACTGTAGGCCAAGGAACACCAGAGTTTGACAGCTACCACCAAGTGGTAGGAAGAGGCAGGAAAGGTTTCCTCCCAGAGTCTCAGAAGAAACATAGCCATAATGACACCATGATTTCAGACTTCTAGCATCCAGAACTGTGAGAGAACAAGTTTCTCTTCTCTGGTGCTTTGTTACAGCTGCCCTAGGAAAGCAGTACAGTATTTGACCTAGAAATCCCACCTATGAAATCTCTCCCATAAAACAAAATTATAAGCATTTGATTATATATATGCAAGGATGTTTATTGCAACCTTCATAGTAATGGTGAAGTGAGCAAATAAATAAACAAAAAGGGAAATAACCCATCAAGGGAATAAATGATGATGAATATAATATATATATATATATATATATATATATATATATATGCTGTCATTTAAAGTAGAATAAATCATAACTATACAAGTTCAGTTAGAAGATTTGTATAATATTTTAATGAGAAAAGCCAAGATTCAGAAAATTATTTATAGTCTTCCACTTTCATAAAATAAAATAAAAACTAAACATGTATGTATGTGTGCATGTGTGTGTGCATGTGTGTGCTTTTGTAGAGCTGCTTCCTGACAAGTGGTAGGATTTTCCATCCCCACTATTCAATTTTGAAATTTCTCCAATTCCAAAACCCAGAAAAGTGCCCCACGGGTCATGGTGATCCCCCTTCTCAGGGACCAGTAAAGGGCCCTGTGGTGGCAGGTGGTCTGGCTTTCTTAAACTTCCAGCCAGAGAGAGCAATCTGAAAGATGCCATCTGTGTCTGGAAAACAAACTTTGAGTAGAAGTATCCCTTTGTTTTCTGGGCCCAAACCCAAGGGCAACCTTCATTCTTCCATAATAAAGATGTGAATAGGGTCAACAAAGATATCTCCATTTATTTTCCCTGACACTAACCACTTTCTGAGGGTGTTAAATTTCTGCTTGCACTTAATAAATGTTCAACAAATATTTATTGAAGTAAGTAATATGACAATCCATACAGAGTATAGCTGACATTCCTTAAAAATCTCTGACATGTGGGTGAATTTATTCTACATGCACACAATAATACTCAATAAATATTTATTGAAATAAAGAAGAAAGCAATCTCACTTTATACAAATTCTAAGATATATTTCTTAAAAATCTGTGGTATGTGGGTACCTCACATAGCTTCAACATTAATAAATATTTTCCCCTATTTTTCTTCTCTTTTTTGTCATTTATTTCCGTTTTTGTGAAGGAGAAAGTGAATGCCTGCTCCAACATCATCATCTTTCATCAAAATCTCTTGTCTTTGCTGTATTGAAATCTTTATGATTTATATATAATTAATATGAATATGTAACACATCTTGCTTGTACTTCTTTTTGAGCTTCAATGTTTCCTATAATAACATAAGCAGCATTTCTTAATCCCAAACATACCTGAGTCCTAAAGTCAAAGAACTATTCCTGAAAAATTTAACTTATTATCATCCAGATATTATTTTCCAGTGCCCTACAGGACACAACTGCACAAGGGGCTACTTTGAGCTCATAAACAGTCACTTTACCTCATGCAACCTTCCAAAAGCGACACCCAGCAGAACCTCTCTGGATGGCCAGCGTTTTATCTAACAGGAGCAGATGAAAAAGCATTGCTGCTAATCTAGTAATTTTAGCTAAAAACTAATCTGAACTAGTATAGTTTGAGGAAATTTTAATTCTAGTTATTTTGGTGATAGTTGAAGTAACTGAAATTAGTGCTGTTTATGATCAAAATGGCAGGTACTTCCTATATGGTGTTATATATAATTGTTTTATAATGTTATATCATTATTTTCCAGGCTTCAGAGCCTCAATGCAGTTTTAACAGGGGTGGAACAAATGGATATGTATTTTTAACAATCTCTTTTGGGTTTTATGTACACTAAAGTTTGCCCAACACTGTAAAAAAAAGAATTCAAGATTTAATATTTGCCAAATAAACACTTGTATTAAAAAAGTAATACCTTAATCAATAAAGGAAAAAAAATTAAAATGAAAAAAAGTCTGGGGAGCCTTACTTCTTAATTTTTATCTATGACAGTGGATGTGTGATTAGAAACAAATTTAGGGATTGAGAAAATAATTTCTTAAATATTCATTGATTACTATGAGTATATAATCCAATTTTTCCTGGTGAATTTATGTTTTCTCTAATTTCAATAATCTATTTTGGAAGGAAACGAGATTAGAAATAGAATCAGAGTACCATTTTAACTTCTGCAGAATCTCAGGAAATAATAGAATTTAAGACAATCCAGTAACCTTTAGTCAAACATGATCTGAATTTTTTTTCATTTTTTGTTGAATTATGTCTTTTTTAAAAATATATTTTTATTAATTTCAGAGAGGAAGGAAGAGGGAGAGAGAGATAGAAACATCAATGATGAGAGAGAATCATTGATTGGCTGCCTCCTGCATGCTCCCCACTGGGGATCCAGCCCTGAACCCAGGCATGTGCCCTTGACAGGAATCAAAACTGGGACCCATCAGTCTGCAGGTCAATGCTCTATCCATTGAGCCAAACCAGCTAGGGCAAATTATGTCTTCTTTCTAAGCCTTTTATTTTTTCTTTCTAGCAATCTCCCCATTTTACTTGCTGATAATTCTAACTTTACCAAAACCTCATAATTCTAGATAAATTAAATTAAATTATAAAGGTCTAAAATATGAGTAATACATTTCTCTTACATAAATTAAATATTTAGCCATCACTATAGGTTGGTTCCAAATATACTTTGTAATATTTAGATTATACAAAGCAATATATATATATTGTTTTTCATCAGTGTGTGTGTGTGTGTGTGTGTGTGTGTACTTTTGTGGGAAGGATATAAACTATTAAGTTCAGAACAGTAATACCAGTATACTAGTATATTACAACATTCAGAATATCAATCAATATAAGATAATCATAATTTTTTCTATATCAAAATATGTATTGAACACATAGTGTCTTTTATTGAGTCATGGAAGATACTGAAAATATATTTATATTTTTAAAAAAATAGTGTGGTAGGTACTGCAATGGAGATTGGCAAACCAGAGAGCAACCAAATGACAGCAGGGGCACCAATAAAACCAAATTCTTTAATCTAAACTCATTTCAAGACTAACATTGATCACTGAGTTCATGAGAGCAGCAATGGTGGGTGAGACTGTGGGAGTAGGGAAGTGGGAATCAGGCCTAGCAAGTCTGGTAACTTCAAGTTATGTTTTTCTCTGAACTTAACTTGAACATTTTGAACATAATTTTTCTTTTAACGTTTCAGAGTAAAACAAGTCAGCTACTCATCCATTCAACCAAGCTAAACAGAGTAGAATGTAAATAGGTCAGAAAGTGTCCAGTGGGACCACTGCGTTGTTCAAGATAACTGGTAAAAATGATTTTGTCCCCTTAAGTTAGTTTTTGTCACAATTCCAAGTAATTGAAATTTTCTATGGTTGTTAAAGAATCTTTAAAAAGCTGTTTCTTCATCAATTAGAATCTTGCTGCCAGATTGTATGACATTTGGTGAACCAGCTTTAATTTGTTATACATTGTTCCCAGAAGGTGAGATGTGATTACAGGGATTTACGTGCTGAGAGATGTATTTTACATCTACTTCTCATGGTACCTTCCTAGTAATTCAGATATAATGGCATGATCTTGATTAGTTAATCTTTCCACATCAGCATTTTTAGATGGTACTTCATGAAATTTTTATACTACAATTAAAAATGCAATTAAGTGGGTTATCTAAATCAAAGTCAATCTTTAATTACTGCATGCTATCTAGATCCTTATTTCGTGATACAACAGATAAAATTCTAACAATTACAGTGCTAATGCCTTCATTATTACAAACATAATAATACCAGTCTTTTGAGGCTCCTCTCATTTCCTATCAGTTCCTTTTTTAGGTTGTCATCAAGAGTTTGCTTCCTTTAACAACTAGGCCTGCATAATCTTAAGCAGGTTATTATATGCTTCTCCTAAGAACAATTAAATGATGCAAAATCCACCTGATTAATCCAAGTCCATTTGCTTAAAAGGAATGAGTGCCTCAATACTGAACTTGTCCTAGTTATTTTTTTGCTTTTTGTCCCCATTGTTATCTATTGCATAAAGAATTAAGTAAAGAAAGTGCTTGTTTACTCACTACCACATCAAATATTTACTTTCCAAGTTTTTCAGTGTTTTCTAAATGGCGTCGATTTGCATGCAGCATTTCACATTTTGCCTTTTAATTTTTTCAGTAACATTAATGTCGGTGAGTGAAGTAAAAATTCATGAACTTGATAAATCAGAGGGCCTTCATTTCAATGTTCAGTACTATGTACTTGTTTTATAACAGTGGAAAAGTTCCCTAAACTACATCAGCCTCTATTCCCTTTTCTGTAATGTGAGAATGACAGAAGTACATACCTTGAGGTATTGTTGTAAAACTAAGATATAATTTATGCAAAGTTCCTGTTACATAGTAGGTACTCAATAAAGAGTGGCTATTTTTATTATATCATAAGTAGTTTTTTTTTAAATATATCTTATTGATTTTTTTACAGAGAGGAAGGGAGAGAGATAGAGAGTTAGAAACATCGATGAGAGAGAAACATCGATCAGCTGCCTCCTGCACACCCCCTACTGGGGATGTGCCCACAACCAAGGTACATGCCCTTGACCGGAATCGAACCCGGGACCCTTCAGTCCGCAGGCCGACGCTCTATCCACTGAGCCAAACCGGTTTCGGCAATATCATAAGTAGTTTTCATGTTACCACACAACCTTTCTGACTGTCAAGATAGCATCTTAACCTAAGAGTTCACAAATATTTTACAATAAAAAAATCTTGATGGACTCTGAGGTTGGATATGTTGGTGCTTTTCCAATCTCTCAATATTTGCATATATAATAGTGTTTACCTACTATTTGAAAACACCTAGCCAATATCTGATATTAAGTACATGTAATCCTAAAATGTCTAATGAGACACCTAACAGGATATGGCATTATATCAATTTTTTATAAAGCCAGTTAAACCAAAATAGTCTTTATCTTCTGGCAGCTTAATCTCTGACCAAACATTGATAATAGACTAAATTTTTAAGGGATCCTAATAAACATTCAAGAAATTAAGTATTATCATTGAATTTAATAAAATGCCAAATGCTTTTAAAGAGCAGAGAAATTATTTTTAAACCTGCATATCAGTGGCAACTCTAGCTCTTCCATGACACAGAGAAGACTTACTTAGCAATATGAAAATTCTGAAACATCCTGTCACATTGAAGGCAGGAAAATGTACCTGTGGGTGGCATAATCTGAATAAAAACTAAATGAAAAATTAGAAACTAACATAATTGAGGGAATTGAGTCAGTTCTGGTGGTGCTGTGAGTGACAGAGCAAAGATGAAGATGTTGATATGGCAATGACCGAGCTAGACATGGAGAGGAAGTGTGGACAGTGAAGCTAAAAATAATTATTAGGATTTATCAGTGCTAAAAGTATCCAGGCTGCATGGATAAATGATTAGGATGCCCATAAATTTATAGATAGTTTTCTCTAGATTGAGTAGTTAATATTTGTCTTCTTCACATTGCAATTCTTTATAGGCAGCTTTGACTTGAGTTAAAGAAATAAGTTTATCCTCATTGTTGTTCCTTTTATTGTGGAAGAAAAATAGATTTTCCAAGGATTACTGCCTTTTGTATCATGATGAAGCTTATAAAAACTAACAACTCTTCAAAATGTCTTACAGATTGACATTTTAGTTCCTATGCTTTCCTTAGAGATAAAATATTATCAAAATCCAATAGCCAGATATATTTTATAATGTCACCAAATGCTGTATAAATGCCAAGTTCAGTGTTGGGTCTTTTGAGTTCAGAGAGGAGAAAGCCAGAGGCAGTGTTCTTTTGCTAGAAAGGACAGCAAATAATCAATAAGAGAACACCAGCCACAGAGCCTCTGGCTACATGAGTAACAGGTGATATCTAATAAATAAATAAATAAATAAATAAATAAATAAATAAATAAATAAATAAAAAGACTATATTTTAAATAGCAGCATTCATGAAAAAAAAATCTTACAAAATAATTTTTTATAGTTTGAATCAATTTGAAAATATACATTTTAAAAATGAGAAAAATGCTGGAAGAATAGTTAATGCATACATTTTTATCTCTAATTTAGAGATAATTAAAATAATATACTGCTCATGTAATAGGAGTCTCAACCTTGATTTCTAAAATTAAATGAAAAATGTGTACTCTTTGGAATGACCCAAATATTCTTCATAATTTTTTCTCTGGTTAGCTTTAATAGTCTAAACTTGTTCTGTTCTATAGTCTACCATGTCTTAGGTCAGTCAGTGTATCTAGAAGAATCTTCCTTGACATAATTTTTCTTTCTACATTGGAATATTTTTCCATTAACAGTGTTTTATATGAAAAAAACTGACATTGTCAAACATTCTCAGTAAATAATCATTTCATTAATATCCACATGATTTTTAATTAGAACTTCTTGGAGACTTCAATAGGCTAAGAGAAACTGTGAATCCTCTCTTAACCTGTTATTTTATTGTACTTTGTTGGTACATAAAAACAGAAAAATAACCCATAAAATGAATTTCTAATTTATGTAAAGCTTTCCACTTAGGATGCTTAAGTTATAAACATGATGATTTATGTACATAAATCAAATTAGAAAAGACCTGAAGATGACCAACTCTTTTATAACCAGTGCCCTCTATCTGCATCTGCTTAATGGGCACCTCTTCATATCCAAAATTGTTTTTTTTTCCATGACTGTTCTTATCTGTTTTGATGACCACTTTGGGTCTTCTTATAAAGAAAAGGACTTTTTTTCTTTGCTTTCTTCCTTGTTTCAGGGGAGTCCAAATTTTATGTAATAAGGTTTAAATGTAATTAAATCTTGGGTGGCCTCCTCTGCTTTTTATTGTGCAAATCACTTCCCACTTGACAAGAATGCATATTTGTTTGTTCAAGATTAGGGTCAGCTACTCTTCAACATTCATAACAAGCCAACACAGCCAAGACTTACCATGGACACAACCAGCTACTATTGAAGATGTGGTCAATACCTTTTCCCTAATTAAGCAAAATAATAATCTATAATAATAAAAGAGTAATATTAGTGTGCTAATTAGACCGAACAGCCAAACGACCTTCCGAACATCATTCTGGATGTCCTTCTGGATGAAGCTGCAGCAGTGAGGGCCGAGGCAGAGGTGGTTAGGGGCAATGAGGCAGGCAGGCAAGCAGTTAGGGATGATCAGGCAGGCAGGTGAGCAGTTAGGGCCAATCAGGCAGGCAGGCAGAGTGGTTAGGGGTGATCAGGCAGGCAGGCAAGTGGTTAGGGGCAATCAGCAAGCAGGCAAGTGGTTAGAAGCCAGCGGTCCTGGATTGTGAGATGAATGTCTGACTGCCTGTTTAGGCCCGAGCCCCAGGATCAGGCCTAAACCGGCAGTCGGACATCCCCTGAGGAGTCCCAGATTGCGAGAGGATGCAAGCTCACCTGAGAGAACCCCCAACCCCTGTGCTTGAAATTTTGTGCACCAGGCCTCTAGTAATAATAATAAAATCAGATTTTCTAAAGCAATTATTACTGAGGATATATTTTTAATTAAGAAATATGGAGTCATATATATTTAAAAAGTAAATGTTCTCTCTTAAGATAAGCATAATTTGGCCCTAGCCAGTTTGGCTCAGTGGATAGAGCATCAGCCTATGGACTAAAGAGTCCTGGGTTTAATTCTGGTCAAGGGCATGTACTTGGTACCTTGGTTGCATGCTCCTCCCCAACTCCTGTCCTCTCCCCAACCCCAAGCCCTGGTTGGGGCCCTTGCAGGAGGCAACCAATCAATGAGTTTCTCTCACATCGATGTTTCTCTCTGTCTTTCCCTCTCTCTTCTACTCTCTCTAAAAATCAATGGAAACATATCCTCAGATGAGGATTAATAAACAAACAAAATTAAAAAAAAAAGATAAGCATAATTTGTCTTGGACTGGATAGTACACATTTACAAAGTACTCTCCACCACTGCCTCCACAATTTTTAAAACTTCAATTCTAACAGGTGCTGGTCACAAATATTCAATTTCTAAGCCAGTATTTTTAGGTGATGATGATGAGTGAGACACTCTAAAGAGATGTTTCCCAGAGCTTGTTTCTAATGGTCTTTCAGCTTATATTGCATATACTCTCACTCTAGCTTTATTTCTTGGCATCTATCCCACAATTTCTAAGACCATTTTTAGCCTCATTAAAAATTTTGCACCTGAGAAAAAAGAAATCATCTCATTATCTGTCCCTTAAAATACCACCCACCTTGATTTCAGAAAATCATGCCCTGACTTTGCTATTGCCCCATCATCGTTACTCTTCTCTTTAGCACCAGGCTCCAGGAAGGCTGAACTTCATTTCTGATCAATTCCTTTTTAACCTGTTTTATTTGCCACAAGCATATTGATTTGGAGAAAAATTTAAGGCTAATTCTATTTTTCAGTGAAGTTCAACCTCATTATGCTAAAATAACATTAGAAATTGGTCTCAGTGTTCACCTTGATATTTTATGATTTTGCTTCTTGCGGGACACTGCTACCATGGACTCCCCTATAAATAGGATGGGCACAAAAATTATTGTCCAAATGGGAACACTTTGAGAATGAAAGAAGGTGCTAGTGATCTATATGTCTGGACAATAGCCATAAACCAGGACTCTCCCAGGCACACTGGGACACATCCTCACCCTACTTTAAATGCATGGGTACAAAGGGCTGTGAACACTCAGTATAAATTAATATTTTAGATAAAGATACATGGTGAATTCATGTTGAAAAGATTTAAATGGAACTGATTATGTTTACCTTACTCTCCCATTTCTCCTTAACCTGGTTTCCTGTTGTAGGCCTGTACTCATGCTTCACTTTCTTCACACCCATGTAGCTGGAAAACATGCCCATGCACTGATCTTAGAATATATGCCGTAGAATAGAATGCACCTGTGTTTTTTAAAATTTGAAATGTGGTGTAGGGAACAGAACTAATGGTGAGCTGTTTAGAGAACATGGCAGTCTTATTACAATCTATAAGTTTATTTATGTCTGATAGATGCCAAAGACTGGCTTTAGTTGAACGAGTAGTACATTGTCTCTTCAGAATTTTGGAAAAAGTGCCTGGGAACTAAGCTTACCCTAAACTACCAGATTACAACATTTTCAGTTTTACTACGGTTACCCACTTGGAGAAAAAGAGACAATCTACTCTCAGATGCCATATTTTACTAGTGAAAATACTGGTAAAGTCTTTTATTTGCTTCCCAAACAGCCCTTCATACATCACAGCTCATCACCATATCAGCAGTTGTTCTGTTTTAAATGTGGTGTGCCTGAGGCTACACAGTGCATATTGCATCCAGATTGAATCTAGAAAGAAAAACTTTAATCCTCTTGTAGGTATCTTTCTGATAACAAAAACCTTTGTTTCAAATTTTCTGTATCTCCATGAAGGATTTTTGTTGTTGCTGCTGCAGTTGTGAAATATGAAGTCTGATACATCAGATCAAATGGATCTTTGACAGAGATAAAAACCACAAAGTTATATGCCCTTGAATAAATAAATTTGCGAGAGGGAGAATGTGTGAATGATCATATGGTTGTACCCATATGATCTGAATGTAGTACAGTAGAATACTAAAAGGGACAATTTATTTACTCTGGTCAAGAATGATGTCTGTCCATAATCTAGCACTGTTTGTTTGTTTGTTTGTTTGTTTGTTTGTTTCACTTTCATAGGTAGGGTGGGAGTGTGAAGTTGCTCTTATCCAGTTATTCAGTTTCCAGGCTTATGTTAATTATTATAAAACTAGAGGCCTGGTGCATGAAATTCGTGCAGGGGAGGGGTGGTGTTCCTCAGCCCGGCCTGCACTCTCTCATAATCCAGGACCGCTGGCTCCTAACCACTCACCTGATTGCCTCTAACAGCCTCTGTTGGCTTGATCGCCATCTAACTGCTCCCCTGCCAGCCTCATGGTCCCCAACTGCCCTGCCCTGCTGGCCTGATGGCCACCAACAGCCCTGCCCTGCCAGCCTGATCGCCCCCAACTGCACCCCCTCCGCTGACCTGGTCACCCCTAACTGCCCCTGCTGCCAGTGTGGTCGCCCCCAACTGCCCCCCTGCCAGTCTGGTAGCCCCTCACAGCCCCCCCCCCCCCCACTGGCCTGGTCACCCCATGCAGCCTGATGTTCAGTCGTTTGGTCGTCCCTCACTAACACCCCTGCTGGCCTGGTCATAGGCAGCCATTTTGTGAGGGTGTGAGGGTTAATTTGCATATTACCTCTTTATTATATATGATTATTATATAGGATAAATTTTATCTCAATAAAACTGTAAAAAAATTAATTGCTGTAGTAAACCAAAAATATGATTAAACTTGGTGAGATATATGTGATTATGGAGGGATAGTGTTTGGAATGTTATTTAATGACTAGAGGCTCGGTGCATGAAATTCATGCACAGGGGGTCCCCTCAGCCCAGCCTGCACCCTCTCCAACCTGGGACCCCTCGGGGGATGTCCAACTGCCAGTCTAGATCAGCAGTCGGACATCCCTCTCACAATCCTAGACCGCTGGCTCCTAATCACTCACCTGCCTGCCTGCCTGGTCACCCCTAACTGTGCCCCCTGCCGGCCTGTTTGCCCCTAACTGCCCCCTCCCTGTTGGCCTGATCACCCCTAACTGCCCCCCCCCCCCCCCCGCCAGCCTGGTTGCCACATGCAGCCTGCTGTTCAGTCATTTAGTCGTCCCTCACTAACCCCTCTGCTGACCTGGTCACCCCACGCAGCTTGCTTGTTCAATCGTTTGGTTGTCCCTCACTAACCCCCCTGCCGGCCTGGTCGCCCCATGCAGCCTGCTTTTTCAGTCATTTGGTTGTCCCTTGGGCCGGCCCTAGGTGCCTGGGGGCTGAGGGAACTGGGGGACTCCGGAGGCAGGCACGCGGAGTGGCTGGACCCACCTGGGGGTGGGCCCGGCCATGCCACATGCCTGTGGCCCAGCTGGGGCTGAGGGGACTAGTCACTGCCATCTTGTGGTTGTGGGCGCCTCCATCTTTGTGAAGGTGTGACAGTCAATTAGCATATTTACTCTTTATTAGATAAGATGTGAATGATTAGTTAAAAATGCTATGAAAATTCAGTTTTATTTTTACTCTAAGTGTGGAAACTGTGATGACAAATATTTTTCAAACTTGTCTTTGGTGCTAGCTTTCCTGTGGTGTAGAGTTTACCATCAGGTTCTGTAGAAATGGCCAAGGTGTTTATCACTGTGGATTCCACCCATTTAGAACAAACTCACTGGGCAATGATCTGCCCAAGGGAGAGGTAAGCCAGCCTTACTGTCTCCTAGTTGTTGATGCCAAGTCTTTCCTCACATGGCAATCAATCCATTAGGGGATTAATTTGGAAGAGCTGATCCTCAGGTTTTCTATACTAGAGCATAGGAAAATCCATATTTTAAAAATACACAAATGGAATGTGATGTGCTATCAAAAATATAGATCTCTAAATTTTAAAGCAATAGGCAAATAGAAAATGTTAATAGTTTGAAATTTTCATGTATTTCTTATAGATTTTCCAAGAGAAACAAACATAATGAAAAGTATAAATTACACACATATGTGTGTGTGTGTGTATATATATATATATATATATATATATATATATATACACACACACACACACACACATATGTACAGTCCAAGCATGTCAAACTCGCAGCCCGCAGGTCACATGCAGCCCACAATGAATATTTTTGCAGTCCAGACAATATAATGGTATGTAAGAAACATTTAATAAAAATTTCATAACTTAATTTTTACAATATCCTGTTATACATAATTATTAGTGATGAACTACAACATTCGCTAATGACTGATTACTATAATCATGTTGCATTCATTTCCCTTACGTGCCTTATGCGCAGGCGCACCATTTCTCTCCACTAATACTAGCAGCAAATATGTTAGCAGCTGATTGCCACGTCATTAGTCTTAGACTGACTTGTTTGGTGTGCACAACAGGAAATATTTGCTTTCAGAAAACAAGAAAAATAGGTTTATTTCTGTTATGCTTATTAATTTGTGCAGTTATTCAGTGACTGGTAAGATAATGTTTAAGAAAAATATTGATTTTTATTAAAATGTTCTATTATTTTATGTTAATGATTACTCATTTATTTCAGCCCTTGTACTCAGTGTGTCTCTTTTGACGTTTCTATGAAAATTGAAGCTTTTGTATTTTTGCGGCCCACATAAACTTAAACCTTGTTTATTTGGCCCCTTGTTAGCCTTTGAGTTTGACATGCTTGATGTACACCGTTGGCATATACATACAGGCACATGCTCACACTCGCATACCTATACCTATACATACACTTACATAGATTTGTTCTATTTTCATGTCTGGATGTTACAGGTTGAAATGTGCCCCCTACAATTTGTATGTTGAAGACTTAACCCCCAGAACCACAAATGTGACCATATTTGATGATAGGGCTTTTACTGAGGTAAACAATTTAAACGGGGTCATTAGGGTGGGCCCTTGTCCAACATGACTTATGCCCTTATAAAAAGGGGAAATTCAGACACAGAGACACATAGAAGGAAGATGATGTGAAGAGACACAGGGAGAAGATGGCCATCTACACCTCAAGGAGAGAAGCCTAGGACCTCTAAGAAGAAACCAACCCCGCTGACACCTTGATTTGGGTCTTCCAGAAGTGTGAAACAATAAATTTCTGTTGTTTAAGTCACCCAGTCTGCGGTTATTTTGTTACAGAAGCCCTAGCTACCTAATGCACTGGTCTACATAGGGTTTATTTAATATAAACTAAAATATGTGCAAATAATCTAGATTGTTTTTATTAAATTCAAATGGATTTGCTACTGAAATCAAAATTGAGTTGGAAATATATTGCAAGAATTGTAATATATTGAAAATAAAATAGGAGAAATAAAAATATGTCAATATGCAACAAAAAAGAATGACAAATTTTAATCTTGTCATCATATTAAAATTCTATCTGACTTTATAGATCCTGTGGACAATGAAACTACTTAAGAAGACTTAGGTGAAAATAAGCAAGTTATTAATGTGTGTCTACAATAGTTTGAATTTAGAATAGAGAAATATTCTCTCTACATATGACATTATAGTTTTCCCAGGATATATATCTGCAAATTTTTGTAAATCTCTATAGAACATAAGCATTCACTTGGGCAGTTGCATATCATACAAGTATTATATGGAATGTAGTGACACAGGTGGAGACATTATATAGAAACTTCTTAAAGTGTCCACCTTGTTAGAAAACTTTGTGTTGTTTGCTAATACTTTGGGATAAATATTTTTATCTGACCACTGAGAATGAGTAAACAGTACTCAGAAATTCATTTTAGCTATAGCTTTTTCAGATATTTTTTTCATTATTTCAAGTGGAAACTTTTGGTGAAGGAAGAAGTACTCAATTTTTGGAATGAAGACTTCCCATTCAAAATTTTCTTCCATTTCATCATATAATGGAGAGGAAGGAAAAGAGAAATTTTAAAGAATTTTGATGCATAGTAAATTTTAAGCTGTCTGACAAAATTTAAGACTGACACAATGAACTTACTTTGACACAGAATATAAATGGAATAACTATTCTAGAATATCTGACATTACACTCATATGCAAAAGTTCAATTTTACTAGTTGTAAATATTTAAAATAAAGCTCCTAGATTTATATGCACATGCATGCATGTTGGTTATCATTCATTATTCATTTATTTTCTAATTAGCATTTTCACATAAATAAAAGTGCTAATGATATAGGTAAAACAAGTATATTAAATATATAAATATATACTTATTTTATCTCTAATGTTATATGTATTGATTTATCTGTGTCTATTTCTATCTCTCTATCATCCTCTCATTGAGCTTATTCTGTATGTATTCTGAATGGGCATCATGTTAATTGATTTGTCTATTACTCTCCCTGCCTTCCTCTCTGATATCAGAAAAAGAATGTTTTATGAATATTGGAATTGTTGATCCATTTTTACTTTGAGAAAATCTCTTCTTCACACTTTCTTAGCATATGAGCATCTCTCTTATATCATTGCCTACTTGATATCTCTTATTGCATGTTTCATAGATACTTTAAACAAAGAATATACAAAAGTGAGCTTATAGAGACCTCTAGTTGCCCCATTTTATCACCTACCATACAGCTACAGGGGGCAGAAATCTGGAGTCAAGCTTGAACTCCTTATATGTTTTGTCACCACATCCACTAGAATTACCTTTCTAAGAAAGTCACATCTCTCCATGGCCCCCACAAATATCAGTCTCCACTCTAAACTAATCCAAGTTCAGCCTCACCTTTCCTTTGGGTTATTGCATGTTTTCTCCTAAATGACCCAATGATTTCCTTTCTTAATTCTTCCCATTGTTCTCTAGATTAAATTATCTTTTCAAAATCAAGAATAAACTCTGTGTTTCACATACTCACAACTATAAACCTACTTTTGCCAATCTCTGTACCTGTAAATATGCATATGTATGTATGTGTGTATACACGTACACAATGGCATATTATTCAGCCTTATGTGACAACATGGAGGACATTATTTAATGAATGAAATAAGTCAGTCACAGAAAGACAAATACTGCTGACTTCGCTTACATGAGGAATCTAGAGCAATCAAACTCATGGAAACAGAGTAGAATGATGATTGCCAGGGGTTGGTGTGGGGGAATGGGGAATTCTAGAGATCTGCTACACAATATTGTATTTATAATTGACAATATTTAATGTACACTTAAAAATTTGTTCAAGGCATAGATCACATGTTAAATGTTCTTATCACAAAAGCAAGAAAAAATAAATCATAACTTGTTTCTTTTATTTAAACCACAATATATTGATTTGGCATATTGTACAATGGATTCCATGAAATAGGTTCTCACACAATACTAATTAAAAAACATTTAATTTGACTGGATTATTTCTCTACTTACAAATATAAAACATCCGGGTATTATTGTATAGAACAGTACCATATCCAGTGTGTCAGATCAAGTTCAGTTTGCATTCAGGTATGGGGTTAAAATCATTTGTCATGACTTATGAGAAATAGATAAATTATTATAAAAGGGTGCACTATCATTGGAAAAATATATGATATTTTTATAAAGCCTTAAGATAAGTATATTAAAGTCAACACAAACACAAAAAAAGAATATAAATTGGACTGGAGTTAGGGCATTTTAAACTTAAAGTAAACTAAATTTTTTAATCTCACAAATAAATTCATGATCCCAAACTCATAACATTAAATAAATTTTCAAATGAGAAATAACAGTGAATATTTATTTGAAAATAAAGACAGAATTTAAGCAGGTAGGATTTAATTAACCAAACTGGAACATAGCCAGACCTCTTTAGCTAACATCTCTGCTCATTAATAGATAACATTATTCCTGCCCTGCTAAACCTAATGTCAGGAACAGAAAACATTCTTGCTTCCTTTCCTCATTGGTAAATATTCAAAATTAAAATTAAATAGAGTATTAAAATGCAAAATTAAATAGAGTATAAAAATGTGTTCACTATCAAAGAGGTATAGCCACTTTTTCACTATTAAACTGTTACTGCTGGGAAGAATTCATGAACAGTAATAGCATTATATTTCAAAATATGAAATCAAGTAATTTAATGGTCACCGCATACTTCAGTGGACTTGTGTTTTGTCTAACCAGTTACTGTCCCTTTTCTTTCTTTTCCAAATTGTGCTCCTTTTTTTTTGAGGAAGTGCTTCTTGCCTGGTCCTTCAAATAATGTGGATATAATGGGAACTGCATCCCTGCCCACAGAGATAATCCCTCAATGAATGCACAATCCTACACTAGTTCCCAGGATATTTCAAATTGCATACAGAAGAGGAACCTTTTTCTCTCTGATGGGGAATTTGGGAAGCTGCCCCCCTTCCCAATAACGTTGCTAATTATCTCCATTTTATCAACAAGTAACTGAACTGAATTTAATTTGTCTAAATTTACACAACATCTAATGTTCTAATTATCCATTCCTATGTGACTAACCACCCCAAAATCAGGTTATTTAAAATAATGATGTTCTATGGGTTGACCTGGCTCAGCTGAGAGGTTCTTTACTCTGTTTGTAAAGAATCCATCTGGGATGAACAAAAATATTGGCTATTGCACTCACATGTCTGGTAGCTCAGCTGGAATGGCTAGATCAGCTGAGGTCTTGATGAACTTTTCTCTCTAGTTCTCTATGTGGTTTTTCCCTTTGAGTAGGTTGAGGCTTCCAGACAGTATGGAAGTCTTAGGGTGGTTGGATATATCAGAGAGTGCCTAGTTCCCCCAAGAAAACATCCCAAGAATTCCAGGTGGAGTCTGCAAGACCTTTATGACTTAGTCTGGGAAATCACTTCTATTGCATTTTATTGCTCAAAATGTGTGTCTCGGGGCCAGCCCATATTCCGGGGAGGTGCCTAAAGAGGACCTGCACCCTGGGAAGCATGCTTCATTTAGAATCTGTCTTTGAAGATTAGTTTTCATAGTAAGTAATGAAGTAAGAATTTAAACTCAGTTAATTATCCAGACATCAGGCATCATTATTTAATAACCATGTTATACTGGCTTTCCTTTGAATATCATGGCATTCCCAATATCAAATATTTTGTTTGGAACATAACATGTGCTCAGTGGATACTTGCAAATTAAGTAAGTAAATGTTGGTCTATACATCCAATTTGTCTTTGTTTATAGTTTATGGACCTTTATTGTGAGATCAATTTAATGACAAAAATTCTGAAGTCATAAAACATTCAAATATCCATTTTATGTGCTATAGGGGATGAAAAAATTTTGTGTTTTTTTTTTTTGAAATTAATATCTGGGTCTTATTCTTCCTGGATTTCTCCAAAGTGCACAGTTGAGTATTATAGAATTAGCATGTGCTTGATAAATACATAGGATTTTAGAAAGGGTATGAAAGAAAATCTAAACCAGGATCATACAGGCAATAAATCTGGGAAATATTAAATCAGGCTTCTAGGCCATTATATAGGGAGATTGCTTAGATTGGTAGAAATAGGTTAAACAGCAACAGGTCTTAACATACCAATAGGTAGCTAAATTGTATTTCAAACATATATGCACACCATTTCTACTGTGCATATATGTTTGAAATACAGTTTAGTTACCTATCTGGCAGCTAGCTGGAGAGATTCTATGAGACATAAAGCACCATGTGTGATATGGCACCTGAATTCTAAACACCCATATGGTTTGTGGTTCAACTGGCTAGGAACTTTTCATTTTAGAGTAAACTGGAGGGAATTGTAACTATATTTTTGTTTATACTCCCCTGAGGATGTGTGTGTGTGTGTGTGTGTGTGTGTGTGTGTGTGTGTTTTAAATAGATTTTAGAGATAGAGGAAGAGAGAGAGAGAGAGAAACATTGATGTGAGAGAGAAACATCGATCTGTTGCCTCCCATAAGCACCACCACTGGGGACCAAACTGCAACTTAGTATGTGCCCTGACCAGGCCTTGAACCTACCTTTTGGTGTATGGGCCGACGCCCCAACCAACCAAGCCACCTTGCCAGGGCTGTAACTATGCTATTTTTTATTCCACAGATTGACTAATAAAACTACCACCCATCTTAAATCATTATCACTATAAAATATTTATAGGCATAAGACATGTCTTGAGGACTTTGTTATGAGAAAAATGTAATAGCATTTAATAGACACGCATAGCAACATTATATTGACTGCCTTCAGCAATAATGAAAAACTTTACTGAAAAATTCCCATTTTCCTACTTATTATCTGTATATATAGACTGGAGCTTCTGTGGATGTTTATAGACTAATTTCTACATGAGGGGTTCATGCTGGAAAATACATGAAATCCTGATTTGCTCCTTCTTTCTCTTTACTAACTAAATTTTTTTCTAACAATTTTAATATTATGTTAGCTAACAAAGATAATTTTTCATGTAGGACCTATATAACTTTAGCATAGTGCAAAATAGTTACCCTCCATCTAATAGCACAGACAGCTTAATGAGGAACAAATGAAAGTACAGAATGTCTTCACACTTATACATTCCAATCATGTACAACAATCTGTGCATCTGTGAATATTAGGGCTTTCCTCCTGATGTTAAAAAACATTTAGTTTATACTTTCAAAATACTAGGAACAGTGCCTGACACATAATTTAATAAATGCTGAAAGTTATTATTGTCATTATTATCATATAAATCATTCAAATCATGCCTTTAACAAGGCTTAGATTTTTTTTTTGGTACAATTCAAATTTTTGTTTCGTTTTTAAATTGAGATATCATTGACATATAACATTGTATTAGTTTCAGGTGTACAACACAATGAATGACTTCTATTTGTACTAATTTGTTTTAATACAGGCATATTTGTATTATTCATTATACTTTCCTTCTTAAGGTACTGTCTTTAAGGTAGCCCTCTGGATTAGGGTTTAATTAAATACCCAAAAATGATACCTATAAGCTTCCATTTTCCAAAATGTAAAAAGTATGGTTTCAATTGTAGTCATTCTTAGTTTGCACTATTGTCTGGAAATGAGCTATCTATCTATAGCACACTGGCTTGACATATAAAAAAATCATAAATAAGTTTTGATGGGTCTTTGCAAAATATAACCAATTATTGATTTGAAATCCTGCTTAGCCACAATAGAATAATCTGTAATCAATTACATTTGGGGGTTTAACCTATAGGTAGAGGACAAAAAGAAGCCGAGTTAATGACTTTTTCAACTGGCAAAATGATATCCCTGGGGGCGAAATGTAATCCCCAGGCTGTCAGTAATTTTCAGTTTTTTGCTGTCTGTTTCCTGCTGGGGGAGCGGACTTCCTACTGCAGAGCCAACAAGCTACTCTAGACCATCACTAATGTTTCCAGAATAAAAGACCAATCCAAATCATTTTTTTCTCCCTATTCCAAATACTACTGATCTTCCTATTTCCATGGTAACCAACTCCTGCTGGCATGATCAAGAAAAAACTGATTTGGGATTTTAATTAATTGCTTAGAAATGGAAATGTAACAGGGACTGGCAGTTCAACTAAGCACATTTTGCAAAGTGAATAAAAATAGAGATTCTGAAATACTTGAAATTGTTTCAGTAGCTGTAGCACATCTTTTGCTAGACACCTTAATTTATTCCATTCTCCAAAATAAATCTGCCAAGTGTACTAAGCCATTTTGTCAACACAAATCATTTTTGCAAATACTTTAATCCCCGTTCTAAACACAATGCATTGTATTTTTAAAAATCTAACCCATCGGTGTGAACCCACTGGGTCCCATCTGAAAATACTCTGAGATATTAGTAGATCATGTTTAAAGGAGCTGTCATCTGCTGTTTGTAAAGGAGAGCCCCTATTCTTGTTGCCTGCTTAGGAGTAAAGTCCTTGAACCTCACCCACCACAGCAGTGGTTCAGACCATTTGAAGATAGAAAAGCTTTAAAGTCACCTTTTTGCATAGAGATTAAGAGCATGGACTTTGGAGTCAGAGTGAATTTGTTCAAGTCTTGGCTCCTTGATATACTAATTGGATTACCAAGAGCTAGTTTTTTGTGTGTGTGTTTTTTGTTTTTTTTGTATTTTTTGTTTGTTTGTTTGTTTTTTATCAAGCAGAACTTCAAGTTCCTCATCTGTAAAATGGGTAACCACTTATAAGGTTATTATGAGGATTATGCACATTAATAAATAGAAAGTTCTAGAAAGATGCCTGAAAGATAATGAATATTTAATAATTATAAGTTATTTTTAATATTTATATTGTTTAGTCTATATGTAAATTCAATTTTGAATTTCCTATAATACTTGGCTTTAAATATTCCCTCTAGAGCAGGGGTGGGGAATATCTGGCCTGAGGACCAGATAAGTCCCAAGAAATCATTTGGTCTGGTCTTGCCAAGGCATTAGGGGAGAGTTAATTTAATGTTTGACCAAATATAGTGGGCTATTTTTAAGTTGATCATTTTGCATGGCCCTCAAATGATGTTATAAAATCCAAGTGGTCCTTGGCAGAAAAAGTTTCCCCAAACGTTCTAGAGACACCTCACACCTAGAATTAATTAAAAACTGTTTTCCATTATAGGATATGAATTGTCTTTTCTTTAGAGAAATATTAATTCCTGCTACAAGCTACACAAAACAATTCTATCTAATGCCAAATAAATGATTATTAAATATTTCAAAGTAAAGTTCTCTCCAGTGAAAAGAAGACAAGTGATGTGATTTCAAGGCATTTCTGGAGTAAGCACCACTCTTGCTTGATTTGCAAGTGTTTTAATTATACAAAGACACCAAATTCTCAGAGGTACAAAGAAAACAATAATAGTAATTAAACAAATATTATTTATCACTGTCAACTGTTAGAATAATTTGACTGAATGCTCTTGTGAATATAGAATTATTATAGCTCATGCATACATATATTAATAGGTTTTTTAATGTATGCAATAAACTCTATTTCCAAGATAATTTAATATGTTCAAAATTATTTGGAAGAACAATTCCAATTGAATACAGCCCTCTCCACTTTTTGTCAATGTTATAAAATGTAATCCCAGGCTATGAGGTGAGAAATAAGTTTTCATAGCTTAGATAAAAAGTAAATTTCTTACTTTCTTCCATGCTAACAATACTGCACTTCGTTTTTGTCCTTCATAAGTACATGGGTTGAGGACATCTTCTAAGAAAGTCATGGTAGCCTGGAAATGATATTACTGCTATTAATGCCCCCTAAGAAAAACCTTTTCCCATATATAAGATTAAGAAACTATATTATTGTCTTACACTATTAGTTTTGCCTCCCACCATGCAATGGAGGAAGAGGTGAGAATGGGAAATCTCCATATAATTTTGGCATTGAGGAGACATAAAACTCTCCCATGTCATTGTAATGATGGGCCTTCTAAACTCAATTTCATAAAAACTTACCTATTGAGGAAAGGGTATATGTGGTATATATTCTCCTTTCTGGTTACTTTTTTTTTTTTTAAGCTTTATTGTAGAGTAAAGGCCAACCAATAAACTACCAATGTTTAAAGCATACGACTCTACATCCTAACATTTGTACACATTGACAAAACCATCACCAAAATTAAGATAGTGTCTATATCCATCACCCACAAGGTTTCCTCACTGATGCCACTTTGTTACCTCTCCTTGCAGTCCCTCCTTCTCATCCCCAGGCAATCACCAATGTGCTGTCTGTCATTATAGATTAGTTTGAATTTTCTTTCATGCAATATACTTATTTTTAGATTTTTCTATCTTGTTTTATATATCAACTAGAGGCCAGGCGCACAAAATTTGTGTGTGTGGGTACAGTCCCCAGGCCTGGCCTGTGATCAGGGCCATCTTCCCCAGCTGCCTGCAGCTGGCCCCACCCCTCACTGCTACCCACCCCAGGTTTGCCATTGGGTGATCCGTGCCTGATGGCCAGGAGAAGGGACTGAGAGTCGGCTGTTCTGGCCCACTCGCTGGCCCCGCCCCTGCCACGGGTGGCCATCAGGTGATCAGAGCCTGCCCACCAGGGAAAGAGACCAAGAGGTGGTCAGTGCACCTCATAGTGACTGGTCCAGTGGTTGTTCTGGTCATTCTGCCATTAAGGTTAATTTGCATATTACCCTTTTATTATATAGGATAGAGGCCTGGTGCATGGGTGGGGGCTGGCTGGCCTGCCCTGAAGGGGGCCCCAAATCAGGGTGGGGGTCCCCACTAGGGGTGGGGCCAGTCCAGGTGAGGGGCTGTGGGCAGTTTGCAGGCCAGCCACACCCTCGATTGGGGTGGGGGTCCCCGTTGGGGGTTGGAGCTGGCCTGGGCTTGGGGCTACCGAAGGTTTGCAGGGTTTGCAGGCCAGCCACGCCCCCTATCGGGGTGGGGGTCCCTGCTGGGGGGGTGGAGCCAGCCTGGGAGAGGGTCCACAGGCAGTTTGCAGGCTGGCCACACCCCCAGCTTTGTCAGGAAGGACATCCAGAATGACGTCCAGAAGACATCTGGTCTATCCAGTCTAATTAGCATATTACCCTTTTATTAGTATAGATAACTCATTTCTTTTTATTGCTAAGTGGTAGTCAACTATATAGATATATCACAATTGTTTATGCATTCACATGTTGATGGGCATTTGAGTTGTTTCAAGTTTGGGTTATTACAAATGAAGCTGTTATAAATATTCATGTACAAACCTTTTTAAAGAGATACACTGTCCTTTCTTTTGGGTAAACACCCTTAATTGGAATCACTGGGTTATATCATAAGTCCATGTTTATATTTTTTAAAGAAACTGCCAAACTGTTTTCCAAGGTAGTTGTACCATTTTAAAAAATCTTAACATTTAAAATAATATATTTTGCTTTACAAAGCATTTTTCTAAAGTTTACTGTGTCCAGTTTCTAATGTTACTTAGTCTATCAGGCAACAAAGGAAGATAAAATCTATTTCAATTAACCATATAATTATGTTTTATAAAAATTCCAAAACAAAAGTTTAATGGAGCACATCCAAATTATTGGGGAATAGGTGTTTTAATCTCTTTGAATTAGCCTATCACCATAATTATGGACCTCATTCTGCATGTTTAGGCACCCTCCAATATGAAATTACACAGAAGCACTACATGAGTGAGTGTTGTCAACAAACACAGCAGATCAGAATTGAATTATTTATTTAATGTGATCAATTAATAATACATGAGGATTATCAAGTTTTAACTGCAGCACATTGAGGTGAACTGAGTAAGAGTTTTCAAGGACTAAGTGATTGGTTATAGTTAGTATCTTGTCATCTCACTATTTCACTTCTAAGATCAGAAGGTAGAGAATGTATCTTGGGAAAACTTTGAAAGCAGACTAAAAACACACTATGATAATAGGCATCAATGATAAAAGGTCTACTGAAGTTTGGAAAGACTCAAATCAGACCCTATCACAGGCCCAACCCTTTTGTCAACAGATAGAAAATATGAAATTAAGAACCTCCGAGATGAATTGGCCTGTAATACTGTGGTAATGAGTCATCTCACTTGCAAAACAGGCTTGTTGATTTGTCAGGAGTCCAGCTTAGGTTGTTCATTTTCATCTTTTTCTTGTTGTTGTTTTTTTGAGTCACTGCCAAAAAGTGAGCAATAATAATAATGTCAAAAGATGTTGCATCTTCAAAGCAAGGAACTACACTTCAGAAAATGCTTCCCTACCAAAGTGAAGGAAAAGTCTAGAAAATACACCAAGATTTTGTATATGTTTCTACTGCCTATGAAAGAAGCTTATTGAAGGCAAAACAAAATGAAACAGAGCCTTTTGATTCCTGAGGTCAAAGAAGACAATCCCTGGAAAGAACAGATAGTCAATTCTCAACAATACTCTGTGTGGCCCACTCAGTGCTTAACCAGTGCAACAGAATCCTGTGGACCAGAGACACAAAATACAGACTGCACTCATACTCAGCTCTCTTTTATTCCCTAGAGCTAATGCATGTGAAGGCATTACCCAATAATGCAATTAAACAAGAAACTAATAGAAAAACTGGACAAGGAGAGTGAGATGTCCACATTTTAAAATTCTGGAAGATAATGTCAGTATTTTTAATAGCAGTTATTTTTATATTTTCAAAGTGTTATGGTTAATAAATCAATTTTCCAAGCACCCCAGAATTTTGAAAAAATGTGACACATCCTTTGTTTAAAATACTCATAAAATCTTTGAATAAAAACATCAGTAGTTAGTAAGTGACACATTTTAAGGAAATAAAATCTAAACAGTAAGCTGATAGTTATAAAAATAAATAAATGATTACTAAAAAAAAACCAACACAACAAAAGCCCTTAAAATCATAAAACTATTTTAAAGATGTACTCTTTATTAATAACTATATACAGAATAGCTCACATAGGATTAAACATATATAACAGTAAATTTGTTTCGATGTGCATGTGTGCATATATCCATCCCTACCACACATAGTAATTCCTACCCCAGTTTTATCACAATGTTTGCCCTTGTCCATTATAATCATGAGGATTAATGATGTATTTTCACTCTGTCTTACCTCTCCTTATATCCTGACATAACTTTTGGTTACACTCTGCTCTTTGACCTAATAAATCTTTGGACTTCTGAACTTTATTTTTCCTTTTATATTTGTTTTTTTTGAAGGTATTTATATCTATTTGGTGCCATTGTCTTTCACAGGAAGTTTGTGTGTGTGTGTCTGTGTGTGTGTGTCTGTGTGTATGTGGCATCGGTGTCAGGGCTGAGGGGAGGAAAGAAAGGAACAAATAAGTTTGGATGCTTCCTGCATGCTAGACCCTGTGATAGACTGGACACAATTGCTCAACTGTCTATCCATCAAATTCTACATAAAAATGCTTTAAAATACAGACTTTGTTTTCTTTCTAGACTTACCATCGGACCTGAACTCTCTGTTTGCCTAGTACAAAAGAATGAGCCTAGATGTAGCTTCAAAACTCAAATATTAAGAATATTCTTTAATATAATCCTCCTAAAATCACGCATATTTTACCAAAAAGAGCCTATTTGATAGACGAAATTTTTCTTCGCTATGGTTTTTATTTTGTTCTTTCCATTTTCTCCCTGAAAGATACATTTTGAAAGTCAGAAGGAGGCACCTTCATTTTAGATGGCTTTTATTATACTGTGAAGGAGACTGGCCAGTTCAGAATCAGTTCAGTAGCAAGAGTTTGGGTGGTATGTACTATGGGTTTCTCAGTCCTCCATTTGAATTTTTCATTTATCTCATCTGTTTCTGCTCTTGACCTTGACTTACCCTAAAACAAATGCTTGATGAAGTTGAGGTCAGTGAAGGTGACTGCTGAGTGGACTCTAATTTTCCTTCCACACCATTCCTAGGACTTTTGTCATTCTCTTGCAATGTAACTTTCCAATTCATGCAAAATATCCTTTATGCTGTGGATTACTGACTGTATAATTTAGCATTAATCTTTTAAAGTGGAATAACCTGTGACATTGCTTTGAACTGTCTGTATTATCTAACATTACCTTTTAGTCTTCAAGTTTAAAAAACAACAGTAAAAACATGGCTTTATCTGGAATTAATAACTAAAAAGTCAATATACTCCTACAGGATATAAATGTATTAGTCTTCCTGAGAAAGATGAAACTAATTTAAGAACTTCCCACATATTGAGAACAGTTGCAGAAATTTACCAGCTGCTTCTTCAAATAAGATAGTATCTTGTGGTTCCGTGTATGAGCTGAATGCCAATTAAAATATTACCTACCTTGAGGGCATTAATATGAAGCAAAAGAGAAATACTGATGGGAGGGGAAGGTCAAAATAAACTTAGCAAAAGAAAAGTAGTGTCTGATAAAGAATAACCTGCATTATCTTCTAAAACAACCGGTCAACTTCCTGAAAATTGTTGTATAAATATGGATGGTGCTACTTGAGCTTCTGTTCAAGTCTCAAGTATCTGTGATAGTCAATTCCTGAATATAAACAGTTTCATAGGAAACAAACTACATCCTCTGTTCCTGCTGGGACAATTTGTCCAGGTGTCGGTTCCAGAAGGAAAATGACACTCAGAGACTATTGGGTTGACAAGAGTTGAGGGGTTTAGAGTGGATTAGGATGAATTCATGTTCCAATTGAGTTGTCAATAGCATAGGCATTCTTAAAACAAAATAAATGCATCTACATTCAGTCTTTCCTGAAATAATTGTGAATTTATATGATCCATGATAGTTTTATTTTTTTATGAAGTACTCCACATCAGCGCATGATCTTTTGAAAAATAATCACATATACTTTTAAGCAATCAGACCTTTGTTGATACACCTGAAAACAGTGGGTGGGCCTTTTTTCTTCAGGTGAGAAAAAGCAGGCAGAGAAGTGAACACCTCAGATTGCTTCTGTTTCTTTGAGGCTCTTATCCTCAGGGCTGTGTTCTCTTGGCTGGGCATACCTGTTGATCATGCTGCTTAACTATAATTATTCCAGACAGCTTTTTGGCTCACAGCGTTGTTTCATAGGCTTCATAAATCATACAAATTATTACCGCAATAGAAAACCATAATTACCCGCAAACCCTGACATGCCAAAATGTGTATTAATTAGATAAGGTAATAAATGCTTTACTGCACATAGCTATAATTATTACCTCAAAAATGACATATATACATATACCATCTTGATATTCTTCAGCAAATGATTCGATATAACAGAATTGTTATTTAATTTGATTAGTTGGTTAATACTTTTGCAAGGTGTTTCCAATATGAAAAATGATGTAGAATTGTTACATTTCAAAATTAATGTTATGATCAAATGAGATCCAAACTATAATTTACAGAGGGATTTCCCACCAGAATAATTTATAAACGTGTACGTTTCTTACTTCTAAATTGAAGTTTACATAGGAAGTCTTAAGAATGATGATTACATCTAATATTGTGCACATTCTGTTTCTATCTATATATATAAAACCCTAATATGCAAATAGACTGAACAGCAGAACAACTGAACAACCGCTGCTGTGATGTGCACTGACCACCAAGGGGCACGTGAGGAACATGGCGGGTGTTGGCAGCAGGCGGTAGTGGAACATGGTGGGCATTGCCACAGCGGGATGGTGGAGTAGGTGAGTGGGGGTGCCAGACCAAGGCGGGGTGCTGCTCACTATCATTGGGACGAGCCTCTGGTGATTACTGATAATTCTTTGCTCCTATGCACCATGGTCTTGCCGGGCACTTGCACCTGCTGCCAACACTGAACCCGCTTGCACCCGCTGCCAGCACTTGGTGCCGGATCGCTCAGCGCCATCAGTGGGTGCAAGCAACAGCTGCTGGCCTCGATCACCCCTGAGGGCTTCTCCACCTCCCCCAGCTCCTGAGGGGCTATTAGGGCAGCAGCTGCTGCTCACACTCACTGCTGGCACCGGCCCCAATCACTCCGCTCCATCAGCAGGTGCGAGCAGGGCCAGCTCCATCAGCACATGGGGGCAGCGGCAGCGGAGGGAGCGGGGCTGCCGGCAAACAGGGGACCAGGGGCCGTGGTGGGAGGGGCCAGGCAGGGGCATGGAGGATGGGCTGAGACCCATTCCTGTGTCCACTGCAGCCTCATGGCCCACAGTTCCTTTCAAGGTGCACGAATTTGTGTAATAGTATAAAATAATATATTCATTATTTCAAAAAATGAGGAAAACTTTATTCTGGTAGAAACAAACATAATATGTTTCAAGTTATATACTTTTTATGCACCTTTCTAGCCTGAAATTTCAATGTAGAAAGAAATCTACTTGAGTAGATTTGAATGAATGTACTTGATTTAGGAACACTCATATAAATATTTAGTGCATAACACATTGTTCTAACACATTTAATAATGCATAAATTCAAATTTATAGGATAATAGGAGGTAAAGGAGTATCACTATATTCAAGTCCCTACTATACCTTAGTTTATTCAACACAATCTATTGCTTTTCAACTCAATCTTTTCAATATATGCAGAAACGTGGTTCTAACTTTTAATGTTCTAAATATTGTATATAGTGATATCTCTATTTTATCTCAACTGATACACGTGACACATTACATTGAAATAAGTATTTTCAGACTAAAGAACATTAAATTTAATGGAGGCAAGAGATAAGTCAGTTCAACTATTATTTGATTAAATCTGCTCCCAAAAAACATTAATACTGGTGGTTTTCATTTAAATAGAGGTGTTCTTAAGGAAACTTTAATATGAAGAAATGAAATATAAGCTACTCCATATTTTCCTGTTTAGATTTTTATCTCCATGAATCATTTACAAGTGAATTCAAAGACAATTGACTCATCCGTCCTCATTTTACCATTATTGGGAAATTATTAGGGAGTGTCATCTGAAAGAGAAATCATGTGGAAAGTAACACATTAGCTATTCCACTGTAGAGTTTTCCCAAAAATAATAAAATAAGAGATTCTTTCTTGGACACAGTTGAAGCAGTATAGTTGTGCAATAAATTTTATGTATTTTGTCTACCTCTTTTTTATTGTACCTACACATATTTGGCCTTCAATAAATATGTGTTGACATTTATCCTGGAGGAGAGGAATTAATTGACATTGTACTTTATCTGGATAATCATATCAGTATAACATGATAACCTTGGGAAAATGCAAATAACTCATAGATGCTACTAATTCAGAATGGGAAATGGTACTATAACATATTATAGAAAGACTGAAGAAAGAACCCTTTAAAGAAGATATTACTGTAAACCATCAAAATTTGATTGTTGTTCTGGGGCTTAATTAACAAAGGAATAAAAACTTTGTCAGTGTTATAGCAGAATATTTTAGCATGTTTTATATATGCAAAACACACAAATATTTGTATATTTTATTATTAACTACAAATATTAGCATATTAACTATTAAAATGTAGCATATATAAGTATTAGCAGAAGGCATCTATCCCTCCATTTAGATTGAAAAAGCTACAGCAATGCCACCCTTCTCATATCTGGAAAACTGCAAGATTTCCTGAGCTGAGCAGAGTAGGAGAAAGGGGGAAGAAAGGGTGGGGAAACATGCTATACTTATTTAAATAACATACACTCATCTTTTGGTATCACACATGCTAAGATTGTGGCACTGAAAATAATGTTTGGAAATATCAGAGTAGGGTTTGATGCTCACACTTTCAAGTATTCCTATTTACTCTCTTAGAAAAATAATTCAGTCAATCAACCACTTGATCCATAGAGCTACAGAATGCCCTGTCTTCGAAAAGTGCTGTGGGACTCAATAAAAGGGGGGAGTTCCTACTCTTATTCTAAAGATGATATCTCATTTTACAGCAGGTAAGCCCGCTTGTTCAAGGCATGGCAGGACTTCAACCAATTTATAGACTGAGTACAGATTTCCTTCCTTTCTAATGAGAAAAATTACAATTTTCCTAATTTAATGGAATGCACCTTATTTAATACTAGAGGCCTGGTGCATGAAATTCATGCACAGGGTGGGTCCCTCAGCCCTCTCATAATTTAAGACCACTCGGGGGATGTCCAACTGCCATGGGGATCAGGTCTAAACCGGAAGACAGACATCCCTCTTGCAATCCAGGATGCTGCATGCACCAGTGACCATACTTTTCACACAAGTGAAAGTCAGCTTGCTGTTGTATGGGCAGCTACATTTTTTTGCCCTGATTATAAAAAGTAGTACATAACATGATCTTTCTGAGGCAGTAGTATCATTTCCCCATCTTATGGGTGGAAAAACTGAAGCAGAGAGAAGTTAAGTAATTGGCTTTGTCACACAGTTCTAAGTGTCAGCATCAGGGCTGACCACAAAATGTGCAAGCCAGAGTCCATGCATGTCATCACTGCATCATCCTGTTTTTTCAGTGTTAAACCAGGTTTAATTTTTAAATCTAGAGACTGTTCCCGATATATAGGAATGCATGTTCATCCCCATGTAGAATAAACAGGATGTGGACAGTTTGGATATTCTTCTGATGAATTAGGATTAAGCAGCCACAGATCTCTTTTTCAAATACTGCACAAGCCACCTTCCTTGTTTAACTGTGTGTGGGATATAGCAGTTTATAAGCTATGACATAGTCACTTGCAATCCGGGACTTGCAGCAGTGCGCCAAGTGGCAGGCGGCCAGGGAGGAGCCCAAACCAAGACCAGGTGCTGCACTTCTCACCTTCATTCTGGCCCGCTATGCCTGCTGCCACCACTTGGTAGTGCTGCTGCAGTGTCAGGAGAGGCTCCTGACACTGCAGCTGCACTCACCAGCTGTGAGCCAGGCTTCTGGCTGAGCAGCACTCCCCCTGTGGGAACACACTGACCACCAGGGGGAAGCTTCTGTGTTGAGCGCCTGCCCCCTGGTGGTCAGTGCGCATCATAGCAACTGGACGACCAGTCGTTCTGATCGTTCCATCATAAAGGTCATTTAGGCTTTTATATATACAGTACAGATTAGTAATCACATGGGTTCTCAGGCCCTAATCTCACAACTGCCATAAATTTCTGCACATTAGGTTAGACATTTATAGGGTCTGATGGAGAACCCAGACATAATTATAAAATTCATAGAACTCAAGTCACCTGGCACATCTATATTCAGGAAGTGGTGTAGGTACTGGCCAAAATTTGGGTTTTTAATTGAATGGAAACCTTTATTACATGCTTAATATATAGAACTCAGGAAATGTAAGAAGCATAATTTAGAAATCTAAAAGATCAATGATTTTATCTTGATGTCAATAGAGATTTCATCATTAAGCACATTAGTTGAGCATATAATCTGTATCAGATACAATGATAGACAACCAGTAATTAGGACAGATGACAAGAAAAGCATTTTCCCAAATGAAATTGCCTATTCAAAACAGGCTTACATAATCAATGTTTGTGTCAATCTACCTCATAGTTTAATTATTGAAACAATGTTATGTTTAAATTAAGCAAATATTTAACATGATCCTTTTTTTGTTCACTACCATTATTGTCCACAACTACAATGCTATTCAGTGTATAGAAAATAATAAATATATAGAAAATGAGTGAATGAATTAAAAATTTGGTTAATAAAATGAAAGTCTTCAGACAATGATCTGCCTATAATTCTTTAAAAACTATAATATTCTATTGGGGATGTATTTTAAAAAACACTGTAATTATTTAAATTTCATCTGATAATTGTTGATATTGTAGTTCTTTATGTTTTATGATGCTAACTCTAAATGATTATTTCATAATGTAATAATTTCTAATTGCTATAAGTGATTCAGGATTTCTGATTGTCTAATTTTTTTATTTATTAAGGAAAAGCTACAAGAGATGAACATAAAAAGGAAAAACATAGGTTGTCATTCATTTTTATAGTGAGGACTTGTTGGATGCAATTTCAGTAAGCAAGGATTGTGTGGAGAGATTAGATCAGTTACAAATTGCTAAATCTGATGGCTTAGATAAAAATTTTACCAGAGGCTTTAAAAGAAGTAGAACGTGTTTTGGGGAGAAGCAATTGCCTTCTGGAGAGTGCACATAGTATATATTTTTCAAAGCAAATTAAAAGTGAAGAGATTGTGTGATCAGACCTCCAATTAGAATGAAACGATTACATTTTCAGCCAGAACAGGCAAATCATCTACATTCTGTACTTAGACTTATTTCTTTATAATCACCTTCTCTTCCTACTTCAGCACATAGCACATGGCATTAAGAAAAATCATATATATATATATATATATATATATATATATATATATATATATATAACACTGACTGAAGAGAAATAAAGCATATATTATTCCTAGATGGGTCTGTACAAAATACTTTGTAAATGAAAAACAATGACCACATATATACTAGTATGTGCTTGCTCTTTCTTCTTGTAAAGTAACTACATGTGATGTTAAATTACTGATAAGCAAAAGATATAACATAGAAAAAGCCTAACATTTTGCTTAATTTTTGTTTTTCTTTTTCATCTCTTCTTTTTTTAATTCTTTATTGTTTAAAGTATTACATGTATCTCCTTTTTCCCCCATTGACCTCTCCCCAACCACTCTTACTCCCCAGCACATGCCCTCACTCCACTCCTGTTGTGTCCATTGGTTAGGCTTATATGCATGCATACAAGTCCTATGGTTGATCTCTTACCCCTACCCAACCTCCCCTGCCTTCCCTCTGAGGTTTGACGGTCTGTTCAATGCTTTCTGTCTCTGGATCTATTTTTGTTCATCAGTTTATGTTGTTCATTATATTCCACAAATGAGTGAAATCATGTTTCTATCTATAGTTTAGAAACAATCTCTCATCTCAGGAATTAACTGTGTTGGAAAAACTGGAATATATTTCTTTGGATCTATCCCTCTGAATCCTTCAAGCACTAAACTGCATTGTGTTTGGTTTATAAATTTTTCAAAATGTCAAAAATAATCACATTTTGAATAGAAAATCTCTTCTTGATTTCATACTGTGTGTGTGTGTGTGTGTGTAGTATTGTCTGAGGAATGGGGAAACAGAAGATCCACTTCTTCCTGAGAGAGGCCAACGTTACACAACCATTTAATATAAAATGTCATTAAAGTTGGGCAGTTTGTCTTGAACTCATAAGAATGTCTTGAATCTTCCTGAAAATGAGCTCAACTTTATATCTCACTCTTGAGCTTTAGCTTTGGCAGTGAAAGTGCATTTATTGGCATGAAAAATGCCATTAACCTTTACTTACAGAATGCTTTTTAAAAACGACATTAGTTATGAGGAATACTTTGAAACCTTTCATCTGGCAAACTAAAGGATCAAATGGATCTTCTAATTAAAACAACTAATTGAGAATATTAGAGAATTTCAACAATGATTGTAATTCAAGAAAGTATATTAAGCATATTAAATGCAATGGAAAGAGACTCATCCTTTGTCTGCCTTGTTATCATTTTTTGGCTGAATCCCTTATCATTTTCTGAGTGAATCCCTCAGACCAATAACTTAGAGCACTAGTTTGCCACTTTTGTTTTTATGATACATGCAGAGACTAACATGTAGTTAACACAACACTTAACGTAAGCCATCTCTATGCACGTGATCAAATTTAATGATACAGCTGAGATGTAAATATCACAAGGTAAAAAGAATGTGAACTCATTTTAGAAAATGATTAAAAGTATTTCAATATATTCCCCAACTCTTTTTAATTAAGGACAAACGAAGTTAAGTTATATACTCACCCATAGTGCTCAACACAATATCTGTATTTAATTGCAGTGACAATATTGATAGTAAAGACATTAAAACCAACTAAATTTTTTTCAAGAACTCCTTTTCTACTTCTTCAGTATTTAAAATCATTAAAAGCTAAAACTTGGTGGGAATGGGAGAATAAACTTTAAGTATGGATGATCTGTTTTATTTTTATTTGAATTATCTAATCCTCATTTATGAGTTTTTTCTAATGTGAAAAAGAACTACTTAGTCTAAGATGTGATATGATCACCTCAGTTTGGTTTTCCACATAATTTAATTAGAAACTGAAGAAACTTTTTCATTTACTTCATCAGCTTTCTCTGTAGACCATTAGTATTAGCCATGCCAAAGTAGAAAATATATACAACTTGTAATATATATATATATATATATATATATATATATATATATATATACACACACACACACACACACACACACACACATACACACACACACACATATATATACACATATACACACACACTAGTGGCCTGGTGCACAAAATTTGTGCACGGGGGTGGGTGTCCCTCAGCTTTGCCTCTCCACCCTCTCCAATCTGGGACCCCTCAGGGAATGTCCAACAGGGATCAGGCCTAAACCCGCAGTCGGACATCCCTCTCATAATCTGGGACCGCTGTCTCCTAACCACTCACTTACCTGCCTGCCTGATTGACCCTAACCACTCTGTCTGCACGCCTTCTCACCCCCAACTTCCCCCCCTTGCCAACATGCTCGCCCCCAATTGCCCCCCCTGCTGGCCTGATCGCCCCTAACCATCTCTGCCTTGGACCTGCCACCATGGCTTTGTCTGGAAGGATGTCCAGAAGGTCTCCCAGAAGGTCTCCTGGTCTAATTAGCATATTACCCTTTTATTAGTGTGTGTGTGTGTATGTGTGTGTGTGTGTATATATATATATATATATATATATATATATATATATATATATATATATATAACTGAAAAAATTATCCAGCAAAGACTCATGCCTGTGTTAGAGGAGTGCCTGAATTTCCCATAAATGCTCAAAGAACACTTAGGTAGAAGGGGTTAATAGCAATGAGCCAAGTAAACATTTTAATGTTCTTTAATGCTTCCATTTCTGGTTTCTTTAGTCATACAGAGCTTTCTAATGCTGTGCTGGGACTGTGAGCCATACCAAATAGGGATGAGAAACCAAAGCTCAGGTTATCAAGGGAAGGTTGAGACTAATCAAGTTCACTGAGATTGAGTCTGTCTATAGTTATGGTAGAATTGGTTAGGTCTAGAGCTTGAAGGGTGTCAGGGAACCCAGGTGAATACAGGCAAACAGGAATAACACCAGGTGATCCAGTTACATACCACAAATGGGACTTGATAGCATATAAGACAATTTCTGTTTTAGTCATGAAGCTTCTTATATGCTTCCTGCTGAGACAAGAACCAATTGCAAGAACTGTCTGGCGACTGAGTGAAGGAAATCCCCACCAGAGGGCTTAAGGGGGTTAATCAAGCTTGACTAAAAGATGTGAATCATATTAATATGGGAAACTTACAATCTCTGTTTCCTTTACATGTTTTACAAAGGATGATCAGAAACAAGTTTACTTCACATGTTAAATCTGCAGGGCTAAGGAAATGTGTTTTTTTTTTTAAAAGAGACTTTGCAGCATGGCTACTTCTCCCATTAAATTCAAAGAACATTCCAGAATAGCTCTATAGTATTCGGTACCTGTGCTCGGCGTATCTTCTCTGCAGGTATATCAGCTGAGAAAATTCTCATGTGCAGACTGTGCTCCTGCTGCCTGCATTCACAGTGAGTTTTCTTAGTGCACAGAGGCTGAGCTGCATTAGTCCCAGGGGGAAGTCACAGTCAGTGTTACTGCTGCAATCTCAATACCCTTTCCAATCTAGTTGCAAATAGGAAAAGTTGGACTTTTGAAAAATCAGCAGGAGAGAGTCCCACCTAAGGGTGAGGCAAATTGAAATTAAGATTGTGAAAGAGATGCCTTGAGCATCAATCAGAAAATATTTTAAAGAGGTGTGAATAAGGAAGACTGGAGGCTGGAGGAGGCTGCATTTGTATCAGACTCTTGGCAAGAGCTGTTGCTTTTTCTGAAATCAGGTCATGGGAGTTAGGAGCAGTGTCTAATATAGAATGAGGTTTTGGGGATACAGTGCCCTTAGAAACTGGAAGAATATTTATAGATGTGATAAGGGTTAATAATTTGATCTGGGCTTTATAAATTACTTTTCATCAAAGAGTTCAAATATCTATCACATCCATGATCTTTTTCACTCATACCATCCTTGTGAAGTAAAGGAAGTGCCACTATTATTATAACAACTTTAAAAAAATAAATCAACTGACCGTCGTATGGGTACTCCCTTGTAGGTAACTAACCATTTTTCTCTTGCTGCTTTCAAGATTCTCTCTTTGTCTTTTACCCTTGGCATTTTAATTATGATGTGTCTTGGTGTGGTCCTCTTTGGATTCCTCTTGTATGGGGTTCTGTGCGCTTCCTGGACTTGTAAGTCTATTTCTTTCACCAGGTAGGGAAAGCTTTCTGTCATTATTTCTTCTAATATGTTTTCAACATTTTGCTCTCTCTCTTCTTCTGGCACCCCAAAAATTCAGATGTTGGTACTCTTAAAGTTGTCCCAGAAGCTCCTTACACTATCTTCATATTTTTGGATTCTTTTTTCTTTTTGTTTTTCTGGTTGGGTGTTTTTTGTTTCTTCATATTTCAGATCTTTGGTTTGATTCTTGGGGTCCTTTGATCTACAGTTGAATTTCTGTATATTCTTTATTTCAGAAAGTGTATGCTTAATTTCTGACTGGTCCTTTTCTATTTTTTTGGCATTCTCATTAAGGTCCTTGAAGGTCTCACTAAACTCCTCGGATGTCTCATCAAGTTTCTTGGTGGTTTTTAGAAGATTCTTGAGTAACCTTATAAATGTGGTTCTGAACTCTATATCGTCCAGTAGTTTGCTTTCCTCCATTTCTTTCATTCGTGACATGTTTCTATGCAGGCCAGAAGGGAGTGGCAAGAAATATTCAAAGTGATGAGCAGCAAGAACCTATAACCAAGATTACTCTACCCAGCAAAGCTATCATTCAGAGTTGAAGGTCAGATAAAGAGCTTCACAGACAAGAAAAAGCTAAAGGAGTTCATCACCACCAAACCAGTATTATATGAAATGCTGAAGGGTATTCTTTAAGAAGAGGAAGAAGAAGAAAAAGGTAAAGATAAAAATTATGAACAACAAAATGACATCAAATACATACCTACCAACAAGTGAATCTAAAAATCAAGTGAATAAAAAATCTGAAGAACAGAATGGACTGGTGAATATAATAGAATCAGGGACATAGAAAGGGAGTGGACTGACAATTCTCAGGGGGGAGGGGGTGTGAGGGGTGCGGGAAGAGATTGTACAAAAATCTTACACCTATGGATGAAGACAGTGGCTGGAGTAAAAGCATGGGGTGGGGTTGGGTGGGGAATCAGGTGGAGGGGAGCTATGGGGGGAAAAAAGAGGAACACCTGTAATAATCTGAACAATAAAGATTTATTAAAAAAATCAGAATCCACGTGATTTAATAATTTACTCATGCTTACGCAATGAGTCAAGGGCTAACTAGTTTACAGTGTGGTGCTGTAGCTATGAAGGAGGGTTCTCAATTCTGAAAAAGCAAAAAGTGCCCAGAGTTAAAATGGTGCCCCATTTTCTTATCTCTGAATATAATCTACGTGTCAATTTCTCTTTAATGTGAATTCCTTCTCTTAAATTATATGGAAGTATAGCTCTCCACTTGAAAATAACTCCTTAAAATTCTACTTATATTTAATTGATCATTTATTTTAAAAATATGATGTAGTTAGAAGATCATCAATAAATGCTAAAACCAGTAGGTTAAATTTTAGGAGAGAGGAGAGATTTACATAATCTCAAAGTATCTCCTCACAAATAACTACAATGGGGAATATAGTGATGATAAAGTTAAGTAACCTGGTGGGAACCACTTTAATCAAGTGACTAAAATTAAACTTATCACTAATAGAACAAAGCAATATCAGGTACTATATCCAAAGCACTGAGAAGGACACCATATCACTCTATGGTATTCCTGACCCAAATCCCTCACATAATTTTAACCTTATCCTAAGGCAATATCAGGTAAACCCAAATCAAGAAACATAATATAAAATTAACTTCCCTTCATTCTTCAAATATGTCAAAGTCAGGAAAGACAAAGGAGTAAGGGACTGTTCTAGATTAAATGAAACTAATATCTCATAAAACTAAAAGGAATATGTGATCCTGGACTGGAGCCTATGAAGAATTTCACTGGGCAATCAAATAATTTGAATTTAGACTAAATTAGATAATAAATGATATTAATGATAATTTTTAAATTATTATAATTATACAGTGCTTACCTGGTATATTAAAGAGTATGCTTCATTTTAGAAAATCCATCCTAAAGTATATAGGGAATAAAAGGGCATGATGTTGCCTTTATATTTCTCTTAAATGGTTCATATAATAAAGAGATAGAGAGACCTGGCCAGCATTGCTCAGTGATCCAGGGGTCCTCAAACTATGGCCCGCGGGCCACATGCGGCCCGCCGAGGACATTTATCTGGCCCACCAGGTGCCGCTGCCTATCCTGCTTAGCAGCCGACTCGTCCCGGGCCCACAGTGTGCATAGGAATTTGTTCATAGTTGTTTTTTTTTTAAACTATAGTCCGGCCCTCCAAACAGTCTGAGGTACAGTGAACTGGCCCCTTGTTTAAAAAGTTTGAGGACCCCTGGTGGACTGTTGGCCCATGCACCACATGGTTCTGGGTTCGATTCCTGGTCAGGGGCATGTACCTGTGTTGCAAGGTTCCATCCATGCCCCAGTCAGGGTACATGCGGGAGGTAACCAACCAATGTGTCTCTCTCACATTGATGCTCCTCTCTCTCTTCTGTCTCTCTCTCCCTCCCTCCCTCCTTTCCACTCTCTCTGAAAAGCAATGGGAAAAATGTCCTCAGGTGAGGATTAACAGCAAACACACACACACACACACACACACACACACACACAAAGTAGAAGAGAGAGAGAAAGAGGATGCCAGGGCAAAAGGGGCAAGGTGTAAATAATTGGTCAATCTAGATATTAATTTGCTGAATATCTCAGGTCTAGGAAATCTTTATAAGACTTGAGACAGTCTACAATAATTACCAACTTCTTATCACATGTCAGAAACTGTTTTAGGGGATATATTGCTGAGTAAACATACAGAACGACTCTTGGGTTTCAAAACTGTTTACCTGTTTTCTAAAGGAGATCCTTAATATGGAGCTCTCCATTTAAACTAAAATATACTGCAGGGAAGAGACCAAAGCTCATTTTTTCTTGAAACCAGTCCCCTTATTTCTCAAGTTCCAAAAGTAAACAAGTCACTGAATCAATAGCACACACAGATGTCTTTACTTTATGGCCTGTTCATCTCTTGACCCAGGCTCTCTTTATCAAGGAAGAGTTCATGTTTTATATTTTCTCCTCTCACTAAGAAGGATTAGTTTGATTGTTAAAGTTTGTAAGTGCTGTTTGGCCATGGTTCTTATCATGTCTTCGATCTTGAGAGTATGTTATGCTCAAGCAGAGAAAAGGACCATACAATATACGCCTTATTCCGCTCAACTCTGTACATAATCTGAAGTAATTTATAGCAGGGATGATTTCTGGATAATTCAAAAAAGAATTGAAAAAATTTTGTCACAATAAAAGACATATAATAGATAATATTTTCAGTAAAGTTCACACACTACATTGGTCATAAGTGGCCTTTATTCAAAGCCCCAAGTTTAAAACTGCTTCATGAGAACAATGATTATTTATTATAAGTTGACAAAACAAAGCTTTTGTTAATTGGTAACAAGTAGGTACATCAACTTGATATCATTACTTTAACGTTATCTATTCAGTATTATGTAGTCCGTTAAATTAATCTATACTAATAATAGAGGAATATACAAATTGTCCAAGACGCCATCACAGTAACGACTGAATAGCAGGCTGCGTGGGGGCAACCAGGCCAGCAGGGGGGCAGTTGGAGGCGATTAAGCAGGCAGGCGGGTGAGCAGTTAGGAGCCAGCAGTCCCAGATTGTGAGAGGTATGTCCAACTGCCGGTTTAGGCCTCATCCTATCAGACCTAAACCAGCAGTTGGACATCCCCCGAGGGGTCCCAGATTGAAGAGGGTGCAGGCTGGGCTGAGGAGACACCCCCATCCCCCATGCACAAATTTCATGCACCGGGCCTCCAGTTTATAAATATGTACAGGTGTATATGTGTATGTGTCATGGTTACACCAAAAGTGAAAAAAGGTAAGGAATTGCATTTGGTGTAATATAAGAAGGCATATAATTTTTAAAACTGATTTTTCATATACAACATTAAAAACAATTATTGTAAATATAGACAGTTTAGGTAGAATATCATTATGCCCAATACTTGTAACATTAGCAAATGCTTCTCTCAAAAGTTTTATAATAATTAGTGTCGAAATTATATCCATAGTAATTATCATTATCATTGAACAAATAGTTATCAAGTGTCTCATAAGAATCATGGACTTTCTTAAATGCAGGTCATATGACAAAACTTATATGGCCTACCACTCTCATGGGACTTAGAATTCAGTGAAATAATTGCTATCCATTTTTTTATTCAATAAATATTTTAAAGTAGTTAATATGAGCCAAATATTATTTTAAATCTTTATTAAGTCAAACTTGTAATCTTCATAACAATTCTAGGAGGCATGAGGTATAATTACTTTCATTTTACAGATGCTAAAGTGAGGTATGGAGGGGTTAATAACTTCCCCAAGATTATATAACTAGAAAGTAATAGAATGAAAATTTGAACCAGACAGTCCAAATATCATTCTCTAATCACTGCACAATATTACCTTTTATGGTCATCATCATCTTCATTATCATCATTATCATCATTGTCACCTTCACTAGCATTTATTAAAAGCTGGGTTCCAAAAGTTGTGCTGAGAACTTCATATACCTTATCTCATTAATGGAGCATGTGGCATAGTACCTTGCATATAAGTATGTGTTCACTATATAGTTGCTTACTGGATGGATGAAAACAAAGTTCCAAAATTTCAGCATGTTGCCTTGATGATGCTGACACACTTTAACCTCACTCTTCTCATTTTAAACTTCTAAGTCATTTACTATATATGCCACATAACATAGCATCTTTTATTATATCATGTCATTCTTTAATTATTAAATGGTGGTAATGTTACACGACCAGTATGCTCTTGAGTTACTTAAGCATAGTACTTGCAAATATTTAAGGTTGTCTTACACATCCTTAGATATCTCTTAAATGTCTTCATTCAGAATTTAGTCTACATTAAACAAATACTTGTGAACTGATGCAATTCTGGATTTTGAATCATAATGGATTCTTAATTCTTGACATCTTAATTCTTGAATCCTTCCTAGAAAATGGTAAGCATAACCAACATCCTGCTAACTTGAAGGAGTTAACTGCCCTCTGTGAAAAAACACTTGGCTACCAGTGGAATTTTACTCACCTTGACTCACTACTTAGTCAGGCAATCTATCTTACTTGATTTCTGTTTCAGATTCTCATCACAGATAGTTCCTCTCTCCTCTCACTCGTTCCCTCCCTCCCTCCTTCCCTTTTAAAATTATGCTTTTCTTTCTATTTTTCAATGAGCTGAAGAAAACCTCCAACGGGTGATAATCACCCACAGGTTTTATAAAAGCAACTGCCTTTAATCCTGAATTTCAGAAATGGTTTGATCCAGTCGTGAATGCCCAAGGAAGACAAAAGGGTTCTAGAGGACAAAAGAGAAAGAGTGGGGTAAAAGTAAAAGACAGATGTAGCAGCTTTGCAACAACTCAGTTACATGAGCCAGATAGTGGAGAAAGAAGAAGAAGGAGAAAAATGTTCTACAAACACACTATATTTATCAAGTAAGTAAATAGTATTGTTGAGAGAGTACATACTTCCCTGTCTTGTCTTATTCTTATTGCTGGGGCTATCACCTGATCCATGATATCCATCATTTGTTTTTCTATTTCCAAAACATTACTCAGACATCAATATATTTAGGAAAGGACAACAATATATTTAGGAAAGGACAAGAGCACATTAATGACTGAAGAAAATAAAATGGAAATGGAGAACAACTTTCTAATAATTGCACTGCCATGTTATCTAATTCCACAGGTAGAAGAGGTAAAAGTATAAGAGCTGAATTTTCTCTACATAGAGATATTATTTGGAAAAGGGGGAGGAACTATAACCACTCATTTAGATTGAATATACAATGTGTATCAATGTCTAGAATTTAAATTGAGTTGTTTGACTCTGCAAGGTCGTTGGTATTTATAATGTAACTAGAGGCCCAATGCACGAAATTCATGCAAAAGTATGCCTTCCTTTCCCCAGCTGCTGGCACTGGCTTCCCTCTGGCACCCAGAACCTGGACTTCCCTCCAGCTGCAGCCACCCGGGAACTGGGCTTCCCTCCAGCCACCGGCAGGCACCCAGGCCCCGGGCTTCCCTTGTAGCCCTGACTTTGGCCGGAAGGTCATCCGGAAGGACATCTGGTCTAATTAGCATATTGTGCTTTTACTACTATAGATAAGAGTGAAATAGTACTTTACATTTTACTTTTAATCTTCACAATAATAGTATGAGGTAGGTACTACATTACTCTTATTTTACAGATGAGAAATCTAAAGCACAAAGAGATAAAATCATTTGTCAAGGAACCAACTAGTTATTGGCAGCAAAGAAACTGAAGTCCCAGCGGTTTGACTCCTAAATGTGCAAGTTTAATGCATACACCTCCTAAAACACATACATTCCAACTATATTTATAATCATCGTCATTGTGTACCATCATTATTTATACAGCTTATACTGTACATCATATAGAATAAATTTGTTCATCATATACCTGATGATTTTGTCAAAAATATCTTTCTATTTTGTCCCCTGAAACAAAACTTACTTCTTTTGAAATTATTACTGGTGTTACATGGGGTTTTGCCAGTTTTTATTATTAGTTCATGGCTATTTTATTCTGTTACATTTAAACAAGCCTGTTTTCGCCAAAACCGGTTTGGCTCAGTGGATAGAGCGTCAGCCTGCAGACTGAAGGGTCCCAGGTTCGATTCCGGTCAAGGGCATGTACCTTGGTTGCAGGCACATCCCCAGTAGGAGGTGTGCAAGAGGCAGCTAATCGATGTTTCTCTCTCATCGATGTTTCTAGCTCTCTATCCCTCTTCCTTCCTCTCTGTAAAATATCAATAAAATATATTTTAAAAAAAATAAAAAAAATAAACAAGCCTGTTTTCATCTATATTAATAAAAAAGAGAAGGTACCAGAAGTCCACTAAACTTAGGTCAGCTCTCTTTGCCTTCAGCATTCCTGTTAATTTGTCATGCAGAAATCACTGGGAAATTCCAGACTGCCACCCTTCTTTAAGGCTGGCAATGAAGTGAATGAGAAAAGCAAATAGGGAAATTTTCTATGGAAATCAGGGCCTTTGGCAGGCTTTCCTACTCTATAAGTTTTATTTTAGAGCTGAAATAACAAAGTCCTATGTGCATAAGAAACAATTGATATCCAGATGTCAAACCCTCATTGAGTTCTTGAAGAACAAATCCAGTGGACCCTTGAACAGCACAGGGTGGGGGTTAGGGAGACAGTTATCCCCACATATATCTTTGGACTTCAGCAACACTAATAGCCTACTGTTCACTGGAAGCCTAACCAATAATATTAACAGTTTATTAACACATACTTTATGTTATATGTATTATATATTGTATCCTTACAATAAAGTAAGCTAGAGAGGAAGTAAATAGTATTGAAAATAAATATATCTAAAAATATAATAAGGAATAGAAAATACAGTTACCATAGTTATTGAAAAAAAAATATATGCCCATGTATTATAAGTGGACTTGTGCAGTTCAAACCTGTGTTGTTCAAGGGTCAACTGTATATCTTTTTAATATATCACCAGAACTTAATCTATTTTGGTGCTCAACATTATTTGCTAGAAATAATAATTCAGCATATCATATATAGTTATTCTGTTATACAAAAATATTTCACCTACTTTTTGTTATATGTTCAAGCTACAATTATGATTGGAAGGGCAGGAGGGAAGGCACAAGAAAATAAATATCAACAGTCAAATATAATTAAATTAAATTATAAATGCAATTAAATTAAATTTAAAATGCAATTAAATTAAAAGTAAAAAGAGAGAAATTCCAGGATATTATAGAATTAGAGAAATAAATTCTTAACTATGCCAAGAGCCAAGAGCCAAGAGCCAAGAATTGGAGGATAGCATTTAGTTACTAAATAAATTAATTCAAAATTTCATTCATTTTGTATGTAAACATTAATATTTGTGGAATGCTTATTTTTAACACTATTTCTTGAATACTATCGGTAATCCTATCTAATAAAAGAGTAATATGCAAATTGACTGTACCTCCGCTACACCCCCCCAAGCCACGAGCACAAGCTATGCCCACCAGCCAATCAGGAGTGAGTATGAAAATTAACCCAAACCAAGATGGCTGCAGCCACGAAAGAGCAGGAGGGAGGCTTGGGTTTCCCCGGCGATGGAGGAAGCCAAGCTGTCTGCACACCCTGGCTGGCCGAAACCTCCACTCAATGCTACAAAGTTTCAATTATAGAAGATAAATAAATCCCAACAGAAATGGCTGCTGCCACGGAGCGAGCAGAAGGTTTGGCTCTGCTCCAGGCTAAAAAGTTTCAATTGTAGAAGATAAATAAATCCCAGATACCAAGTCCTCCGCTTGGGTCACCGGGGGTGTGTGGCCGGCCTGCAAACCACCACAGGCCCCTCGCCCAGGCCTCCCCACGCCCCAAGGTACCCCCACCCTGATTTGGAACACCCTTCAGGGCAAAACAGCTGGCCCCCACCCATGCACCAGGCCTCTATCCTATCTAATAAAAGAATAATATGCAAATTGACCATCACTCCAACACACAAGATGGCTGTCCCCATGTGGTCAAAGATGGCTGCCCCCATGTGGACACAAGATGGCCACCACAAGATAGCCAACAGGGGAGGGCAGTTGGGAGGGACCAGGCCTGCAAGAGAGGGCAGTTGGGGGTGATCAAGCCTGCAGGGGAGGGCATTTAGGAGTGACCAGGCCCGCAGAGGAGGGAAGTTGGGGGTGACTGGGCCTGCAGGGAAGGGCAGTTGGGAGGGACCAGGCCTGCAAGGGAGGGCAGTTTGGGGTGATCAGGCCAGCAGGGAAGGGCAGTTGGGGGGCACCAGGCCTGCAGGGGAGGGCAGTTAGGGCCAATCAGGCTGGCAGGGGAGTGGTTAGGGGGTGATCAGGCTGGCAGGCAGAAGCTGTTAGGGGCAATCAGGAAGGCAGGCAGCCAAGCAATTGGGAGCCATCAGTCATGGATTGTGAGAGGGATGTCCCACCGGGATCGGGCCTAAACGGGCAGTCGGACATCCCTCTAGGGATTCCAGGTTGGAGAGGGTGCAGGCTGGGCTGAGGGACACCCCCCACCCCCCATAAACGAAATTCGTGCATCAGGCCTCTAGTAGTTGAATAAATGTATATTTGCAATGTGTTTCTTCAGACTGAGATATGCCACCTTTCAGTCATCTCAGTTGGCTCCCAATCTACAGTTGACTCTGATAACAATCAGAACTATCTTTAGGAAAAAATTTTTTGTAAATACTTGTTGGTGTCTACATCGATTGAAACTCCTTCCATAATAATAGGTATGTGACTCATACATTATTGGTTAATAGTTGGGTAATAAATCTTATCTATCACATACAAAAGTAATGAAGGGTTTATCACATCAAATCTATCCAGCCTGGCCCCATTAACTATCTGTTTCTTACCACAGGTATGAGAGATAGACCAAGGAGATCAACCACAACTGATGACAGGGAATTGTAATTCACAAGAGATTTTGGCTTATTTCACAGGTATAAACCATAATTTATTCAATAAATTATCTAATCTACATCCAAATCTATTATCTATATCAAGCTTTCTCAAACTTGGCACCTTTGATATTTTGAATTGGATAATTCTTTGTTTTGGGGCAACCATCCTATGTATTGTGAGATATCTTGCAATATCTCTGTCTTTTACCCACTAGATGCCAGTAGCAATCTCCCTTACCTGCAGGGTGGCAAACAAAAATCTCTCTAGATGTTGCCAAATATCTCCTGAGGAGTAAAATCCCCAGTGTGGTTAAGAACCACTGATCATGTTAAATTGTATAAGCTCCTAAGGAAGATATTTTACAGATTAAAACAAACAAACAAAAAACTGAGAAATTCAACTTACCAACACAGGTACCCGATTATTTTCATAACACCAATTAAACATCTATATGCTAATGGGACTAAAGAAACAGTTCAAGTCAGACTTTTATTCAGGTTCAAAGTTTCCTCCAAATGTTCTCAATAACAAAAGATTTTTGAAGACATAGTTATATAGACAACAGAGGCCCCTTGCATTAAATTGAAAAAGAACAGGCTATGGATGTGTGAAAGTAGTAGCATAAAAAAATCAGCACATTCTAATAAAGTATTCTCTACTTCCTAAAAGTGAATAGATTAAATCTGGTCATAGTTAATGAATCATCTCTTTATAAGAAAATATTTATTGAGCAGTTCTTATATGTGACTCCATATTTGTGTACTAATGGATTAATAAATTATAAGGAAAGACAAATAGTTTTATATAAAATAAATTTTCTGTACTGGATTAATTACCATTTAAGTAATAAAGAAAACAAGAGTTCTGAGTTTCAAATAAGAGGAAATATTTGAGAGTTAGTCTGAGAAGACTTCTTAGAAGAGACATGACTTGAGTTACCTATTGAATAATTAAAAGACTTAGGTAGGAAGAAATCTCAGAAATAGTGATTGGACAATAAAGGAACAGTGAAGTGAGAAAATTCTAGGAGAATTTTGGAAGAATAGGTAAAAATGTAGGATAGAGGGTTAATATACAAGATTTGTAACAAATTAGGTTGAAAAGGCCTATGGAGTTATACTGCAGAGTGCCAAATGGCAAACTAGAGATTTTTAACTTTATTTTTTAGGAACTAGAACTCTATGAAAGATTTTTTTGAGTATAGTATAACACAATGAACATAGCCTTTCAGATTAAATGGCAACTGTTGTGGAGAATCTATTAGAGTGGGGAAAAAAGAAAATATAAAGACCAGGATAATCTAGAATATAACCCAGAAATAATATTTTTTTAATTTAGGTAACAGCAAATAAACTATGGTCATGGAAAGAATGTCTGTATAATTACATGAATTAAAGCACCATAAATTTATTTCAGCAATTAGAATCACATCGGTTCTGATCCATTCTCAATAGAACTGATTATGGTCACAGAATCATGAAGCTAGCCCCCATGATGAGATTAATAATAGCAGTCATGGAACCAGGTAAGCTTCTCCTTTCCTTTTGAGTTAGCTGTCTTGATGTTGCCCCCCATCCCTTTTTTTTGTACTTCCATAGTTTGTCCTGAAGTATTCTATATTTTGGCATGCATTAGAAGATCTCCTAAAAACAACTTCGATGTTATAAATTTAACTATGCTCTAGGGAGCATGACTATTAAAATAATTATCTATACAAGAAACTGGGAAGTGGAAGATTGAGACTGTTATCTGATTCTACTACTGCAAGTGAATGGTACCTTAAATCAGCCTGAAGGAACAAAATAATGTTCTCCACACTCTATATTGCTTGTTCACATTTTTTTTTTTTTGGTTATTATTCCTCTTCTTCTTCCTCTACCTATCAAGTTTATGTTTAGCTCTGCCCAACCTTGATTCTTCCATCTAAGGATGGCTAGGGGAATTAGATGAAAATCAGGAAGTGAGCATTGAAACATCTATATAACTCTGATGAGGAGATAGGTATAATAGGTAATATGGGAACCTGACTTATATTTTCCAGGATATGTTTGATCTTCAGAGATGATACTGGAGAGTGAATTTTCCAAATTTAGAGATATTACAATCAAAAGCAAGATACAGATGATGGTAATTTTAGCAATGTCTGGAATAACTTTCTACATATACTGAATTTGAGAAGGTCCACATAGTTTAGGAGCTCAGGAAAATCCCCCAGGCCACCCAAATAAATGTCCCATATGCTTACTGGTGCCTGAAATTACATAGTAAGAGTTTCATTTCTTAGCCCAAAGCATTTGATTTCTGTTTAAGTACAAATCTCCTGAGCATGACAATACTCAAAGTTCTGCTATATCCCAGAAAAAAATTATTTCAAATACTTTTTTAAAGCATATTTGAGCAAGGAGAGATTATGAGGCTACTGGATCCTGAAAAGTGGTGGAACAGTACAACCTTAAAGGATAAAGGCCGGGTAGGGATGAGAAAAGGGAATAAAAAAATGCAAAATACAACAAAGAGCATGTAAAAAGACCTTACTATCTTTTCTAGATCCAGGAGTTGATATTACTTCTTGAGACTATGCTACTCTTGCTAATTTCTGTCTTCAGTATTAAGATGTTAGAGGATTCAGACAATGTCTGTCCTTGTAAATGTATAATCAGCATGGTCCTAGAAATCATGAACAAATTCTCCATTAACCTTTGAGTTTGTTAAAAACACTTCCTCATAGGAAAGATTTTTAATCTTGTTTAGGTTGAAATCAGTGATAAAATGTCTATAAGACACTAAATAAGTCTTAGCAAGTTGTTTTTTTAATAGTCATTTTTCAGCCTTAATTTTACATTTTGCTGCTTCCCAAAACTGACAAAACAAAAAAAACACACATTTATAACAACTGAATTAAAGAAAATGCTTTTTTTAAGTGAGAAAAATTATTTTCATAATCATCTATTTGTTCAACTGGGTTTGTATATTTCAGATTTTCTTAAAACATTAAAATCAATATGGTTTATTTATTTGGCTATAGTTCAGGAAAAGTATGAGAATTAATTGAGGAAACAACAGCAACAGTTTACTTTATATTCATATTCTAGCCAAATTCTCACCAAATGTCTCAAAAATTTTTAATGATTTTTTTAAATGAAAGTTTACTGTGATGTCTTTACGCACACAAAAAGAGACCAATTCAGGCAGGAGATGGTATTCTGTTATGTCAATTTCAACAACTTAAGTTTATATTGTATCTCAAGGCATCTAAGTTCTGAAGATTTGGAGAACCTTCAGTTTATTTCCTGTATTTAAAAGAGATGAAAATTGAGCCAGAGAGGTTGAGTGATGTACCCAAAAAATCTCAATAAAGCAAGCCCTTGATGTGGCTTCTGAGTTCCCTACACAGCAAATATTTCACCACAGCATTCTGATCTGTTGAAAATGGTAAATATACTTAAGTTTGTAGGTTTGGGTGAGTTTCAAAACATCCATATATTTTAAACTTTTATGAAACTCAGAGAGAAACTAGTGGAAATTCTTAGGTGGAACAATGCAGAACAAAGAATGAATTTTCCAATTTGTATTAATTGCTCAGGAAATTGAGGTGCAAAGAGGTCAAGTAGCCCAATGTCATTACACTAGTCAATAGTTAAGTTGGAACTAGTGCCATAAACTTCAATTTAATCAACTCTGAAGTGTGACCTCTTTAAATGCAAAACATACAGAGAAGAATTTATAATATAGGTATGGAAGATTGGTGAAGGACCAGAGTTCTGATAACAGAAAACCTTGGCTGGGGTTTGTAGGTAAAGAAATCTTGTGAAGAAGTGAGTCGCCATAATTAAAAATGTCCTCTAAATTAATGAAATCATGGGGAAGGTTTCAATGGATAGCTCCAATGGAATCTTTCTCTATCCAAGATACATCAGGTTGTAGGAGAGGAAAATATTTTTTTTAATCCTTCTAGATTCTTGGCTGAGACTCCTTTTAATAAAAATAGATTAATAAAAGAAAAACAAATAAATGTTTAATAACATGTATGTTTTCTGAATATATATCAGAGATACCAGGAAAACTGAGTAACTCCCCAAAATGGCCCAGCCCAACCCACCACCTTAAATACCATCTCCAGCTAAAGACAAAAGAAGATATGGGGGGGAGGGCAGGTCGGTTATGGGAAGTTACTAGGAAAAGCAGAGTAAACAAGGGTAAGATTGTTATGACAATATAAGTGTTTGCCTTCTCTATTGGTGAGTTTTAAAGATTTAGTCATCTATCTCATCCTGGTACAGAGAGGGACACCCTTAAAAAGAGAGTTTTCCCTTATAAGTGAAAATGTCTCTTGCCAAATAGTACCTTTTACTTGGTTTTCATAACTTTTCTTATTTCTGCTATTTCTTAAAAATAATCAGCCTAAAATTAATCCTTATGCCAGAGTCATATTTTGAGAATGGCAAATTCTGCTCCCCATCAGAGTACAAAGAGGGTGAAGCTCAGAAAGGACACTCATGAAGTGCACTGCTAATGAAGAGAATTATTAAGAGTAAAGGTGAATTCCTCCTTCAAAATTCACCCTCCAAATGGCCCTGCTGGCAGAATACTGAAAGTAATAAACAAGTTGAAATAAATCTAATGAAATAATCTCTGAGTTTGGATAGCACAATACTGAATTTCGACCCTAATATTTCAATAGTACTATTAATGATAACTTTTATTGAAAGTGATACAGAAATTTGCAAGAAGAATGTGTATTAGACAAAATTCTTAATCTCACATTCTAAATCCAGGGCTTTAGAATTTAAAATTATTTGCTTTCCCATTCTATAAAATAAGTAGAGAACATTTCAACTAGTAAAAATGTGGAATTGATAAACTTACAAAAACTTGTTTTTTGTGTGTTTACTTAGAAGAAAGAGAGTGCAAATGCAAAATTATTGGTATTAAAGGAAATGATATTTGTGTTAGTCCAGATACTTATTTGTGCAAAGGAAACCTCCAGTTGTTTTTTTCTATATTCTTTCTAGTTCAGAAGTTAACAACACACCAAATGCTCATTTCCACTTTAACAACAGGTCCTTGAACTATGGGAATTCTATAAACTGGTGAATTTGTTCTCAGAACAAATTCTAAATTGAATTGGTTGGAAGCACAGATGTGACATATTCAAACACGAAACTGAATCCAAAAATATTACAACTATCACTTTCATTTTGCCAGATGCAGCTGACAGCTTTTGATGACTCTATGCTTCTCCTTGGAACTTGTCACCAACTATGACTCTAATACATAATGATAAGACTCAATAATTAGCTATCTGATACAAACTCTATCAATTGCCTTTAAATTTTATTATTAAACTAGAGGCCTGGTGCACAGATTCATGCACCAGTGGGGTCCCTTGGCCTGGCCTGCTTGGATCAGGCCGAAACCAGCTCTCCAACATCCCCTGAGGATTCCCAGATTGCAAGAGGGCACAGGCCAGGCTGAGGGACCCCATCAGAGCATGAATTTTTGCACCAGGCCTCTGACATCCCCTGATAGGTCTGGGGTGCAGGTGAAGCAGAATCGGGGCCAACAGTGCCCCAGCAGCAACCTAACCCATGGCCGATTCTGTGAGGGATCAGGCTCCCTCCTCTACTGGTTGGAGAATCTGCCCCCTGATGGTAATTGTGCATCATAGCTACCGGGCTAACAGTTGAATAGTTGGATGGTTGCTTAGGCTTTTATATATATAGATAATGTGGACAAGAACTGAGAATGACCATGGCATTCAATCAACATATCTGATACCCACTTACATCTTCAACTAAATTCTTCCCTTCTCTGCTTTAGTCATTCTCTAAGCATCATACTGTATGTTCCAGGTATGCCTTTCTTTCTCTATTTTCTCTTCTATGCCTTTGTACCTGTCATTAAGTCTGCTTAGCTAGAGCACCCTTTCTTTCCCTATATTTTATTAATTCCTACAAATCTTTGAAAATGTCCCAAGACATCTTCTCAGGGAAACCTTCTTTGAGCTTACAGTATAGAATTTTATATTTTATCACAATTGTATCATACCACCAATCATCACATGTGGTAATTACATATTAATTTGACTGTAAATTGCTAAGGTAACAATGAGGCTCATTTAAATATTTTTGAGTGAATTAATGAATGATGGCAGAAAGCCAAATTTTAATTTAAAGTATCACAGTAAACTCCATAATAAATTGAAAAGAAATTGTTGGATTAAAATATGCATCTTCCACAAGACTGTGAATGCTTGGAGGATACACACTAAGGACAATACTGAGAATACAGAATGTACAAATACTCAATCAATGAATGTAATCACATATTTTATTAGATATTAGAGGCCCAGTGCACAAAATTCTTGCACGGGTGCGGTCCCTAGGCCTGGCCAGCGATCAAAGCGTGATCATCTGGCATGGAAGGGCAGGTCCCAGCTGACCTCTGGGCCCTGGGAAGCACTTGGGCCCCCGGACCCCTGTGCCCCCCCCCAACCTGAATCATCAGGCTCCTGCTCAGCTCCCTCAGTGTCTGGGAGCCAGGAGGCAGCCCTGCCCGCCCCCCACTACCACTGCTGCTGGTCACTGTCTGTGGGGTGATCAGTGGGGTGATCAAGCCCCACTCATACCCGCCTTGGCCTGGCACCATTTATTCACCTGCTCCACCATCCTGCCGTGGTCCTGCTCTCGTCGGGGCCATTCGGGGCCCACAGCACCTCCACTGCTGCCTGCTGCTAGTGCCGCATCGTTGATGCCCACAATGATTCATGCCGCCCCCTGGTGGTCAGCACATGTCATAGCGAGTGGTCGAACTTCTGGTCAAGGGGACAATATTAGGCTTTTATTATATAGGATTACATCATTATCAACAGTGCTACAGAAGATGAGCCACGTTTCCCCTCTACTTTGTCTAATTAATAAATACATAAGCTCTTCTCAATATTGCAATTCATTTCCTTTTTGGTAAATACATACCTATAAATCTTATATCTCAGAGTGGTATTTATATTTGACACTGTACCTTTATTAAAAACTTATTGAACCTCAACATAATAAAGGCCATATGTAACAAACCTATAGCCAATATTATACTCAATGGGCAAAAACTAAAAGTGTTTGCCTGAAGAACAAGGAAAAAAAAAAGATGTCAATTTTCACTGCTCTTATTCAACATAGTACTGGAAGTCTTAGCCACAGCAATCAGACAAGAATAAAAATAAATAAAAGGTATCCAAATTGGAAAGGAAGAAGTGAAACAGTCATTATTTGAAAATGACATGATAGTGTACATAGAAAACTCTAAATAAAAACTACTAGATTTAATAAAGGAATTCAGCAAAGTAGCAGTATACAAAATTAACACCCAGAAATTGATGGCATTTTTATACACCAATAATTATATCTCAGAAAGAGAAACTTAAAAAAAAGTCCCATTTATCATTTCAACAACAAAAAGTAAGCTACCTTGCTTGGCAAGCGTGGCTCAGTGGTTGAGCATTGACCTATGAACTAGGAGGTCATGGTTTGATTCCCAGTCTGGGCACATGCCTGGGTTACAGGTTTGATCCCCAGTGTGGGGTGTCAGGAGGCAGCCGATCAATGATTCTTTCTCATCATTGATATTTCTATCGCTCTCTTCCTCTCCCTTCCTCTCTGAAATCAATAAAAATCTGTGAAAAAAAGCTATTTTGGAATAAATTTAATCAAGGAGGTAAAAGACCTTTACTCAGAAAACTACAGGGCACCAAAGAAAGAAATAGAGGAAGATATAAACAAATGGAATAATATACTGTGTTCATGGATTAAAAGAATTGACATCATTAAAATGTCCAAAGCAATCTATAGATTCAGTTCAATACCTATTGAAATAACAATGGCATATTTCATAGATCTAGAACAAATACTCCAAAAATTTTTATGGAATCAAAAAAGACCCCGAATAGCCACAGCAATCTTAAGAAAGAAGAACAAAATAGGAAGGATCACAATACTGGATATTAAATTATATTACAAAGCCACTGTAATCAAAATAGTCAGGTACTGGCACAAGAACAGCCATATAGATTTATAGAACAGAACTGAGACCCCAGAAATTGACCTAACCCATTACACTCAATTAATATTTAACAAAGGAGACAAGAGCATACAATGGAGTCAAGATAGTCTCTTCAATAAATGGTGTTGGGAAAACTGGACAGGTAGATGCACAAAAATGAAACTAGACCACCAACTTATACCACACACAAGAATAAACTCACACTAGCTGGTTTGGCTTAGTGGATAGAGTGTTGGCCTGTGGACTGAAAGGTCTTTAGTTTGATTCCAATCAAGGGCACAAGCCCGGGTTGTGGGTTCGATCATCCCTAGGGATGCACAGGAGGCAGCGGATCAATTATTCTCATCATTGATGTTTATATCTCACCCTCCCTCTCCCTTCCTCTCTGAAATCAATAAAAAAATATTTTCTTAAAGAAGATTAAGCTCAAAATGGATCAAAGACTTAAATGTAGGCCGTGAAACCATAAAAATCCTAGAAGAAGCCATAGGCAGCAAAATTTCCAATATCTCTTGTAGCAATATGTTTGTCAATACATCTTGTAGGGCAAGGAAAACAAAGAAAAAAATAAACAAATAGGACTACATTAAAATTAAAAGCTTCTGCAAAGCAAAAGAAGCCATAAAAAAAATGAAAAGAGATCCCACTATATGAGAGAACATATTTGCCAATAATTAGGGGTTTGTTTTCAAAAATATATAAAGAGCTTGTACAACTTAACAAAATGAAGACAAACAACACAATTTAAAAATAGGCAAAGGACCTAGCCCTAGCTGGTTTTGCTCAGTGGACAGAGCGTCAATCTGTGAACTAAAAGGTCCCAGGTTCAATTCCAGTCAAGAGCACATGCCTGGGTTGCAGGCTGGATCCCCAGTAGGGGCTATGCAGTAGGCATCTGATCAATGATTCTATCTCATCATTGATGTTTCTATCTCTCTCTGCCTCTCCCTTCTTCTCTGAAATCAATAAAAATATATATTTTTTAAAGAAATAAATAAATAGAAATGGGCAAAGGACCTATATATACACTTTTCCGAAGAGGACATACAGATGGCCAATGCACATATGAGAAAATGCTCAAAGTCACTGATCATCAGAGAGATGCAAATTAAATGACAGTGAGGTATCACCTCACACCTACCAGACCGGCTAGCATCAACAAATCAACAAATGACAAGTGCTGGGAGGATGTAGAGAAAGGGGAACCATAATACACTGCTGGTGGGAATGCAGACTGGTGCAGCCATTGTGGAAAACAGTATGGAGTTTCTTTAAAAAATTAAAAATGGAACTGCTATTAGACCCAGTTATCCCACTTCTAGTAATATATCCTAAGAATCTAGAAACACCAATCAGAAAGGATATATGCATCCCTGGGTTCATAGCAGCATTATTTTCAATAGCTAAGATCTGAAAACAGCCCAAGTGTCCATAAGTAAATGAGTGGATAAAAAAAGCTGTGGTACAGTTACACCAGGGAATACTATGTAGCAGTAAAACGAAGGATCTCTTACCCTTTGAGACAGCATGGAGGGACCTGGAGAGTATTATGTTAAGTGAAATAAACTAGTCAGAGAAAGACAAGTATCACATGAAATCACTTATCTGCAAAATTGAATGAACAAAATAAACTAACAGACAAAATATATCCAGAGACATGGAAGCATTCAACGGACTGATGAATCTCAAAGCAGGAGGGGAAGAGATTAACTAAAGAACTTATATGCATATCTGTATAACCCATGGACACAGACAATAGTACAGTGAAGGTCTAGGGAGGGCGTGGGAGTGAGTGGAGGGCATCAATGGGGGAAACTGTAACACTTTCGACAATAAAGATAAACTTAAAATAAAATTTATTGAATTAGAGATTATTACGTACTCTTAAGTAGAATTAGGAAACTTTACATCAAGCTATTTTCTATGCAATTATTGAATACATTCATCCATTTATTTACCAATTTTTATCGTGTGTTCAATGTACTGTACTAAGCTATATAGGAATAAAATTCTGAATAAGACACAGCATTGTTGTTGTTGTTTAACATAGAGTTTACATGTCAAAAGAACCTAAAGAAAAGTGAGCATACCTTTAAAATGTAGTTGATAGCTATAGAAATAAATGAATATGTTTATCTAAACCAAGGAATGCTGCCACTTCTAATATCTAGGCAATGGTCTATCATTGAGTAGAAGTTAGAAAAGAGTGGAGGCAGGAAAACTAGTTACAGAATTGCTTTAGTAATTTGGGTGAGATATGAATGACTGGGTTTTTTTATACATTTTGGAGGTAGAATGAGCAGAACTAGATAACTGTGTAAATGAGGGAAATAAAGGTGCAAGAATGATACCTGGATTTCTGACTCAGTAACCAGTAGTGCTAGTCACTAAAATGGAAAAAAAAAATTAGAAAATCAGGCCTTGTACTTACCAGGGAAGGGAGTTGATGAATTCAGTTTTGCATATATTAGTCTACATACCTGTGGAACAGCTGAGTGGAGATAGCCAATGTTCAGCTGGATACATGAATCTGAAAGGTTTTAGCTAGCAGTCACTAATTTATGGAAAAAAATTGAAGCTATAAAGGTGAAAGTGATCTCCCAAAGAGTATATAGAACAAGAGGAAAAAAATGTCCTAAGATACAATCTAAAAAATATTCACTTAAATTGAACAGAGAAATAGGGCCCCTTACAGAATTCAGAGAGATAACAATGGAATTAGTAGATTATGGTGTGAAGACAAACAAGAAAATAGTTTTATTTTAAGAAGAAATGTCATTTGAGATGTAAAGTTTGATAAGTGCTGAAAACAATTCATTAGTTCTAGCAACAGGATGGGGGTGGATGTTGGTTAAAATTAATAGAATAGAATCACTGCAGGAAAATACATCCTACCACAAGGAGATGAAAATCTACTGGGAAGAAAAGACTTACTGTAAAGACATTCAAATAATTTTAAAATGGAAAGACACTAATGTAATTAGCATTAATATCTTAGTAAGGGAAATCCTTTTTAATCATATATGTGGGTGACAATATAACCCTGTAGCAAAAGCACTGGGTTTGATTTCAATCTCAGCTCTTCATGTACTAGCCAGCTGTGTTACTTCGGCTCATTGTTATTTGAGAGCTTCCGTTTTCCCATTTATAAAATAGGCATAATAATATAAGCCATGCATGGATATTGGGAAAAATGTATTTAAAAGCCCTCAACATAATGCCTTTGAAACTGGGCCCTGAAGAATGTGGATGAGTGTAAATTATTAAAGTAAATGTGTCTCAGACAGCAGGCTGAGTAAATGGAGTAAGAAAAGCAGACAGAAATTAGTAAGTTGTTTGGGAGATGGGAAACATACTTGGTAAGCAGAAATTCTTAAGGAAGAAGACTGGGTGACTCTTGACTAACTGGGATGAAGATTTTATATTTTTATATAGAAAGAAAATGAACACATAAAAGAGTGACTAAATATAGGCTTATGAGGCTGAATACTCCTTCCACAGGTTGTAAATCTCTTCGAAGCCACAAAATGTGAAGAATTTAGCAATAAAACCATCGTCTTGATCATCATCATCACTGTCAATATTACCACAACTAATATTTCTTGAATGCTTTCCTTGTACCAGGCAAAGAGCAAAGCATTTCCATGAATTATTTTATGCAATCCTCATCACAATCCAATGAAGCATTTATTCTTAATATCCTCATTTGAAAGATAAGGAAATGGAAGCTTAGAGCATGTATTTCAATCAAAGGCATATCAGTTAGGAGACCCAGAATGATGAAAGTGTCATACTGGGTCTCCTGCTGCTCAAGGCAGGAGTATTCAAATAATAGTGAGTTAAAAACCTATTATGCAAATCATATTCCCAATTCTACCAATATTCCTAAAATCAAAATTACTTTATCTATGGGCAATCTGAAACCCAAAAATAAATACACCCAGGCAGGGAATTATAAAAGAATTCGTAGTAGAGCCAAGGCATGGCTGCTGACTCTTTTCTTTTGAGTGTTTTTCTTAAAACACAGATCTTTTTACTGCCCAGTAATGGAGCGTGAAGATACATATTTTGGTTTAGAGTCTACAGGGAGTTTTAATAAAGACTTGGCATGTATGAATTAGGAAATGTTATAGTTTGTCTGATCTTTATAAGCATGGGGAATTCTATCTCTTTTTTTTTTTTTTAAACCCAGCATAGAACAATTCTTTTTTATACTTTAATTTTTTTTATTTACACTTGACATACAATATTATATTAGCTTCAGGTGTAGAACCCAGTTATTAGACATTATATAACTTACTAAGTGAACATCCCAATAAACCTTGTACCCATCTGGCAGCATACATAGTTATTAAAATATTATTGACTATATTTCCTATGCTGTATTTGACATCCGCATTATTAATCTGTACTACCAATTTGCACTCCTTAATCCCTTCATCTTTCTCACCCATCCTCTGACCTTCCTCTCACCTAGTAACCTTCAAAATGTTTTCTGTGTCTATGAGTCTGTTATTTTTTCCTCTCTTTATTAAATTTATTGGGTTGACATTGGTTAATAGTTACATGTAGATTTCCATGATACATGAACTGCATATTGATTGCATTTTTATGCCCACCACCATCAAATTATCTTCCATCACCATATATTTTGCCCCCTTTACCCTTCAGTAACCCCCATGAGTCTGTTTCTGTTCTGCTTATTTGCTTATTATGTTTTTTAGATTCAATTGTTGACAGATATGTATTTCCATTTCATTTTTATCTTTTTCCTTTTATTAAATTTATTTTTGTTTATTTTTATTGAATTTATTAGGATAACAACTGTTAATAAAATTATATAGGCTTCTGGTGTACAATTCTATAATGTATCATCTGTACATTGTATTGTATGTTCACCACACCAAGGCAGGTCTCCTTTCATCACTATTTATCCCCCCAAACCCTCTTCTACCCCTCCGTACCCCCTTCCCCTCTGGCAATCACCATGTTGTTGTCTGTGTCTATGAGGTTATTTATTTATTTTATTTTATTCCTTCATCTTTTCACCCAGCCCTGGAACACCCCTCCACTCTGACAGCTATCAGTCTGTTCTATGTCTTTATAAGTCTGTTTCTATCTGTTTGTTAGTTAATTTTGTTCATTAGAGTCCAAATATGAGTGAAATTATACAGTACTTGTCTTTCTCTGACTGGCTTACTTCACTTAGCATAATGCCCTCCAGGTCCAGCCATGCTGTCACAAAGGGTAAGATTTTCCTCTTTTTCATGGCAGAGTACTGTTCCATTGTGTAAATGTACCCCAGGTTTTTTATCCAGTCATCTACTAATGCGCTCTTGAGCTGCTTCCAAATCTTAGCTATTGTAAATAATGCTGCAATGAACCTAGGGGTGCATATATTCTTTTGAATTAGTGTTTTGGATTTTTTCAGATATCTTATATAATAAAAGGGTAGTATGCAAATTAGCCCTAATGGCAAAACAACCAGAAGGACCGCTGGAGCAGTCACTATGAGGTGCACTGACCACCTCTCGGTCCCTTTCCCTGGCTGGCAGGCTCCCATCGCCTGATGGCAAACGGGAACCAGGGTTGGGTGGGGGGGATGCAGGTGGCACCAGGCCAAGGTTCTGCCCCGCTGGTCGCCTCACACAAAGACAGTGACCTGAGGCAGGGGTGGGGCCAGCGAGCAGGTGGGAACAGCCAACCTCTTGGTCCCTTCCCCCAGCTGTCAGGCATCGATCACCTAATGGCGAATGGATAACAGGGGGGTGGGGGGTGGGGGGTGGGGGGTGGGGGGGGGGCGGTCCGCTGAGGGCAGCTGGGGGAGATGGCCCTGACTGCAGGCTAGGCCTAGGGACCATAAGTGTTCGGGCCTTTAGTATTTCCATAAGTGGAATTGCTTGGACAAAAGGCAGTTCCATTTTTAAGTTTTTGAGGTAATTCCATACTGCTTTCCACATCAATATGCATCAATATGCATTCCCACTAATACTGCACAAGAGTTCCATCGTCTCCACACCTCATCAACACTTGTTTGTTGATTTACTGATGATAGCCATTTTGATAGGTGTGAGGTAATGTCCCCTTATGGTTTTAATTTGCATTTATCTGATGATTAGTGACATTGTCCTCTTTGGAGAAGTGTCTATTCAGGCCCATTACCCATTTTTTTAATTGAATTATTTATTTGTTTGTTTTTTTATTTTGGTGCTGAGTTTTATAAGTTCTTTATATGTTTTGGATATTAACCCCTTATCATATATATAATTGGAAAATATATTTTCTTGTTCAGTACATTGTCTTTTATTTTGTTGATGGTTTCTTTGTTGTGAAAAAATCTTTTTAGTTTGATATAGTCACATTTGTTTATTTTTTCCTTTGTTTCTCTTGCCCAAAGAGATAAATCAGAAAAAAAAAAATGCAAGGATAAATTTCTGAGATTTTATTGCCTACATTTTCTTCTAGAATGTTTATGGTTTCAAGTCTAATATTTAAGTCTTTTGTCCATATTGAATTTATTCTTTTATAGATTTTAAGAAGGTGATCTATTTTCATTTTTCTGCATGTGTCTGTGCAATTTTCCCAGCACCATTTAATGAACAGATGACTTTTACCTTACTGTATGTTTTCACACCTTTTGTCAAATATTAATTGAGTGTAATGGCTTAGGTTGATTTCTGGGTTTTCTGTTCTGTTCCACTGATCTATATGCTTGTTCTTGTGCCAGTATCAGGATACTTTGATTAAAGTGGCTTTGTAGTATAACTTGATATCTGGTATTGTGATCCCTCCAACTTTGTTCTTCTTTCTCAAGATTCCTGCAGCTATTAGGAGTCTATTTTGGTTACATCTAAATTTTTGGAGTATTTGTTCTAGATCTGTGAAATATGCCATTGTTATTTTTAATAGGGATTGCATTGAATCTATAGATTGCTATAGGTAGTGTGGACATTTTAATTATGTTAATTTTAGCAATCCATGGACATGGTATATTCTTACATTTGTTTATACTCTCCTCTATTTCTCTCTCTCTCTCTTTTTTTTTTTAATCATCCTATAGTTTTCCAAACACAAGCCTTTTACCTCCTTGGTTGAGTTTACTTCTAAGTATTTTAATATTTTTTGTTGCAATGGTAAATGGAAGTTTATTTAGTTTATCTCTCTGAGAATTCATTATCCTATATAATAAAGAGGGAATATGCAAATTGACCATCACTCCATCACAAAGATGGCTGCACCCACAGCTGAGACCAAGTTCCCATAAGGAGCCTTAACGAGCAATCAGCAGGGAACCTGAGGCTATGCCCTCCCCCACCCCTGTGGGGCTTGACAGGGACCTCAGGCCGTGCCCCCCACCCTGGCACCAGGCCAGGGGACCTGAGACCACGCCCCCTGCCCAGCGGGGCTTAACAAAGTACCTCAAAGTGTGCTTCCCATCCTGGTGCTGGGCTAGGGGACCTCAGGCTGCTCCCCCTGTCTGGCAGGGCTTGACAGGGGACCTCAGGCCATGCCCCCCACCCACTGGGGCTTGATTGGGGACCTCAAGGTGCACCCCCAGTGCTGGGTTGGGGGAACTCAGGCCGCGCCACCCCGCCCAATGGGGCTTGATGGAGACCTGAGGCTGAGCACCCCCCTGGCAGGGCTTGACAGGAGACCTCAGGCCATGCCTCCCACCCAGCAGGGCTTGACAGGGGATCTCAGGCCATGTCCTCCACCTGGTGGGGCTTGACGGAGGACCTCAAGGTACGCCCCCCACCCTGGTCTGGGCTGGGGAAACTCAGGCCACGCTCCCCGTCCTGGCACCGGGCCAGGGGACCTGAGGGTATGCCCTCTGCCCAGCAGGGCTTGACAAGGGTGGGACTGGCTGGGTCTGGATCTAGCCCAATGCGGGGGGCCGGTCGGGTCTGTGTCTCACACCATTTTGAGGCACATGTGGGTGGGCGGGGACTTGACTCTGGGTTCCGTGGTGCGCCCCAGACTGACAGGAGGAAGGTTTTCATATACATTTTACTAATTTTTTTTCATCTCTGATACTTCTATTATAGAGAAAGGGCAAATAGCAATATTAAATTATTTCCTCTAATTAATCCCCTTTTAATGTGCACAAATTTCGTGCACCGGGCCACTAGTTGGTATATAAAAATGCCATCGATTTCTAGATGTTAATTTTGTATCCTGCTACATTGCTGAATTCCTTTATTAAATCTATAATTTTTTTATATAGATTTTAGGGTTTTCTATGTCATCTTCAAATAATGACAGTTTTACTTCCTCCTTTCCAGTTTGGATGCCTTTTATTTCTTCTTGTCTGATGGCTGTGGTTAGCACTTCCAGTGCTATCCTATCTAATAAGGAGGGAATATACTAATTGACCATCACGCCCTTACAAAGATGGTGGCACCCTCAGACAATAAGGAGAGAATATGCTAATTTACTGCCACACCCTCAAATATGGCGGCACCCACAGCCACAGATGGCGGCTCCCAGTCCCCTCAGCCCCACTGAGGTGGCAGGCACAACACAGCCGGGCCTGCCCCCAGGTGGGTCCAGCCGCTCTCACGCCTGCCTTCAGAGTTCCCCAGTCCCCTCAACCCCCCAAATGCCCAGGGCCACCCGAGGCTCAGGTAACAAGGGCTGGCCGATGCTTGTGCTGCCACCAGTGGCAGCAGCAGAGGTGTGATGGGGGTGTCACCTTCCCCTGATTGCCGGGTCACCTCCCACCCCTGAGGGCTCCCGGACTCTGAGAGGAGGCAGGCCGGGCTGAGGGACCCCCCACTTCAGAGTATGAATTTTCATGCTCTGGGCCTCTGCTGTTAAATAAGAGCAGTAAAAACAGATACACTGTCTTGTTCCTGTTCATAGGGGAAATGGTTTTAGTTTCTGCCCGTTGAGTATGATGTTCACTGTAGGTTTGTCATATATGGCCTTTATTATATTGAGGTATGATCCCTCTATTCCAACTTTGCTGTGAGTTTTTATCAAAAATGGGTGTTGTATTTTGTCAAATGCTTTTTCTGCTTCTATTGATATGGCCATGTGATTTTTGTCTTTCAATTTGTTTATATGATGTATCACATTTATTGATTTTGAATATTGTACCAGCCTTGAATCCCTGGAATAAATCCCACTTGGTCCTGGTGTATGCTCTTGTTAATATATTGCTAGATCTGATTCTCTAATATTTTATTATCTATGTTCATCTGGGATATTGGACTGTAATTTTCTTTCTTTGTGGTGTCTTTATCTGGTTTTAGAATTAGGATAATGCTGGCCTCATAAAAGAGGTTGGAAGTGTTCCTTCCTCTTGAATTTTTTGGAATAGTTTGACTAGGATAGGTGTTAGTTCTTTGAATGTTTGGTAAAATTCCCCTGTGGAGCATCTGGGTCAGGGCTTTTGTTTGTTGGGAGTTTTTATTATTATTATTATTACTGCTTCAATTTCACCAATTATTATTGCCTTATTCATGTTTTCTGATTCTTCCTGATTCCGTTTTGGAAGATTCTATTTTTCTAGGAATTTGTTCATTTCATCCACATTGTCCAGCTTGTTGGCATAGAGTTGTTCATAGTATTTTCTTACAATCCTTTGTTTTTCTGTAGTGGCAGTTATTACTTCACCACTTTTGTTTCTGATTTTATTTATTTGGGTCCTCTTTTTTTCTTGATGAATGTGGCTAAAGGCTCATTAATCTGTTTATCTTTTCAAAGAACCAACTCTTGGTTTCATTGATCTTTTGTATTTTTTTAGCCTCTATGTAAATTATTTCTGCTCTATTCTTTATTATTTCCTTTCTTCTACTTACTCTGGTCTTTTCTTGTTGTTCTCTTTCTAATTCTTTAAGTTGTAGGGTTAAATAGTGTTTTGTTTTGTTTTTTCTTGTTTTTTGAGGTAGGCCTGTAATGCTATGAACTTTTCTATCAAGACTGTTTTTACTTTATCCCGGAGATTTGGGGTTGTTGTGTGTTCATTTTCATTTGTTTCCAGGAAGTTTTTTATTTCTTTCTTGACCACATTAGTAATTCATTCACTGTTTAATAACATGCTATTTAGCCTCCATGTGCTTGAATGTTTTTGGGTGTTTTTACTGTAGTTGATTTCTAATTTAATTCCATTGTGGTATGAGAAGATACTTCGTATGATTTCAGTCTTCTTGAACTTGTAGAGAAGTGGTCTATCTTTGTGGTCTATCTATGAAAATGACCCATGTGCACTTGAGAAGAATGTATATTCTGTCACTTTGCATTAAAATCCTATATAATAAAAGCCTAATATGCTAAGTGTCCAGTCATCTGTTCAACCAATCAAAGTGTAATATGCTAATGATATGCTAAGACCACTCAACCATTCGCTATGACATGCACTGACCACCAGGGGCCAGACACTCCAACCAGTAGTTAGCTTGCTGCTGAGGCCTGGCCTATCAGGACTGAGACAGATGGGCTGGACATGTCCTGGAGCCCTCCCACAGTCCCTCCCTGGCTGACCAACCTCCTGCATCCCTCCCTGGCCCCAACTGTGCACCAGTGGGGTCCCTTGGCCTGGCCTGTGCCCTTTCGCAATCTGGGACCCCTCAGGGGATGTCAGAGAGCCAGTTTTGGCCTGATGCCAGAGGCCAGGCCGAGGGACCCCACTGGTGCAGGAATTCATGCACCGGGCCTCTAATTTTCTATAAATGTCAATTAAATCCATCTGATCCAGTGTGTCATTTAGAGTCACTGTTTCCTTGTTAAATTTTTGTCTAGAAGATCTATCTAGTAAAGTCAGCAGTGTGTTAAAACACCCTGAATACATTTCACCAACATCTGTAACTACATTGTGCCCATGATTTGGCAACACTCTGCATGGAACATTTGCTTTCTGGATAAATCATACAATTGGTGTTTTTACTCTTACAAAAGAACACACACCCTTGGATTAAATATAAATCTTAGTGGATGAAACCACATATTAATGATTGCTAATCTCAACTGATGATACAATGCCAGACACCCATGCTTTCATTTTGTTTTTCCTTAAAAGTTTGCTTAACTTGCTTTCCTTAGGCTCTGTTGCAATTCCAAAATGACAGCGCTCCTCTCAAATATTGAATCCAGTTCTTCTTCTTTTGATCTTGGAAGTTATTTGCATGATTGTTCATCAAGAAAATTGAAGCCATTAAAAAAAAATGTACTGCAGTAATCCAGCCATCACCATGTTATTTGCTTTTGTTCTTTACCTCCTATTTGTCCAAGGTGTTTTTCTTCCTCTATAAGATCAGAGTATATTTACTCTTTATTCCATCCCATTATGTTTTCTTTGGACTTTTGTTTCATTAGATATTCCTTGTCCCTCCTATAATTTTTAATAAACTTTTATTTTTGAATAATTTTAGATTTACTGAAAAATTATGAAGCTAGTACAAAGAGTTCCTATATACCACACAAGTTTCCTCTATATTAATATTTTATGTTAGTATAGTACATTTGTCACATTTAATGAAGCAATATTGATACATTACATTACTTAAAATCCATAGTTTATTCAGATTCCTAGGTTTAATTTTTTGTTTTTTTAAATATAATTTTATTGGTTTTTACAGAGAGGAATAGAGGCTTAAAAACATCAATGAGAGAGAAACATGTATTGGCTGCCTCCTGCACACCCCTTACTGGGGATCAAGCCTGCAACCAAGGTACATGCCCTTGACCAGAGTCAAACCCAGGACCTTCAGTCTGAGGGATAAAGGTCTATCCACTGAGCCAAACTGGTTAGGACAGATTTCCTAGGTTTTAAATGTTACATTCTTTTTTGTTCCATAATTCCATTCAAGATATCACAAAATGTTTGGTCATTTCTCCAGAACCTTCTCTGGTTGTGATAGTTTCTTAAGACTGTTACTTTCTGGAACTACAAGGTGTTCTAGGCTCATCTTGTGTTTTAATGGTAGGTTTTTTTGTAGATGTTATTTGCAAGCTGGGAAACTTCCACTTTATTCCTAGTTTGCTGAGTTTTTAATTATGAATGTGTTACACGTTGTCAAGTGCTTTCTAAGCAGTAATTGATATAATCATATGATTTTTTCTTTTAGAGCCTGTTAAATGGTAGATTACATTGATTGATTTTCAAATGTTGAACCAATTTTACGTACTTGAAATAAATTCTAATTGGCCATGATATATAATTTATTTACATTATTATATGCAATTTGCCAATCTTTGTTGAAAATTTATATCTATATTCATGAGAAATATTGCTCTATTTTCTTGGTTAGCTTAGCTAGAGCCATATCAGGGATCTATCAAAAATTTTTTTAAAGATCCTATTTAAAAAAATCTTTTCAAAGATCAATTTCCAATTCTTGTTCTAGGCTTAAATGGTTCTTCTTCTTCTCGTTTCCTCGGGTGGGAGCTACATTATTGATTTTTTTAGTCTTCTTTTATTTTAAAAATATTTAATGCCATTAATTTTCCTGTAAGCATTACTGTCTCTGCATTCTACAATTTTTGATATCTTATTTTCATTCTTATTTAGTTCAATATATCATTAAATTTCTATTGAGACTACTTCATTGACCTATGGATTATTTAGAAATATGCTTTCGAAAATATTTAGGTATTTAGAGTTTTAACCTATCTTGTTATTACTGATTTCAAACTTTAATTCCATTATAGTATGAGAAGATTTACTTGGTTAAGGAGTGCTATGCCCCATAATATGGTCTATCTTGGTGAATGCTCCATTCAACCTTGGGAAAAATGTGTTTTCTGCTGTTTTTGGATGGAATCATATAAATGTCAATTGGATCAAGTAAATGAGAAGGCTATTCAGGTAATCCATTGGTCCTTTTATTTGAAAGAGGGGAAAGTCTCTGAATATAATGTTATATTTGTTTCCTTCTTTAATTTCGTGTTAGGTGCAGACAAGTTTAAGATAGTTATGCCTTCTTGAAAAATTGACACTTTTGTCACTTTATAATTTCCCTCTTTATCTCTGATTATCCTATTTGTTCGGAAGTCTGCTTTATCTGCAATTAGTTTAGCTACTCCAGCCTCCTTTTGATCCATGTTATCATGATATATCTTTCTTTCAACCTTTATAGTTAACCTAAGTCTTTTCTATTTAAAGCCAGTGGATCTTTTTTCATTCATGCTAATAGTCTTTGTCTTGTTATTGGTATATTTAGACCATTCTCATTTAAAATCATTATTAATACAGTTGAATTAATATCTACAATGTTTGTACCATTTTTTCACATGTTGCATTTGTTCTTTGCTGCTTTTTTTTTCTCTCTCTGTCTTCTCTGGATTAATTGAGCATTATATATAATTACATTTTTTCTCATTTTTTATGATATAAAAAAATTCAGTGATTGTTCTAGAGTTTATAATGTAGGGTCTCATCTAATCTAAGTCTACCTTCAAATAACAATACACCATTTCATGAGTAGTGCCAGTACCTTCTAACAGACTGTTCCAAATTCCTCATTCCTATCCATTCTGACATTCATTTCATTTATGCATGTGCTATAATTACTCAATATATTGCTAATTACAATTAAATAATTATATTTTAATTAAATTAAGGATAAGAAAAATGGATGATTTATTTTCCTTCATATATCCCTTTTTTGATGCTCTTTTTTTCATTTATGTAGGTCAAAGATTTTTTCCTAGATCATTTCCTTTAGCCTGAAGAATTTTACTCTGTGTTCAATGTTATATCTCCAAGGAGCCTATTACAATAACTAGAATTTTGTTAGTGCTCAATAATTATTTTGTGACTTCTGAGCAAATCTGTTAAATTAGAAAAATATGTTACCACATCATGTTATTTTCTATTTATAGCTATCATTATCTGTTTACCTCTAACAGACTGTAATTTCCACAAATATAGGGACTGTGTATTTGTATATCCAAGTCACAGTGTCAAGCATAGTATCTGACACTAATTAATAAATACCTGTTGAACTGAATTGTTATTGCAATAGAAATACTACAGAATGCATATATACTGTGTATATATGTATGTATATATATATACACATATATATATGTGCTTCTTCAAAATATATACTCTTCATTCATCTTATTATATTAATATATCATTAATATCATTTTAATTTGCTTGAATGGTCCTGTGGGAAAGAAGAGCTTGAGGTACTTATCTCTAGTTGGAGGCTTGGACTGGAAGCTAAAAGTGAGTATGATTAGTAATAATTATTTCCATTTGTCTATTATTTGCAATTTTATGAATAGTTTCACACACATTATCTCATTAAGGTCCCACAGGAGCCATTTGCTTTTCCTCTCTCTCATAAGCATGTTTTATTAGGTGATATACTTCTTTCCTCTATATGTTTCAGCCCCTAATGCCACATGAAAAAAAAAATGATTCAGAGAATTGAACTTGCCTATGAGTAATGTGATTGTATAGCAACTAGGGAATTCTTTTTACAATAGGGGAGCATTATTAGCCTTATATAAGTTATTCCTCAGAATATTAGAAATAATATGTATAATTACTGTTATAATTTTAAAATACTTAAATTTAAAATTACAATTGAACTATAGAATTTTGGTAAATTGTTATTATCTATTACGTGAGAATGTTGCATGTGTTGTTTTTTTTTTTAAATATATATTTTATTGATATTTTACAGAGAGGAAGGGAGAGGGATAGAGAGCTAGAAACATCGATGAGAGAGAAACATCGATCAGCTGCCTCCTGCACACCTCCCACTGGGGATGTGCCCGCAACCAAGGCACATGCCCTTGACCGGAATCGAACCCGGGATCCTTCAGTCCGCAGGCCGACGCTCTATCCACTGAGCCAAACCTGCTTCGGCTGTTGCATGTGTTTTGATAGCTCTCCAAAGATTCTCTATTTCTTGGTTCTCTAGGGAGTAAAGGCATCATGCATAAACAAATATAACAATCAATGATTTAAATAAGTGCCTACAAATCTAGTCTTAAAGTATATTTTATAGCAATTTTTAAATAATAAATTAAAAATAATAACTGCCCTTTGCTGGAGAAAGTTATATTCTCCTGAAAATAAACAATTGGTATGAAAGGACACTGATTAAAAAAAAGACAAAAAAAATAGTAACTCAGTAGTCATTGTATGTCAGTCTCAGAGGTTGACAAATGTGCTTCTGTGGATGGAAGGGTATTTCTAGTGGTATACTAGATCCTTTCAAACTTAGGCTGAATTAGTCACCTTCTTTCTGAAGTACAAACAAGCAAAGCTTTTTACTTTGTTATAGCCATGAAGCATATTAATGATGCTTCAGTATTGAAATAGTGAATCCTGATGATAATAGTCAAGACTATCCCAAAATTTAAGCAGAGATTTCAAAAGGAAAGTAATCCTATGGTCAATATCCTTCTAATATGTTAACTTGGAGAGAAGAAGAAGAAAAAAGAAAGCTTGAGTAAACCCTAAAGATGATTGCAAATGAGGAGATTACATACTTAAGACCAGAAAGTTAAAAACAGAAAAATTGCAGATGGATCTTGAGAGTTTAAGATATAAAAGAAAATCAAGTGAATGAGATTTAATTTAGATAGACAAAATGCCTTTATTTAAGAAGAATAATGCCAATGGGATTTATAAATCAAGTGAATACCAATTAGAAGCCAAAATAGAAGAGAAAAACCACAGAAAAGTAGGATTTTAATATCAGAGGATAAAACTGAAGATTTATATTTTGGGAAAAATCACTTTGTTGAATAACTGAGTAAACAATTTTTGAAATGGGTTTTATTCTTTATATAAAAGGCGAAACATTCATATTTGAAAAGAGAAGTACACTGACAATATACTGACTTGGGACCCAAAATAATTCTGTTTAATTCAATAAATATGCACTAAGGGCTTACTGTGTGTCAGGCATTGGGCTAGACACAGGCATTAAAAGATTAATAGGATAGAAATTAGATCAGTAGTTTCAGGGAATGGGGAGAAAGTGGTGAGGTGGAATTACAAAGTGGTATGAGCAAATTTTTGGAGGTAATAGATGGTGATGATTTCATGGGTACATTTATATGTCAAAACTTACTGAATCAGATATTTTAAATGTGCAATTTATTTTTGCCAAGTATCTCTAAGTAAATGTGTTAATGTTTAAAATTTACTTTAAGATAACAAATTAAAAGACTTTAAAAAATAATCTATATAAACTTCATTATACATTGACAATTGTTTAGTCTTTCATTGGTTTAGTTGGAAAAATTATCTCCTGAACTTAGTGCCATATGGAAAACTTAAAATAATATATCATGTTAAGAGCATTTTAATACATTGTATGTGGTTACAAAAGATAAAAAAGCAATCACTGGCTTCAAATATTTCATAACTTAGAGAAAGCCATACATGTATATAAACATAGACCCTCAAACACAAACACAGAAGACATACTATCAACTAGATCTAATGACCATTTGAAAACATACTTAGAATGGTTTTGATAAAACATATGAATAGTTGATTTAATTTTTTTAAATTTAAATGTTCTAACAGTCAAATAAAGAGACATACAAACTATACCAACTTCTGTCTACTTGTATCTCTTTTTACTTAGGTGACATTCATATATTTTTAGAATGATAATGCAATGGTGGTTTAATTTGTCAATCTAACTAAGCTACAGTCCTTAGTTAAAAAATTGAACACTATTCTAGGTGTCCTGTGAAGCTATTTTTGTAAATGCAGTTTATATTTGTGACCAACTGACTTTAAGTGAGGCAGATCATTCCCGATCATCCGGGTGGGCCGAATTAAGTCAGGTGAAAGCTGAAGGAGCTCTGCTGAGGCACACGTGAAGATGGAAAGAATCCCCCTGTGCACAGAAGCATCAGCCCGTGCCTCGAGTTCCAGCTTGTCCCTCCTGACTACCTGCCCTACGAATTTTGAAATTGACTAACCCCCACAATGTCATAAAAGAATTTCTTGCAATAAATCTTTTTCTATTTACTTATGTATTTATTTAATTTCTTATTGGTTGTATTGGGGTAACACTGGTTAACACAATTATACAGGTTTCAGGTGCACAATTCTACAACGTATAATCTTTATACTGCATTGTGTGTTCACCACTCCAAGTCAGGTCTCCGTCCATCAGCATTTATCCCCCATATGCATTCCTCCTCCCCCTTCCCCTTGGCAATCACCACTCTGTTGTCCATGTCCATGTCCATGCTATTTTTTATTGTGGTCAAGTATACATAACATAAAATTTACCATTTTGATTATTTCCTGTGTATAATTCAGTACTATTAAGTACATTCACATTGTTATGCCTCCATCATCACCACCCTCCCCCAGAACTTTTTTATGATTCCAAGCAAAAACTCTATCTCCATTAATCTATAACTACCCATCCCCCCTACCCCAGCCCCTGCTAACCTCTATTCTACATTTTGTCTCGATGAGTTTGACTATTTGAGGTAGTGCCTCTAAGTGTAATCATACAATATTTGTCCTTTGGTGTCTGGCTTATTTCACTTAGCACAAGGTAGTAAATCTCTCAATATATATTTCCTACTGATTCCCCTTCTCTGATTCAACCCTAACTAATATATTATATATGACATAATTATATATATAATATATATAACTATATATATAAAGATATATATATATAACAATATATATATAAAACTATATATATAAAACTACACACACACACATATATAACTATACCTGTAAATAAAATAGTTTATTCAAAGCACAGTTTTTCCTGACTGGCCATCTAATGACACTCATTCTAGACAGAATCAATGGCTTCTTCTTTGCTTGTACATGTTCCTTATACATATTCTATTATAGCAGTTATTGGTTTATATATAATCTTCCACATTTAGTTGTGAGCTTTTTAATCTAATTCTTCCTTACTTTCCCAGAACCTAAAAGTTTTTATTGAAAATTAATTAACTCAAGTTTATATGTTAAATATCTTCTTTCTCATGGGGAATTCAAGTTTGTTTGTTTTGTTTGTTTTTGCAAAGACAGCTACCTTAGTATATAGGCTCCAATATAATTATTTATTTCTTTTTATAAAAATCATAATCTAAATTTTAACACATCACTTAAAACTCGAATTATCTATGTTACTTGGCTACAGTTACTTAACATTTCTGAGCTGAAGCACATAGTGTTCTCAAAACACCTGTGTTAGCATTCACTCCAAAAATACACACAACCACACACATTGCCAAGGACTTGCTACAACATAAATTCTAGAGCATCTCTGTACTGATTCCAGGTCACTATGTAATTCTTACTTTCCTAATAATAAACTTTGCCTTTGAACTTTGCCACACATTGCAATCTGAAGTCTTCAAAAACATTGAGACAGTAGTTGTGAAAACTGGGACTAGTCCAGAGGCACTTGGTATCACCAAATAAACATGCTTCTTATTGGCCTTTCTTATTTAACCTTTGGGATATGGCAAATAAGACACAAGAGCAGCTTCAGTTGCTGGAGCTGTGACTGCCCATCAGTAAATGTTTGTGCTCCTTGGTCTAATCATAGCTGAAATACTCCAGCTTGTTTATGCATTTAAATTAGAAAACCTTTGACATAGAGCATAGGCCTTCTTACTTGTCAGGTAATGTCTAGAAAATAGTAGGAGGAAACTTTTATTTGTAATGAATTTGCCTTTCTATGCTTCATCTTAAGAACTAATAATGAGAAAAATCTGAGTATTTCATGGTGTTGTAAAATAAAACAACATCAGTGTAAACATTTTGTACTTTATTTCCATTTCTCTTTCACTCAGGCCCAGTTCTTCCCAAGGGTGCGTGTGTGTTTGTTTATATGTGTGTATGCATATTGCTCAATTAAGATACTTTTACAAATTATTTGAGGTAAGTAAACAGCCACGTGGAAATCAATAGGTATTTTCTACATTATATTTCAAAAAGTAAAAAATCAAGCAGAGTTTATTTCTTACAGAGCTTATCTAAGAAAAGTTGGGCAGATCTCTCTTTGTCATCAGTGTCCCATCTGAAAATGTCTTCATTACTATAATTGCCCTACCAGCTCTTAACAGAAAAAAGATCCAGAATAGTAAGCACTGAGTTATTTAGTTTTGCTCTATTGTCTTTCAAATTAATTTACAATTTTATATCTATAGGCTCATCCTAACACATCATTAAAAATGGTGTCATTTTCACTTGTTTCTGTCAGAGTAATAACAATTGTTCCATGAAGACCCAATCGGTTTCTATGCTTTATTTATTTTTTATCTACAAATAACTAAGTTGATATATTTTTTTGTATAGCAATAAGGATTTATTTTGCTAACATTAGGAAACAACTCATAGAGATCTGTAATTTACAATAGTGTGGTGAAGGCCTGGGTTGGGGCAGGGGTAGGGTGGAGGGGAGTACATTTTATGAAAAGTAAAAATAAAAAAAAATAAAGCCAATGATGTTATAAATGACCAAGCCCCCATCTTCCTGAGTGCTGTGTAATTCTTATGGTTTCCAGAGATGATAATTGTGCATTTTTTAAAATATATTTTTATTGATTTCAGAGAGGAAGGAAGAGGGAGAGAGAGAGAGAAACATCAGTGATGAGAGAGAATCATTGATTGGCTGCCTCCTGCACGTCCCCTACTGGGGATCGTGCCCACAACCCAGGCATGTGCCCTTGACTGGAATCGAACCCAGGACCCTTCAGTCCACAAGCCAACGCTCTATCCACTTAGCCAAACAAGCTAGGACTAATTGTGCATCTTGAGTATCTCAATGTTTATGTTCTGATTTAGGAGGCAAAAAAGTATAATTACTTTTTTTCTGTAAAGGATGTGCATTCCCAGCTTGTTAATGTTTGAGCTGAGAAAATTTAAAATTATCCAGATACCATCCCAGCCAACCAACCAAGAATCCAGGATAAGTGGGCATCATCTTAATGAGTTACTTATGAGTGGAGATCATTATGTTCACTGGTGAGCTAAAGAAAGAGAATGGTAAGACCTCTGTCTTCTGTCTTTATCAGTTCAAGTCAGAAAGCCATATATCAAAAGTCAAGGGTGACTTCAAATATTTCACTATCAAAGAATGACTTTGGAGCACAGAATAAATTGACTTGAAACCAAATTCCTATCTGTAACCTTCTATTTAAACAGGTCTCACTGTGACAGCAATGACAACAAATATCAACAATTTGTCCTTTCTAATATCATTTCTTTGTATTTATTATATTTCTCTTCTTTGGTCTTTCTCCCCTTTGCCCGAGCAGTTCTGCAGCACACATGCACTTTTTCTTTGCTCTTTATCACACAGTCACTGTGATAAACACATACCAAGTATCTCCAGTGGACGTAACACTTTACTGAACACTACAAACACATAACTCAAAGTAGAGAGGATTTCACCCTTGACTTTGAGGAACTTAGCTATAACTAAAGATTCCAGATAAAAGGCATTAATAAAAGCTGAAGCAACAGGATATATTCCAAACAGAGATTAGCTTCATGCTGGCATGCCTGGTGGTCAGAGCACCATGATGGACAAATAATTGTAAGAACTCCAAATGGGAAGAGAAACTCTTCTTCACTTTGTAAGTTGTTATTCTACTGCACTTATTATATAACAGACATTGAACTTGATTCTGTAAAATATGCCAGGAAGAGAAGCCCTTCATAAGCTTATCAGCCAACTACTTGACATCTATTAGTCCTGAATTTCCAACCACTTGATAAATCCTTGGGAACTAGGCATCACAACAAGTATTACTGTGGACCAGTGACTAACAGTACTGAACACATAGAAGGTATACAATCAGGGTGGGGGGAAGAACATGATATCCTGAATGAAATTTGAATAACCATTCATCATTCGTAATGTTTCGCTTGTCATTAATTTAGTTCAGCTGGTTCTATTGGAAAACATGTGTGTGTGCACGCACACACACACACACACACACACACACACACACACCATGTCCACAGATACAATTAAAAATAAATTGCATAATTTGAAGAAAGTAAGCTTTTATGACTTTATAATGTGGATCATATGTAATTCATTTGGAGAAGACCCCATTAAAAGTATGAGTTGTGAGCAATGGTTTTAAATGATGAATTAAACACAGACTTCTAGGGAGGATGAGGGAAAGGGTTCCAGGTACTTCTTCATTTCCTTCTTTACCAACGGAGTTTTTCAATCAACCTAATCTAGCAGGACATTTCTCCTCAGCTACTGAGATGTATTTGCAGCAAATTTCCACTCAAAGAAATAGATTTAACTCCTTCATTCCTAGAACTCTATAATTTGGGGTGGGGGGGAGAGTGGGGCAGGAAAGTGAGTTTTACAAAAGGTATTTAAAGCAGGAAAGAGAGATGAATCTACATGGAAAATTAGATGAAGGAGTGAAAATGTCATCTGCCATGTAAGTCCTACTACATATAGATATACTTATTCCTCCATGAAACACTGAAAATTTCTTTCAAAAGTGGTACTTGCAAAGTCAGCAGCAATTCTTTACAATGTCTCTCCCGCTGCTGACATCATATTTTTTTCACCCCAGTAATAACGGATAATTTGGGCCCGTTCTCCTTTTCATTGAATGCTGCTTCTTTCCTTATTGCATTTCTCCCACTGCTCTTCCTACATGCATTACTTCTGGAATATGATGAATCACTTCAAGAAATTCATGGCATTTGGTTAAGGTTCTTTCTAGCATATAAATTAAGCCTGAATGACAACTTGGTCAAAAATTTTCTTTGAAACTGGTCCCTGGATGGCCAGATAAAATCAAATATTATCATTTTATCAGAAAGGCTTTTCCCAGATAGCTGATGTCTCTAACCTTTATTAGAAAGAAATGGATCACTTCTCCACCCCCTGAAAATAAGGGATGAGATGAAGCAAGAGAGCTGGGTGAGGAAAATGGAGAGATGTATTTACGAACTATGCTGAGATGAGGAATTGCTAATAGAAATATGACTGACAGTAACACTGAATTATACTGAAAAAAAATATGTATGGCTCCAAAATAATACCTTAGGAAAAAAGCAAAATAAAATATACCCATTCATTCAATTGAGACAGACTGGCAAAGATTTTAACCAGTAAAAATTCTCCAATGGAATAAAGAGAGACTAGACAAGATATTTTGTACCTCTGATTTATGTGATTTTTTTTTTTCCCTGATTCGGAAGGTTTCCTTTTTTCCTTAAATCTGTCTCATGGAAAAGATAGAATCTAAATTATCAAGATTTAACTTCTGAAATACCTTTGTTTTGTTTAACTTGTGATGTTTAAACATTTTATTTGTGGTAACAGTGATTGCTCCTGTGTCAGGAAATTCAATGTGTTCCACAGAGAAGCCAGCAAAGGAACAAAAACATCAAACAAGGGAAGATTCCCCAACATTCCACATGATGGCAGAAGATCTTCTCCTTATTAAGTAGTCAAAGCTTCCAGTTCTGTATAATTCTATTAAATGTAGCAAGATAAGCAATCTCCCATATTCCCTAAGCCATTTTAGAGTAATTTGTTCTCAGGACAAACCAGAAGGGACGGTGTACTTTCCTGTGTGGAAAACAGACAACCTGGGGAAAGAAATACCAAAGCCATCTTCCTAAAGTTTCCCTAACTGAAGTTGAGATAACAAAAAGTACCTTTCAAAATCACACATAAAATGGGATCTTTTAGGCTATGTTTCTCAATGTCACCGATGATTTTGTCTGTTTAGGTTGTTAATCACAGTAGACAGGTCCTGTGAATGCACTTATGTAACAGGCTGCTGTGTACAATCCTCTTCCAGGTGGAAAGCTATTCGCAGCTGAACTTTTCTTCAGAGAATCTTTCTCCAATTTGCAGTGTGGCTCTTGACTGCTTGGAAACTCAAGACAGCAGTGGGCTTCTTGCCCTAAAACTAAATGCTTAGGCAGAACTAACCAGAACTGCAGTCAGCCCTATAAGGTAGTGGTATTTCCTGTCTTATGGCAAGAATTTGAAGACTATAAAGCTGAATTTCTCCACAATTTATAAAGATAGTACTCCCTCTTACGCTTGTTGGTTGCCTAGTATTTTATCTCCTCACTTTGTTTTCAGTTTGTTTGTTTATTTTTTAGTGTCAATGATGGGGAAATAAAGACTATAGTTTCATTATCTCTCCACCTTTCTTGACTTCTAAAATTCGACTTATTGTCTGTTCTCATATTTTGTGCTAATGGTTGTAAACAATATCTATTGCCCAAAGTGCAGATTATTATGAAAGCAATGTGCACCATGTTACTTATTCAAACATGATATTCATGAAATAGTAAATGAGAAAATCTTAGCTGGGCAATGATTTATACTAATGCCCTCATTTAATTGTGGGAAGAAAACAGCCCATGAAAATAATATTATCTTCCATTTTTATATTGTCTTTTTGTAACTAAGGGTAAAAAGTTTACTTTTTTTCTAAGATCTTGAGCTAGTATTTGAAAGGGAAGGAAATTAAATCAGAAATTCTAGCTCCTAATCCTATGTCAGTTGAAGAAAATAAAAACCATTCATGTGGATAAAACTAAATTATAATTTTGGTTTTATAAGAACATTTGGTCAACTTTATCTTCAGATGTCCTCACACTGGGGACCAAGTGCCCAACAGTCAGCTTGTTCTCTCATGGCAATATCATTTACAGGAGACAAAATCCACATCTCAGCTGTCAGGAGCATGGAGACCAACAACCTTCCCTGAAGGATGGGTTCATCCTGAGTGTCTTTCACTGGCTGGGTTGATGCTCTTTATCTCCCCCTTAAAACTCTACAGGATATGTTTATTACCTGGATTGTGGTGATGGTAACACAAGTATATGCATATGATTCAACTCATTAAATTATTCATTATTTATAAATGTTGAGAATATATTTTTCCATGCCATACATTGAAACAAAACTCTTTTGCATGAACATAAACTTAATGATTTGATAGACCCACAGTTTCTTAACCTGAAAGGGAACTTGAAAGCATGCCAAGCATTTGTCTCCAGGCAAAGAAGATATCATTATGTTTACATTAATGATAACACAACTAAGGAATCATGCATGCAAGTGGCTTTTACAAGGTCCCCAAATAATTCTTTTCCAACTCTGGTTGTTTATATGAATAAAGGGGTATTCATGTCAGAAAACTATTACTTCTCCTGGAAGTCAATAGAAATTGTGTATTTTCATCATGAAAAGAGCATCTGATTTAACTCTCTCAATTTGCAGATTTGAATTCTAGTATATTAAATAGCATGTCCAAAATTGCATAGAATAAGAAATAAAACCAAGATCTTTTGGCTTCTATTTGGTGTTTTTTCCTTATTCCAAATATAAATTTGAAATGCAGCAATGTGAATAGAAGTGGATGGGTTTGATGTTTAAGTTCTGCATCTCTGAATAGAGTGATTTCTTTATTAACGAACCACTCATTTTTCCTTAGTAATTTTTTTATGGCTATGTTTCTACTTTCAAACTAGAATGTGAATTTTTCAGTATAAGCATGGGGTATTAAATCAACTTGAATTACCCCCACCCCCATAACCGATACAATGTTTGGGGCAAAATGATGCTTAAAACAGGTTTTATTAATTACAAAATTAATAAAAAGTTATTACATATGATATTGAATTTAAATAAGATACTCAATTCTCAATTTGGTACCCTTTAAAAATACTAAAATGACAATAAGGAATTAAATATAAGTCAGAAGTTATTTTGCTTAACAAAGTCATTTGCAAAAATATTCTCCCCTGTGCTTGAAATGATTTACCTATATTTTTCTAAGTAATTTTTTTTACATTTATCTTTTTGACAGAAAATAATAAATGATTTAAAGTAAAATACTGGCTATATAGAACTCTCAGAGAATACTCTTTCAGCGTAACAACTTTCCAAATAATAGTTTACCAATAACCAACATTTAAGGAGATTATTTGAATTAAAGTATTTAAAATACATCATATATTACTTAATATTCTAAAACAGAGGAATTCTAAATGGAATTTGGGGGGTGTGGAGAATCCAGAAAACTATAGATGGTTAATTATAGTAATTAGTTCTGATTTTTAATAATTATTTCTTTCCTTTGAACTAAGATGTCAGCTCACTGTTGCTGACAGTATAACTATCACTAGAAGTATGTTTCCTCCTTTTAATTTATTTATTCTAAGATGTATCCAAGTTTGTTAGAATTGTGGGTAAATTATGTACAAACAGGCTCTGAAACGAGGACTTTTTTTAGTAATGTCAAATTTATAAAGAACTTATAAAACTCAACATCGAAAAAATAAACAATTCAATTAAAAATGGACAAAGGAACTGCATATGCACTTTTCCAAAGAGAACATACAGAAGGCCAATAGACATATGAAAAGATGCTTAATGTCATTAATCATCAGAGAAATGAGATTTTATCTCAAAACCACAATGAGATATAACCTTACTCTGTCAGAATGGCTATCATCAATAAATCAACAAACAACAAGTGCTGGCCAGGATGTGGAGAAAAGGAAACCCTCGTGCATGGTTAATAGGAATGCAAATCAGTGCAGCCACGGTGGAAATCAGTATGGAGTTACCTCAAAAAGTTAAAAATTGAACTACGTTATGACCCAGCGATTCCACTTCTGGGAATATATCCGAAGAACCAAAAACACTAATTCAAAAGAATATACCAACCCCTATGTTCATTGCAGGATTATTTACAAAAGCCAAGATTTGGAAGCAACCCATATGTCCATCAGTAGATAAGTGGATAAAAAATTGTGGTACATTTACACAATGGAATACTACTGGGCTGTAAAAAGAAAGGAAATCTTACGTTTTGTGACAGTGTGGATAGACCTGGAGAGCATTATGTTAAGTGAAATAAGCCAGTCAGGGAAAAACAGGTACCATATCATTTCACTCATATGTGGAATCTAAAGAACAAAATAAACTAACACCACCATAGAAACAGATTCATAGATAGAGAACAGACTGACTGCTGTCAGAAGGGAGGGGAAAGGGGGCTGGTGAAAAAGGTGAAGGGACTAAGAAAAAAAAAATACACAACAATTCAGACACAGACAACAGTATGGTAATTACCAGGGTGGGGGGAGGTTGAGGAGGGGGAGTGGGGGATGAATGGTGATGAAAGGAGACTTGCCTTGGAGTGGTGAACACACAAAATATAGATGAGATGTTATAGAATTGTACACCTGAAACCTATATAATTTTATTAACCAATGTCACACCAATAAATTCAGTAAAAAATGTGCAAATGCAAATTAATTTTAATTCTTGGACTTTGTGAGTTGGATTTGGCTCTAGTAACCAGTTTAAACTAAATTTATCACTCTTATCAATGTTCTAGATAGAAGAGGACAAAGAATTATCAACTTTTAAGATAGCTGAACTATAAATCTGTCTGATCCTCAGTGTTTTAATGTAAGCAAAATTTGCTTAATCCTACCTGCCTGATGCAATATTTATTTATACTATATCATAGAAGTCAGTCTGCATGGTGTATTCTGACACTGGCTATGCTAGTTCATGGAGACTTACTAATAAGTGTGGGTGTGTTCTCATGGGTCTTGGCTGATTGCAATTAATGTCAACAACTCACCAGCCTAAATAGTTATCACCTTTATAAAATTGCCCATCATTGCTGCCCAATTTCTGATAACACACTTTTTTTTTTTACCTCTCCCCAAACTCTCCAACTTCTTAATTTTCTCCACCCAATAAGTCTGCTTTCTTGTTATGCTATGAGTTGGTAGGATTGCTGCTGTCAGCTTAAACATTTCCCCAGCTCTGCTATCTTATGATTGGTCAATATGGAAAGGGCTGATGGAATGATTTGATTGTTTGTTTGCTTGTTTGTTTTGGAGGATTTATAGATTGTATAAATATTGATATGTTATATACGGTACAAGGTACAGATCAAAGTTCACTTTGTTGCACAGGAACATCCAGTTTTTCCAGTATTGCTTATTCTTTCTTCTCTGAATTGACTTTGCACAGTTGTCAAAGATCACTTGTCTCTTAATGGATGAGTCTGTTTTTTAGCTACCTACTCTGTTCCATGATCTAGAAGTCTGTCAAAACATCAATCAGCATTGTGGTAATCAGTTTTTAATAAATACAACAGTATCTCACTAGCTCCTACCATAGCTGTGATTCTCTTCTCATCACAATAAACTTTTTTTTGAAGCACTGGCTTGAATTATTGGCCCCAGGGTCTGGATTTTAAAAGCTGTTTATATGTTAAGTGCTGAATATTGCTGGCACTCAGGGCTCCCCTCAGAAAATGAGTCCTCTCTCTCTATTTCTCCTCTGGGCACAAGTATGATACTTGTATTGAAAGGAGGAAGTGTGGGAATTTCAGCTGTAGGTAAATGCTTATATTCTTTTAATTCCTTCAAAGTTCAGTAGGAGATAAAGATGACTACACAAGTGGAGTTGAGGAGCTGGGAAGAAATTGTTTAACATGTGACAGATGATGGCTAACTGTTAGGATCTTAAATAATGGTTTAAATAATGGTTTAAATCTAGAGATGTATTGGCTTTGGAAAATCATTCACAATGAAACCCTCAACTCCATATTTTCTGAAGAAAAGCCAATTAGATTCCATAGATAATGTTTTTTTGTGAATAGTAATATGTGTATATTTATTTATTAATTCAGCATGCATTGGCATGTATACCTAGTTACTCTCAAATTCAGTTAATTTAGGAATTTTTTAATATAAAAAATCCAGAAAAATTACATTCAACACTAAATAAAATTCAAAACTTATATAACCAATAATATACCAAATTACATATTCCCCCTAAATTCCAGTATTTGTCTTCTATTTTTATTAAGCTATTTCTATTAAACTATTTTCTATTCTATTTCTATTAAACTATTTCCATTAAAATGTCTAAGTGTCTTGGGGAGAGCACCATACTGTGAATGGACCAAATAAAAATAAGCATTCAATATTAGATTATACAATATTAGTAACACAAAGATATTGTGGAACGATATTCATTACAATGAATGCACTGAGACCAAGATCATGAAGGGACTTGATAAAGGACACATACAGCTAATGAATTTATAGAACTGGTAGCCCCACTTTTATGCCCATTTTGTTGCCCTTGCAAATGAAGGCAATAAGTAATTGTTAAAAAACAATGTGTCAAAATGACAGATAAATCTTGAAAGTGGGAATTTGAAAGCTGCTGGTAGAAAAGGGAAAGAAACAGAAAAAACACTTCTGCCTGAGGGAAAACATCAGTGGATAGGACACCAGGCACTTCTCAGGCCAACATCTGCAACTTCAGCGAGGGTCATCTTTACACACCTGCACCATGCCATTGCGATCCATTTGTGAGAGCAAAAAATATATACTACTTTTATTTTGTTACCAGCATTCATGAGACACAAGCCTTGTGTACCATTCCAACACTTTTCATTTCATACTTTTCTTTAAATAAAGGTGGAGAAGGCTTTTAGTAAAAATAATCCAGATCCCAACCCTCATAATATTAATGTTACGTCCTGGCTACTTTCCAGCTTCTCTAAGATAGAAAAAAAAAAAAAAAGTACCCTCCATTTTAATAACTAAATTAATTTTTCCTCCCACAACAGCATGTGCAATTATTAAAGTCAGAAAGATCTTGGCAGCCTCTTGCACTAGTAAATAGAACGTTGCATTCTCATCATATGATTAATTAATGTTCCTGATTCAAGGAGATATGAAATCGCTTTACATTCCTCATGTTATTGAATAACCTAACGAGGATTTTGCTCAGGCACTTTCTACATCCAGGCTGTTAAATCGCAAGTAATAAGCCACAACACCATAACTTTATGCTGAAGCTCTATGTGAGTTACAGAAAACAAAACTTGAGATGTGTATGAGTGGGGGAGGGAAGAAAAGAAGCCAGGAGAAAAGGAAGGAAAAGAAGGAGGAAGGAAATTTGTATTAGCTGATGGATCATGTCAGAAAATGTTTTACTTCCTGTTTGCCCAAGGTTTGCAGTATTATTTAGTGATTTCTTGATAATCTGTCGCCTTATTTGCAAGTCATGAATGATAAAAAATAAACATACAAACTAACAATCGAGAAAGCTGCTTAGCCCTAACTGGTTTGGCTCAGTGGCTAGAGCGTTGGCCTGCGGACTAAAGGGTCCCAGGTTTGATTCTGGTCAAGGGCACGTACCTTGGTTGTGGGCACACCCCCAGTAGGGGGTGTGCAGGAGGCAGCTGATCGATGTTTCTCTCTCATCGATGTTTCTAACTCTCTATCCTTCTCCCTTCCTCTCTGTAAAAATCAATAAAATATATTAAAAGAAAAGAAAGCTGCTTATGTGATCCTTGGAAGGACTGACCCCTCTATTGACTGCCAGGAAATGGTTTTCTTTGAATTTCAAACCACATACTCAATTCCCCAGGCTCAAGCGAGTATAAATGTGACACTGGGAGGATCCAAGGGGAGATGTTATGGAAACTGTGCATTTGTCTCTCATTTTTAGCATAGTCTGGACCCAATAAGAAAGAGGGACATTGTGCCTTTTAAGAAGTGGTCTCCAATATTACAAAACAAACAAAAACGACAAATGTATGCCACATTTTCTACTCTGCTTTTTTTCCTTTAAAATTGAGTATTGAATTATTATTACACACCCCCCCAAAAAAGGAGCCAATCTTTCTGATAGTTAACTAACATAATAAGCCATTCAAATAGAAAACTGTCACATTTTTCAAGAAACCTAGTCTGTACATCATTAGAGAGAGTTGGGATTTCATCCCTTCAAACCACCTGCTGGTTGTAAGGGCATCAGAACGATCAAGGCTGGCCCCTCAGTGAAGAGAAGAGCTTATCAGACCCATAAAACAACCTCATCATGTCACATGACTAACTCTGCAAAAGGTTAATAGAGAGAAAAAAAATCAAGGAGAACAAAAAATTGTTACACAAACAGAAACTGGAAAAAGAAAAGGTCCAGAAAATTGCCAGGAATTAGCAACCAACATGTGTAATGTTAAAGAAATAAAGTGCATTTATCTGTTTTTAAACCACTTTTCTAGTCTGTCTTTCATGTATTAGAATCATTTTAAGTTTCCTTTTTTACCAAACAGAGATGTTTTCGTATGGAAGAGAATAATACCCACGTATAAGTAGCATGAAAGGAATAGACACTGACACTGGAACATTTCAAAAATCTGCTGAAAAGATTTTAAGAATTCTGTCTTCACAAAACCCCAACATTTAGAACCTTAATGTTGCCTTCTAGTTAAACTGCTAGAGTACTCATGAGGGTTATTGAGTTGAGCTAAGGTAATTGGTAACAGTCATGGGCGGGAAAAATGATTCTGGGTAAGAGAAAATGACAACTTCAGTGTTTCCCCTTCATTTCTTAGTTGAGTTATGCCCGTGAAAGCACAGACGTAACCACATGGGCTTTATTGAAATATTATGTTTCTCAATCCTCAAGTACTTTTTATTTCTATTTCGCTTTTTATTTCTATTTCCTTCTAATTCCCACATGTTTTGTTTGTCTTTCCCCCCTAAAAATGGAATTTGATATATATTTCTGTATCTTCTGAAATCTCTAATGCATTTTGTCACTGAGTGAATTTTAATTAACTATAGAAGTGGAAATATAATCCAGAAGCTAGTACTTTCTTTCCTACTATTTTTTTTTTTAATTTGCATGGCTTTTTCAGATGTCAATTAAAACTGAAAATCTGACAACATTGTCTTAGGCAGGGGTCAGGAAATGTGAATCTCTAAATTGGAACCCAGATTGCTGTGGGCATGGACAGAACTTTAACTGTTTTTTACTCACTTTCTCCCTATTAAAAAAAAAACAAAGTAGTTCTTACTTCACAGGAGAGCCAAAAAGACCAACATGATAATAGATTAAATTTGTCTTTTCTTGGAGAAATAAGGTGTTGTCAGAATTCAAAGCATCATTATTATTCATACTTGTAAAACTATAATAAAAGTAGAAAATATAGTTTTTTCTTCCATTTTCACCAAAAAGTCATTTAAACTAAGATTATAGGCTGTCAAATAGTTAAGATCCAAGATGTAGTGAATAAATGTCAATACATTGGTTATTTTTCTCCTCTAGAAAAAAAAAAAAAGTCTTCAATTTTAAATATACAATGTTAAATAATAATGTAACTTATTATGGATCAAAAGTAGTTCTGAAAAGCCCTGGCCAGTGTGGTGTAGTTGATTTAGCATTATCTAGTCATTAGTACACCAAAAGGTTGCTGGTTCGATTCCTAGTCAGGGCTCTTGCTCGATCCCCAGTAGGGGGGCATGCAGGAGACAGCTGATCGCCCTTCCTTACTCTCTAAAAAATCCATTTAAATTTTTTTAAAAATGTAGTTCTGAAAATAAAGTGTCATTGAAGAGAATCAGTCATATTAGTAATATGAAAACTTGGGTTCAGATATAAGTTTCCAGGCAACCAAAAAGTTCAGTGTTCACTAAGAAAACAGTAAAAAATAAAAACCCACCGTGGAAAATTCTCCTCTCTTTAGTATGCAGAAAGCACATGCTGGAAGTAGCTTCACCTGCCAGTTGTGATTAATTTGCTATTTCTTACAACGTCTCACTTTGATTATTAATGATAATGATTTGATTTATGAGCTCTGTTCACTGAATATTCTCAATTTCCAAAGATGTACTCTTTGGGGGGAAAATAAAGAAGAGGGAGAATAAAAGCCTCTTGGGCAGATAGCGACTCAGGTAATGGAATGTGGCATCATTTACCTCTAGACACTGGTTCAAATCTATCTCCCCACGTTTTCCAAAGGTGTACAGGGAAATCTAAAGGCCAGGCAGAGATATTGTATATAATGAATGAGAGAGGGATATCATGATGCCACCTTGTTCTGAGGTTTTGTATCTTTCTGTGTTGTGGAAATAGAGAACATTGGGGACCAGGGCTTCTGGTTTTAAGGCTTTTCTCTGTGCAGAATTATAGCATGTAAACCCTGCGACATGAATTGCATATTAGCATATTGTCATTCATGCATACATTAAGAAGCTGAGATTTTTAAGACGGAATGAAAAAATGCTAGTTCTCAGAATAGAATTATAGAGAATTAAGGCAATTAGAACTCTGAGGGGCAATGTACAGTGTTGTTAGAATATCATATTCTCTACCAGCTGACCTCCTCGTTGATCATAGAGAAGAAAATTTAGTAGCAATTAATTTGGTGCTTTTCATAAGTGCAAAAATAACTCAGAAATAATTGATTTTTAAAGGTTGAAAATTACAAAGGCTCTCATCTTTCTTGAGAAATATCTTCTAGTAAAATAAGTGTGAGAAAGGAAAATAATGTAATCATCCTTGCTTAGATCATACCCTCCTGGGAGTCTGAGGACCTGGAAAGATTTCAGAGCTCTCAACACTACCTCAGTGAACTACCCACTGCCAGTTTATGAGCCTCCAGTCCCACTAAATTTCTCTGTACAAGTATTAATAACAGTTAATCTTATTATTAAGAGTTTTCCGTGTGCTACACACCTTAGATATATGCTCTAATTTAGTCCTCATAACAAATCAAGACAATTATTATTATGTTCATTTACAGATAAGGAAGATAAGGCTCAGTGAGATTAAGAGACTGCCCCAGGTCACACAGCAAGAACAGGATGCTGACCGAGACAATTTGATCACGCAGTGCTACCATGGTGTCCTGCCTCTCTTTCCCTTTTGTTGACATGGCTACAAACTCCACACTTTAATCCCATGCTTTGTCATAAATAAATTCTATCTCCTGCTGACTAAAGTAGTTTAGAAAGAGGGTGAAAAAATGTTGAACAGCTGTAACTTTAGTTAGTGACTTGTGTTGAGTCTGCTGAGCTTCCTAAATCCTAGAAAAGGATCCCTCGGTGTCTAGAACTCTTCAGATATCTCTTCTTAAACCCAGGTCTAGAAGTTCTGTACCTAGATTCAGCTACACCACAGTGAACTACCTCAGCACTACCTGGACTGTAATGATGAACTCCTCACTAATCTCCCTACCTTCATTCTGGTAATTCTCAAAACCATCCTCTTTAATATAACCAAGTAGACCTAATGTATTGTGTTGCTTCCTGCTTAACATCTCCCCAAGTCTTCCAAATTCTTATGCATAAAATTTGACCTTGCCTTCTTCTCTGGTCTAATCTTTTGACAGTCTTTTCTTACACATCAGACTAAATAAGTGAATACTTCCATATACCAAACTTATGCCTTCATTGATGTTACTTTCTCTGCCTGGGATGCCCTTCCAACTCCAATCCTCCCAATATTTCCTACTGAACCATTCATAGTGCCCACAATAGCTGGTATCTTAAAGCAGTAGATATCACTTTGGGTTCAAATTATCCTGAGTTCAAATGCCAGTTCTGTCTTTTCTAATTATAGGACTTTAGGAAAGTTACTTCACCAGGTTATGAATGACCCTGCTAAGTGCTTAAAGACATTTCCCACTTTACAAATGTTTTCCAAACAGTTAATTAGTTTTAGGTAATAGGACCAGTAAGTCTGACTATTTTTAGACCTAGAAGATAATTCATTGCTTCTGATTCTTAGTTCACTGCTTCTACACAGGGCTTTGCAACAGACTCATTAGTCACTATGAAGAAATATGTTGATTCTAATTCTCCAAAACTAGAGAAAAGAACACAAATAAAATAATTTGTATTGTATATATTATTTTTATTGCATATATAGTAAATATAATATAAATTATTATATCTATAAATTAAAACAAAATAAACTTACAGTGTTCTCACATCAAAGACAAGAGTAGGTATTCAAATACTGATGTTTCTTCCATGGTCTTCTATGCAAGATAGTGACTGTGTATTTGTTTTTTATACTCCTGTCTCAGCAGGCATTATAAATAGTTAGAATAGATTAATAACTTCAGGGAACATTTGGAAGGCCTCCAGGAACACACCTGTTTTAGATGGGTTCTCTGACTTTAGAACAGAGACACTTATATGTAAGTTACCTGGGTTGTGGGCTGTCCTTAGATCAGGTGGCCCAGCCATTCTTAGAATCATCAGGGAGGCAAGGAAGTGCAATGAAGATGTAGAAAAGTTTGCCCAGCCAGGCCACATGGAGGTCTAGAACAATTATAAGGATACTAGTGGCCCAGTGCATGAAATTTGTGCACCGGGGGGGGGGGGGGGTCTCCTCAGCCTAGCCTGTACCCTTTCCAATCTGGGACCCCTTGCAGGATCCTGGGACCCCCAGGATCGGGCCTAAACCAGCAGTCGACATCCCTCTCACAATCCTGGACTGCTGGCTCCTAATCACTCACCTGCCTGCCTGCTTGGTTGCCCCTAACTGCCCGCCCCCCTCCGCTGGCCTGATCGACCCAAACTGCCCCCCCTGCTGGCCTGGTTGCCCCAAACTGCCCCCGACACTGGCCTGGCCACCCCCACCTGCCCCCCTGCCAGCCTAGTCACCCCCAACTTCCCCACCTGCCAGACTGGTCACCCCCAACTGCACCCCCCCCCCCGGGTGCCCCTAACTGTCCCCCCTGCTGGCCTGGTCGCCCCACACAACCTGCTTGTTCAGTTGTTTGGTTTTCCCTCACTAACCCCCCTGCTGGCCTGGTCATAGGCAGCCATCTTGTGAGGGCGTGAGGTTTAATTTGCATATTATCTCTTTATTATATAGGATAACAACAATTTTAGCTGTCTGACTATATGTTTTCATTCTCCATTATACCTTCTCTTTCCACATGCTTCAAAAACCCAATGACTAATTGTCATATATGGAAGTATTGCCCTTTAATGAGTTATTGTACCAAACCGATGGCCAGACTAAAGAAGGTTACTTTGGGTCCAGAAGCCAATCTCTGGACTGATAAAGGGTACCAGGTCACCTGACCCTAGTGCACATCCAATCACTCTAGTCACTTTGTTCTTAAGAGGGCTCATGGGTGACAAGTGCTGAGAGCTCCCAATATTGCTCTCCAATTAGAATGAGATTTGATTACATATCACAGACCCCCCCCCCCCCCCCCACACACACACACACAAACAATGGCCTAATTTTTTCTGGATTTCTTATTCCAAACTCCTTTGACTCCTAGCAGTAGGTTTGGGGAAAGGGGGTTCTTCAAACACGTTGTTCCCTCTCTTTTAAGGACACATCTCTGGGTGTCTTGCACACTTGTGCTTATATCTCATTAGTAGAATGTAGTCATCTTACTACCAGGGAGGCTGAGAAATATAGTCTTTGTTTCTCAGGATTTGATCACTAATGCAGAAGAATGGATACTTCTATAGAGAGCTAGCCAACTCTGTTATGTCAATATACCCCAACTCCTAGTATACCCTGACTCCTCCCTAATTCATTTCCTAATTCAGTTGGCTAGTCAATTAGTCATAAAATTCATGGTATATTAAAGAAAACAACTTTCAAAACTCAAATGTTACCTTTCAGAGATATGAACTGGGCCAATTCAAGCCCAAGAAACTTAACTCTATTTAACTGATTAGCTAGTCATTTCTTTAACTATAGTCTGAAAGAGGCCACAAGATATAAAAGATCAATAAAAAGTAATGGAACTTTAACAGCTGACAATCAAGTGGAGGCTCAGACAAGCAGGTTAACAACATCAGAGTGCTTAACAGAAGGTAACACCCAATTGGTCTCTGAACCCTACAATTGGAATAACAAAATCAATATCATTGGGATTTTTATGAAGATCAAATGAGTTAATACCTGGCATAGTGATGAACATAAAACACATTCTTATATCTAAATCTGAAACAATATCTAAGACCAATTCTAGGCAAAATTGTGCATCAAACCAATGTTGTCATCAGAATCCTAATCTCTCGCACACCATCTAGATACCTCTCCCCTTTTTTACCTCTTTCTTAGAAGACAAATTGCAAGGCCTCTGGTTGACCAGAAGTGTCTCCAGGATCTGTTCTCTGGGAAGTACCATAACTCTGGGCTTTGAATTTGCCATTTCCTATTTTGGTACCAACAACTTTTAATCTCACGTTTTAGGAAATTTTAGCACAACATCAAGATATAGAGTAAGGGATAGACAAATTCTCTCGTGGTAAAATTGCCATTGCATATAAGATTTTTTTTCTATAGCAGGTGTATTTACATTTTTAGTTAAAACAAATCCTTTGATACAGAAGAAGAATATTTTAAGGTTTAATTTCAGGCATCAACTATAAATATAGGAGAGATATTTTCAACATGGTACCTTTTCAGTACCCTTTAAGTTTCCCAATATAGGTATTCTTTTATTTCAACTTTATTAAGATATATTTAATATATAAAAAATTACACATATTTAATATATACAGTCTGATGAGTTTGGACATATGCATGCTATGCACCCATGATATCACCACCACAAGCAAGGTAATAAACATAATCATTACCTCTGAAAGAGTTCTTGTGTCCCCTTGATTATTTAAAAAAATTTAAATATTACCCTTTAAATTCATTTTCTTGAGCCCTCAACTGGCTATTTAGGTATATTATTTTCTCAAAAGTACATAAGCTTGATGGGTAAAGAATATTAAGGGAAGGAAAAGATAGATACTCTGGATCATTTTTATAAAGACTTTTACCTTCTAGTCATTAAACTTTCAGATTTATGTGGAAATATTGGCAAACTCCAAATCATGCCAGTCAAAGAGAGACTATTATACTGTGTAATATATATATATATATATATATATATATATATATATATATATATATATCTTGTTCATATTCAAAGTTCTAGTACCACAGTTATATCATACCCTCAATCCTGGAATCAGTATTTTTCATTCAATAGCCCAAGCAGAGAAAATTAAAACTCTAGGAATCTGGCTGCTCTCTCTATGGAACAACATGAGACTTCCCCCACCCTTTTCTTTCTGTAAGGCACTCTCTTTCTTTCTCTTTCTCTTCCCCCTAAGCTCCAAGGACCCTTTTTTCCTGTAATTTGTTTCCTGAGCCCTTTTATTCTATGGCTCACTTCTTCTACTTCTGTGACTTTCTAATCTAAATAAACTTTCTCTTATAATTAGAAAAAAAAAACACCCACAAAACTCTGGGAACCTAATCTCAGGTAGAGATGTGGGGTATTGCTGAGCACAACATACTAGTATCTTTGGATAAAGCCCACTCAAAATTTCATTATTATCATCATTTCCACTTTAACATTATTGTTTATAAAATTAGATGAAAATATCCACATTAGAAGTATAATTTCACAGGTATTTAGGTTTGTTGCAAAAATGATAAGAATGAGGCTGACAGCCTGGCTGCAGTGGCTCACTGGTTGTCTTGACCAGGAGGTCACAGTTTGATTCCCAGTCAGGGCAATATGCTTGGGTTGTGGGCTCGATCCCCAATCGTGCAGGAGGCAGCCAATCAATGATTCTCTCTCATCATTGATGTTTCTATCTCTCCCTCTCCCTCTCCCTTCCTCTCTGAAATCAATGAAAATATATTTTAAATATAGAATGAAGCTGAAGAACAATGTTGCTGTCTAAAATGAACTTACATGTGCTTCGGTACAAAAGCAGAACCCCCTAGCTGTGTTCTTCAACTTCCATCCTGGCTGACCTTGAACTTGTGAAGGGAAACTAACAGACCTAGTCATGGGGCAGGAGACACTGAAGAGCCAGTAGAATCATTCATAAATTGCTAAAAAGAGATGTTTGTTACATTTTTGTTTAATTTGTGATATATCTTTATACATCAATGGGTTTAATATATTGGAACACAGAGTGTGGGAGAAAACAACATTATTTATTGTATAAGGACAAAATAATTGTTTAATACCAGGTCCCTTAAGAGACATTTCTTGTCCCATCATAAACTAAGGACAAAAACACAAAGCAGAGGTGTGTGTTTCTGTTGTTGTGTTTTATTCTATTGAAGTGAAATCAAAGGGAGTTTTTGAAAGGCAAGTTCTCATTGCTGTGTACTGGGAATCAAGCCCTCATTACACTTAATGGATGTTCCATGCCAAGTTCCGCAACCCCTAGAGGTGAAAATTTCCCCTAAAAAGACCTGGAAGGAATTCAAAGTTGCTAAAGACTTGAATAAAACTTTACTTAATGTGTATTGTACATTTTATTACCCTGAGATGATATGCTATAATTATGTTTTTTAAATCATGTGAGAAAAACTTAAACACTTTATTAGCAAATGATAATATTCCCAAACCAAACCAGTTTGATGGCGGTCTCTTTAGAGAAGAGAATAGTGGATAGAAGCAGGCCAGCACAGTGGTAAACATGTCAGGAGTAGGAACAAATATTAGGCAACTTGGTTCTACCAAAGACCACAAGATTTAAGAGACACAAATTAGACTCTGCAGGAGCTATACGGTAAAAAAAAAAAAAAAAAAGAAAAAAAAAAGAAAGCCTTTTGAACTGTGCAAGCAATTATAATGTCTGATTTTTGGATGTTCCATAATTAATTAGCTGCAACAGAAATATATGTTTTTCAGAATAAAGTGAATAGAGAAAAATCTTCTGGGAAGAATAGTTACTTTAGCTTCTTAGAAAACAAAATTGAATCATTAACATAGTTGAAATGGGCAGAATTGATTTTGTATGGTATTTGGACACAAAATAAATTGAAATTAATTTGCATCTTTTCTTTCACCCTACTTGAGGTCAAACAAACTTAAAATTTAGAAACTCCTCCAAGAAGAAACTGCCTTGAGAATTCTTACATTCAAGATTCATCCATGTTGTCCTAAATGGCAGTATTTCATCTTTTCTTATGGCTGAGCAGTATTCTATTGTGCATATGCAATATCATACTAAGCAAATAAGTCAGACAGAAAAAGTTAAGAAGCATATGATTCCACTCATATGTGGGTTATAAAACCAAAAACAACAAATGAACAAAAAAGAAAAACAAACAAATAAAAACTCATAGATACAGACAACAACATGGTGGTTATCAGAGTGAAGGGGTTGGGGCGAGAGTATAGGGAAAATGGGGTCAAATATATGATGATGGAAGGATATTTGACTTTCGGTGATGAGCACACAATGAGATATATAGATGATGTATCATAGAATTGTACTTGAAACCCATATATTTTTATTGACCAGTGGCACTCCAACAAATTTAATTAAAAAATAATTATTACATTGAAATAGGCATGATGAAGTCTTTTAAAGTGAGGTCTTTTGAAACTGTAGAGCTGGAAATAAAGCTGGTAACCAAAAGTGCATCCCTACCATCTGGGTAGCACTGAACCTCTTTTGGATGATGGCAAGACGGGCGACTGCTGTCTCCTTTTCTGAATTCCTGCAGGCTGGTGGTTACCCATGGTACACAAGCGGCACAGGCAGGGTCTCTTCAGGAGCCTCTACTCTAGACAGTAATTCTCGGAAGGGCTGATATCCACCTGCAGGTGAAGAACCATAGGTGAAGACAGGCTTCGTTGTTGCTTGATTGAAGACAAAAGCAGATTTTGTTTTGTCAAATGTCTTTTAGAAATCAAAACCTTAGGGCATTTAAATTTTATTCTTTAGAAATATATTCAGGGAGATGGACTGGAAGTCATTGTGCAGAAACTTGTAGTATTAAGTGTTGATAGAAAGAGACTGACGTGGTTGATAATGCTAATTGGTTACCCATGAACCTAGAGTGTAGGAGGAGATTTACGGTATATGAGGGTGCAGGAGAAAGAAAAAGATTGTGCATTTCTGCCCTTGTTAATGCTACAATGACTCTATCTACACAAGTCTAAAGGCTGTTGTGTATATCTGAATGTGAGAAATATGAATAAAGTTCACCAGTGATTTTCACTGTTTTTTGAGTACCCTGTTTCCCCCAGACTTTAAAAATCCAGTATGATGAAAGTGATACTGGACTTAGAACCAATGACTATTGAATGGCTATGACACATTCTACATGATAAAGTATATATCCTTACTGTAAGTATAGTGTCAATATTAGAAGTTTCCCAACAGTATTAAAGAGGTTGATATTACATTTTGTGAATCCCTTGGAAAGGCATATATGAGAAAATTGTGTTCATAACTACTTCTGCATGAATTCAGGAGATAATAGACAATCTTCCCTTTCCTAATCTTTCCTTTATTCCTTGAAACTTATGATCAATTTGGGTTGGTCAGAACTGGTCCCTAAGGTCATCAAAAGAGATAATATATTATCCATATCTATACAGTGAAGTCAGTACTTTAATCTCTCAGAAATAGGCAATAAAATGTGCTTTATCATAAATTCACATGTGAATTGTCAATAAGGCAGAGGCTTGAACAATCATCTGGACAGCCTAGAAAGTCAATTTAGACAATTCTACAACCACATTTTGTACTGAATTTGTTAGATAACTCTGCTTTGCCAATGTAAACTTGATCCAAGATACATCCAAAAGTTCTTAAAGGATAATTAAACACCTAAATCCAGCCTCAAACAGTGACTATTAGGAACCTGCAGAAATCCATTAAAAACAAATTATACAAATCTCATTTTTAGATTGTATTACTATAGAATGGTTTATCAGAGGAATGCCATAACTCTTGAACTTTAGTTTTAGCAAATGTCTTCCAAAGTTATGAGGCAATTGAATATAGTAAAAGTGGAAATAAGTAAACAGGATTATAGTTTGAGTTCTTTCTCAGACAAGATCCATAACTGAAAAAGTTATGTCACCAGTTCTTAGGCAAAGTGATAAATCAAGCACATGTGGACACCCTCCTCTCTCTTCAATCACATGGAAATACACAATACATTTTTATGAATTTATGTTAATAAATATGAATACATATATGTACACATATTTAAAACAAATAATTTGGTCTGAAAGCAAGAAAAGAAATTTTCATAAATCAGAAGTGGAAAGGAAATATCATATCAGTACATAGGATCTCAGTTTTGTGTCCCACAATGGGGCTAAAACCATAGGGATTGACATTTTTGGAACTATAGCCATATGTGCAACAAGAGATAGAGTACTGAATCCCATTCATAAGACTGCAATTCAGCAACTGACTATTCTTTTTTATTGGGTTCTCAGGTTTCTTTCTTATTTTTCAACTAGAGGCACGGTGCACGAAATTCGTGCACTCGAGGTGGGGGGATCCCTCAGCTCAGCCTGCACCCTCTCTCAATCCGGGAGCCCTTGGGGGATGTCAGATTGATGGCTTAGGCCTGCTCCCCAAGGACATCCATAGCACTGCTGCGGAGGCAGGAGAGGCTCCCGCCACGGCTGCTGCGCTCACCAGCCATGAGCTCAGGTTTTGGCTGAGTGGTGCTCCCCCTGTGGGAGCGCACTGACCACCAGGGGATAGCTCCTGCATTGAATGTCTCCCCCTGGTGGTCAGTGCATGTCATAGCAACTGGTCATTCTGCCATTTGGTCGATTTGCATATTAGCCTTCTATTATATAGAATTATAGTTGACATACAATACTATATTAGTTTCAGGTATATATCCCAGTGATTAGACCTTTATATAACTTACAAAATAATCACCCTGAGAAATCTAGTACTCACCTGACATCATACATAGTTATTAGTATATTATTGACTATACTAGAGGCCCGGTGCATGAAATGTGTGCACTGGGGGTGTCCCTCAGCCCAACCTGCACCCTCTCCAAGCTGGGAACCCTTGGGGGATGTGTGACTGCTGGTTTAGGCCCAAACCCACAAGGATCAGACCTAAACTGGCAGTCGGACATCCCTATCACAATCCAGGACTGCTGGCTCCTAACTGCTCGCCTGCCTGCCTGCCTGATTGCCCCTAACTGCTTCTGCCTGCCAGCCTGATCACCCCCAACTGCCTTCCTCTGCAGGCCTGATCTTGCCCCCAATTGCCCTCTTCTGCCGGCCAATTTGGTTCTGATTGGTCAGTTTCTATGCCAGTCAGCATCAAAGGCTCCGCTCCTGCACAGCCATTGGCTCCTTGCAATACACCCAGATTTGGTTCTGATTGGTCAGTTTCTATGCCAGTCAGCATCTCTGGGCCTATCTCTGGGCCTGATCATAGAGGTGGGGCTGATCAGCACCCCCGCAAGGCTGCTGGTGAGCAGCTGAACTGCTGACCTCTGGGAGATAGAGAGAGGCTTGGCTGCTGGGGAGGGAGAGAGAAGCAGGGTCTGATCAGCTTGCTTCTCTATCCGGGCCTTGCCAGCAGCCACTGCCACTGCTGATCAGCCCTGCCTCTCTCTCTCTCTGAGAGTTCAGCAGTTCAGCCCGCTCGCCTGCTGCGTGCAACATGGCAAATGGTCGAGCCTCCCAGTCATTGTGGATGTGATCCACCCAGGGTTTTTATATATTAGGACTAGAGGCCTGGTGCACAAAATTTGTGCACCAGGAGGCATCCCTCAGCCCAGCCTGCAACCTCTCCAATCTGGGACCCCTCAAGGGATGTTCAATGGGCAGTCAAATATCCCTCTCACAATCCAGGACTGCTGGCTCCCAACCGCTTGCCTGCCTGCCTGCCTGATTGCACCTACCCACTTCTGCCTGCCAGCCTGATCAGCCCCTAACCACTCCCCTGCCAGCCTGATCGATGCCTAACTGCTCACCTGCCGGCCCAATTGCCCTTGACTGCCCTCCCCTGCCAGCCTGGTCACCCCTAACTGCCCTCCCCTGCAGGCCTGGTCCCCCCAACTGCCCTCCCCTGCAGGCCTGGTCCCCCCCAACTGCCCTCCTCTGCAGGCCTGATCTCGCCCCCAACTGCTCTCCCCTGCAGGCCTGGTCACCCCAACTGCCCTCTTCTGCAGGCCTGATCTCACCCCCAACTGCTCTCCCCTGCTGACCTAGTCACCTCCAATGCTGTCCCCTGCAGGCCTGGTCACCTCCAACTGCCCTCCCTTGCCAGCCTGGTCACCCCTAACTGCCCTCCCCTGCAGGCCTGGTCCCCCCCAACTGCCCTCCCTTGCCAGCCTGGTCACCCCTAACTGCCCTCCCCTGCAGGCCTGGTCCCCCCAACTGCCCTCCTCTGCAGGCCTGATCTCGCTCCCAACTGCTCTCCCCTGCTGGCCTGGTCACCCCCAACTGCCCTCCCCTGCTGGCCCGGTCACTCCTAACTGCCCTCCCTTGCAGGCCTGATCACCCCCAACTGCCCTCCCTTGCAGGCCTGGTCCCTCCCAACTGCCGTCCTCTGCTGGCCTGATTGCCCACAACTGCCTTCCCCTGCTGGCCATCTTGTGGCAGCCATCTTGTGTCCACATGGGGGCAACCATCTTGTGTATTGGAATGAAGGTCAATTTGCATATTACTCTTTTATTAGATAGGATTACCTATGTTATACTTTATATCACCATAACTCTTCTGTAATTACCAATTTGCATTTCTTAGTCCCTTCATCTTTTTCACCTATACCCATATGAACTCCAATTTGGCAACCTGCAAAATGTTTTGTATTTGAGTCTGCTTCTGTTCTGCTTGTTCGTTTATTTTGTTTTTCAGATTGCACATATAAGCAAAATCATGGCATTTGTCTTTCTCTGTCTGACTTATTTTACTCAGTACAGCACTCACTAGGTCCATCTATATTATTGCAGATGATAAGTTTTCACTCTTTTTTTATAGTTGAGTCGTGTTCTATTTTTATATAAAAACCACTTCTTTTCCATTCATCTATTGATGGACACTTAGGTTTCCTTCATATTTTGGCTATTGTAAATAATGCACAATGCACATACATAGGTACATGTCTCTTCGAATTAGTGTTTTGGATTTCTTCTGCTAAATACCCAGAAATGAAATTTTTGGGTCCTTCTTTATCTCTTCTTATAGCCTTTGTTTTAAAATCTATTTTGTCTGGACTATAAGTATTGCTACCTCAGTTTTTTTTTCCATTTCCATTTTCATGAAATATCTTTTTCCATTTCTTTACTTTTAGTCTGTGTGTATCTTTCAATTTGAAGTAAGTCTCTTGTAGACAGCATATGTAAGTATCTTGTTTTCTTCTTCAGTCAGCCACCCTATGTCTTTTAATTGGAATATTTAATCCAACTTCATTTAAAGTAATTCTTAATATATATGTATTTATTATCATTTTAGTATTCATATTTTTGACATTTTTTTTCTATTTTTTTCTAAAGAAGTACCTTTAACATTTCTCATAATACTGGCTTGGTGGTGATGAACTCCTTTCATTTTTTTCTTGTCTGGGAAGCTCTTTATCTTTCCTTTGATTCTAAATGATAGCTTTGCTGAGTAAAGTCATCTTGGTTGTATTTCCTTGTTTTTCATCACTTTGAATATTTTGTGCCAGTCCTTTCTGACCTACAAAGTTTCTGTTAAGAAATTAGCTGTCTTATGGGAGCTCCCTGGTAAGTAACTAACTGCTTTCTCTTGCTACTTGTAAAATTCTCTTTTACCTTTGGAATTTTAATTATCATGTGTCTTAGTGTGGGCCTCTTTGGGTTCATCTTGTTTGGGACTCAGCACTTCCTGGACATGTTTGTCTTTTTCCTTCACCAGGTTAGGGAAGTTTCCTGTCATTTACAAATAGGTTTCCAATTCTTTGCTCTCTCTCTTTTCCTTCTCAAACCCCCATAATTCAAATGTTGCTAAGCTTGATATTTTCCCAGAAGCCCTTAAACTATCTTTATTTGTTTTTCTTTCTTTTTTCTGTTCTGACTGGGTGTTTTTACTATCTTATCTTCTAAGTCTCTAATTTGATACTCTGCTACATTCAATCTATAGTTGTTTACTTCTAATGTATTCTTCATTCCATTTGTTGTATTATTTATTTCTGATTGGTTCTTTTTTATGATTTCTATCTCCATTTTTATGTTTTCTACAAATTCGTTGAAGTGCTCACAGAGTTCATGTACTCTTCCCCTAAGTTCACTGAGCATCCTTATAAACAGGGTTTTGAACTCTTTATCTGGTAGATTGCTTGTCTCCATTTCGTTTAGTTCTTTTTTCTGGAGTTTTGTCCTGTTTCTTGTTTGTTTGTTTGTTTGTTTGTTTTTGTTTGTTTTTTTCATTTGGGACATGATTTTTGTCTCCTCATTTTGGCTGCCTTTCTACATATTAGGTAGAGCTGCTAATCTTCTTGTCTTGGTAGAATGGCTTTATGTCGTAGGTGTCCTACAGGGCCCAGTGGCCCAACCTCCCAGGTCACCAGTGCTGGACACTCCAGGTGTACCCCCATGTGGGTTGTGTATATCCTTTTGTTGTAGTTGAGCTTTGGTTGCTGTTGTAACATCAGTGGGAGAGAATTACTCTCAATCACCTGATATTGCTTTAAGGGACCTGATATTGTTTTAAGGTACCTGATACTGAGGAGCTGCTGTGCAGAGGCCAACCCCACAGAGCAGCACTCACATCAGCAGGGTTGTAGTGCCTGATGATTCCACCTCTTGAGTGTGTCACTCATGGAGGTGTTTTGGTGGTACTTGGTCATGGTATGAAGCTGTCCATCAGGTGTGTGGGTTGGCTTAAGGCCTCCCAGGAGGTGCAGGCCAAAGTCAGTCACCTTTTTGCCCTGCCCAGGCTACAAAGTGATCATCAGATGGGTTTATTTGTTCTGGGCATGAATGTGGCAGGGAGATACCAAGCTGTGAATCCAGGCCATCTGCCACTACTGCAGGGACTCTGGCCACTTAACAAGAGGAATGGAAAATGCTGAGGCCAGATGCTACTAGTTTAGGGTTTGTCAAACTTTGAGAAGTTTTAGGGAAGTCCACAGCATGAGCTAAGACAGGCTTTTTACTGGTATACAGAGAAAAACACTGAAAAAGGATTGGATGGGCCTATAAGTTGGTGGGGGGGTGGGGCAAGAGGGGCAGGAGAATACCAGGGTGGGCCAATGTTGTTAACCCAGTTGATGAAGACTCAGATATGGCGCCCTTTGTGCCTTCAGAGGGAGGGCTCAGCAAAGAAACAATGGCTTCTGCCAGCATTTTTATTTGGTTGAAAGCTGCCTCTCCAGTCCTCACACCAAAACCTGACAATTCAGTTCTTCCCCATATGTCGCTGATGCCTTTTGAGCTGCTACCCCAGCACTGGAGCTCAGACTGAGTGAGTCCATCAGTGAGTAAGTCTGTACTCCAGCTCCTTAAGAGGAACAAGAGGGACTCCAGCAGCCCTCCATCTCACTCAGCCACAATCTCCACTGGTTTTCACAGACATAGATTATGGGAACTTCTCTTCTAGGCACTGAAACCCTGGGCTAGGGAGCTTTGTTTGTATAGGGCTGGGATCCCTTGCTCCTCAGGGGGGACCCTGGAGCTGAGATAGCCCTTCTGATTTTTAACTACCACACATGGGTGCTGGGACCAACCTGTTTCAAGTTTCCATCCCTACTATGTGCTAAAGACAGGTAGGCTTGATGTGGCTGTTTCTGTATATCCTTAGCTATAGAACTTTTGCTCACTTAGATTTCAGATGGTTCTGAATGATGGTTCTTTGATAGTTCAGTTGTAATTTAATATGGTTGTGGGAGGATGCGAGTACTGCAATTACCTGCTCCACCATCTGGACTGGAAATCTTCTGTTTCAGTTTTTGCAAATAGGAATTTAGAATATCAGCAAGTAAAGTTCCTAGGTCATGGCCAATGCAAAGGACCTGCTGATGACCATGAGTAGAAATAGTACCCTAAACTACTTCAAGGCCAAAAATGTATGTTTGATCTGAGACTCAGTGTCTGATTCTTAGATCAATTATATCTATTGGATTCTATCTATTGGATTCTTTTGGTCAGTATAATGACTCTATGTTGAAATATTACTTTAAGCTTGACCAGAGTGGCTCAGTTGGTTGAGCATTGCCCTGTGCACCTAAAAGTTGCTGGTTTGATTCCCAGTCAGGGCACCTACCTGGGTTTTGGGTTCAATCCCTGGTTGGGGCACATGCAGAGGGCAACCAGCTGATGTTTGTCTCTCACATCTCCCTCCCTCTCTCCCTTCCTTTCTTTAATCCATTAAGGGCCCAAACAGAACAAAAAGATCTGTCCTGGGACATTGTAGTCTCCGGTTGCTGGGCCTACAGAATCAGAGGGAATTACACTATCAGCTTTTCTGGGTCACCTGCTTGCAGAGAGCATACTGTGGGGCCTCTCAGCTTTCATAATCATGTGAGCTGATTCCCATAATAAATATCCTCTTGTATATATACTAGTAGATATCTCATTGGTTCTGTTTCTCTAGAGAATCCTGACTAAACTACCATCTAAACTTCAGTTTTCTCATACGTTAAATTAGAAAGTTTCTTAAATTCCTTTCATCTGTAGGCCTCACATTTTTTATAAGAGTGAGAAAAAATAAGTGATCTTGGAGCAGTTCTATCCAGAGTTTAGAGTTTTATAATTTCCTCGATGACTTCAGGAGATAGAAGAGAGTTGGGGGATAAGACCATGGTCTTCCCTCTGCTTTTCTGAGAGTAATTTCATTCTCTGTCTTCATTAATAGGTTTTTGTTGTGGATTTCACTTAAAGAGAGGTTCTTCTGAAATAAAAATAAGCAAACAAAAGAAACAAAGTGTAATTTGAAATCTATTAGAAAGATAAAATTAAGATAGTTTATTAACTATTGACTAACTGCACCCAAGATGGTCAAACAGTAAGAACCATGGTGTTCTGTAGAGCTATGCATGTTTCTCTAAGTTTTTATAATTTTTGTTATATTTCTCAGTGTAAACACATAAACTGTACTTTTTGCATTTTGTTTTTTACAAACATGATAGGGCAGGATAAAATGCTGACTAAGATCCTGAATAGAAAAAAAAAGATTACCTTAAACAGTGATTTTCATAAATATTTAGTATTTTAAGACTTTTAAAATATAATTACTAAGAGAGGATAGGATTAATCTGAATAAAAGAAAACTCAGAAAATATGTGATAGATGTTTCCAAAGATATGATAAGTTATCACATTTATGGTATTAGAATGGCTCCAAAAGATAATACTAGAATAAAAAATAACTGACTCTAGGTTATTCATGGGAAGAACTTGCAAGTTATTACTACTGTCCAAAAATGTACTGAGTTCTTATTGACAAGTAGTTAATTTATTCATCATTGAAGCATTTGAGCATCAGAATTTCTGGGCTCTTTTAGATAGGACCTCTAGCATATAAGATAGACTAAAAGTCGGAGAAAGATAAATATTACATGATCTCACTCATATGTGGGATATAATGATCAACATAATTTGATGAACAAAAATAGATCCAGAGACAAATGGCAGGGTAGGCGGGAGGTTAGAGAACAACCAAAGGACTTGTATGCATGCATATTAGCATAACCAATGGACACAGACACTGGGGCGGTGGGCTTGCATGCGGTGGAAATGGCTTGGGGGTGGGGCAGGGAGTGGGGAAAAAGGAGACATATGTAAAATTTTAGACAATAAATTTAAAAAAAAAGAATCTAAAAAAAAAAGATAGGCTAGAATAGATAAAGATTGCGTCCAATTCTGCAATGCTATATGTTACATGTTAACCAACTGGAGATTATATGTCTTATATTAATTTTTTATAATGTTAAGTCATTTTAAGAATGAAACAAAAGCCTGATAAACTCTGTCCTTCATTCCACCAAGACTTACATATAACCTTGCCCAGCACAGAGACGCTCTTATACCTTCAAAGAAACTGAGGCCCAATTATATTAAGCTTTCTTCTGGGAGTCTTTATCCATCAAAATCAATGTTATTTTTTCTTTATTCAGTTAGGTCTGTGCTTACTAATCATACTTAAAAAACAACAACACTGAACAATATTGATTGGGTATATAAGTAGATAGTAAAATTTTAAAGAAAAGCAGGGAGATGATGACACACCATACAAGCAAGTTGGTACTCTTGATATTGGAAGGAGCACACAGTTGTGGAAAAGCAGAGAGATTCCTAGGGTACTGGCAATGTTTTGATTATCAATCTGGATGATGCATACAAAGGTTTGTTTTATAATCTTCTTTAAACTCTCCACATAAATGTTATATCCTTTTCTATATTATGACTCTTTTTTAAATTATTTTTTTAAAATGTGATTCAAATAAGATGATCAAAAGACAAGATCCCATAAACAAAGCAAGCTGGGAAAATTTCCAGAATTCCAAATGATCAGACAGTTTCTAAAATTGCCGGCCACATAAAATCAGATTACTTCACATACTCAAATTTAATTCTTATCTCTTCAGTCATGCCACCTTATTTTGTTAAAATATTGACCAATTTATGGTTTATTGAGCAGCTATATTGATGAGTCACTAATATGCAATAGACACAGTTCTGATATAGTAACCAAAATCAAGAGTCTAAGTAGCAACTCTTCCTTTTTATTTACTCATTGGAATAAGAGAAAAAATATTAGAGAATAAGGCAATTATTATTTATGGCCTATATATTTCTATCAACCTGTAGTTAAGATGAGATTAAGGAATTATATGTTGGAAATACAGCTGCAAAGATATTTTAAATGTATCATAATTCAAGAATCCTTATATTGTAATTAAATGTTTGGTAAACTAATCTGAAATTATTTTTATATCTGGCTAATGAAAATGCAATAAAAAGTTTAATTAGCAAAAATGCAGTGGATAAGAAGATAATGGAGACAAAATTAGGGTGACTGTAATCATGTTCGATGAATGAATATTTAAGATACCATTAAGAGTAGTAATTAAGTTAAGGATAATCAAAGAACATTATTATAGAAATATTTTAATATGATCATTTCTTTCTAGTTATTTAAGGATCTTGATGCATTTTTCTATTTCCAATTAGCTCTGAAATAAAGCAAGTATTTCCTTTTATTTCTAATATGATCTTGCTAAATTGAGTTCAAGAGTAAAGCAGTAGTTAAAGCAGGAACCACTAAAGTAACTACACTAGGCCTGCAGCCTGCAGTATATACTGAGAGCTCCAATGAATCCCCAAAATATCAAATGTGATAATGCATAAAAAAACAAAGCTAATATTGAGCATCTCTCAATGCAAGCTCTATTAATTATCTAAGTGACTCACTCTTGCATAGTTACATAACTGGTACATTCCTATTCATAGCTATGCAAAAGTACATGCCACAATTTTTGAAAAGTACTTTCAAAAATTAAAAATGTATAATTTCAAACTCTAAGGACTTACTTCACTTTTAGGTGTAAATGTGCATTTAAAATTATTTCTAAACTACTCTAATTATACTATTGCTTGTTGATACTCCCCAGGAATGCTAAATGTATCAAAGTCAATTACTTATTTTTAATAAAAGTTTACTATAGTCAGGAACTCAGAGTTTTATGTGTGACCTTTGTTTAATCCACAAAGTAACTCAGTAGAGCTAGGTACTCTCTCTGTCCCTGTTTCCAAAAGGTTATAATTCTTAGTAACTAGTCTAAGTTTACATAGTGGATGAATGCTAGATCAAGCAGCCAGTGTCTAGAGGAGAAAAAAAAAAAAGATATTTTTGATTTGTAAAAGCCTGCTTTTAATTTGAAATATTAAATGCTGGAAGACTCGGATTATAGAGTCTATATCATAAACCAAGATGTGAGGGGAATGCACAATGAAATAGGAGTAATTTTCCCCACACAGTGAATATAACATTCTCTAGCCCTCAGGAAGAAGACTAGAAAAGAGAGTTAAAGGCTAGTACAGGACAACTTTTTCTTCTGCTATGAACAAGCCTCTGCAAGTTTCATATGCATGTCCAAAAGGTGGCCAAGAGCACCATCCGAAGAGACCTCAGGATTATAAAAAAAGGAATCTAACTAGTGTACACACCACAGATCACACACAGTATGGAGAACAACTAGACATCAGAGGTGGGTGTGGTAAGAGCAGATGTGCAAATCCAAGGCCTGGACATTAAACAGCATTGCCCAACCACCCCTGATGCCAGGAAGATACCCTCTTCTCTTCCCTTCTGCAGATAACCAAGAAGAGCCAAGCAGTAAGAGTAATCTAATTAATCACTCAGGAATAAATTTTAAAATAGATGGTGATTGGATTACTACCATGAAGATAACATGTTTCTGTTTCTAAGAAGAAATGAATTTCTGTAAGAAGGAGTATCTGTGGCCTAAAACCATGTTTTCGCATTAAACAAACAAAACAAAAAAACAAGTTTATCTCTCTCCTTCTTATCAAGATTTTTACTCTTTTCTCTAATGTTTTTCCTCTTGCAGAGCTTTATTTGCAACAGTGCATCTCCTCACTCATGCTTTACATCCCCTACATTCTCTGTCTCATCCACTGTAAATGAACATGTACAAGGATAAGATATTATCTACTTGTTACTTTCTCCAGTCATTGTTATGAGCTATATGAGCACAGACCCCACATTCCCCTTTATGGGGATTTATAGTTTTCAAAACTTTACTCAGCATTTTTTACTTGTTCTGAAAAGAAGCAAAAAAAGAAAGAAAGAAAGAAAGAAAGAAAGAAAGAAAGAAAGAAAGGAAGGAAGGAAGGAAGGAAGGAAGGAAGGAAGGAAGGAAGGAAGGAAGGAAGGAAGGAGGGAAGGAAGGAGAAAGAAAGAAAGAAAGAAAGAAAGAAAGAAAGAAAGAAAGAAAGAAAGAAAGAAAGAAAGAAAGAAAGGAAGGAAGAAAGAAGAAAGAAAGAAGAAAGAAAAAAGAAAGAAAAGTTTCCTGTTTTTAGAAAAAAATAAAGCATCAGAAACTATTTGTGGAACAGATATATATCTATAAATAGCGATTTCTAAAATCTGCCCCTTCGGATTGGGGGTAGGGTCCAGAATCAAATAAACTTAATAAAGTATTCTTTGAAACACCAGGAAAGCTTAGGACTCTATAGACATCTTACTGTCTACAAACTGCAATTTATCATCTCTGGGCATGGGTTTGTATGTTATTAAATCATACAAGCACTGTTAGATTTGACTGGAAAAAAGTAAACCAAATAGATTTTAAAAATTGAAACCCAGATACTATTGAAGATATCAGGTATGTCAGAGAAGAGAATAACTGCATTAGAGAAACTACTCAGTAATCTGAAGGAGAAATAGCTGGGAAGAAAGTATGAAAATAATACCTGGCCAGGTGCCTCACAGCTCTGGCTATTACTGCAGAGACTATGATATAAAAGTAGAATGTGAGCTTTTATACTGTGAGCCACACAGGACTGAAATCATGATGTTCAACAATAGACACATCAGCATACTGTAAGGTAACCAGAAGGAAGCTGTCCTAGGCAGCACAAAATAATGGGAAAAGCATAAAGACAATCAGACCTGCTTTCCAAGCATAACGTTCTTTGGAAAATGGGAGGGTTTTTAAAAGACCACATATGAGCTTAGGGAGAGGATAAGAATTCAAGAATTAAGTGAATAGTCTAAAAAACGAAGCTAAGAGCAGATCTGTTAGGATTCTGGAACCAGACAGGTAGCCTTAAGGAGCTAACAATGCCTAGACCCAGTCTACATTAAACATGTATCCCAGAATCTTATAGAAATCATTTCTAAAGGTAAAAATGAGATAGTTCCATAGCTTCTTTTCCATTTGAAAATATAATGAATTTCTAGGAAGAGATGCCATGGAAAATAAGAAAGAATAATAAGAAAATCCACTTTTAAACAATTATCCCATCTTACCTGATAATCCTAAATCTAATTTAACTTCTGGAAAATACCTTAATTCCATAATTAGATATGAAGAATAAAATTTTAAATACATGTGAATGAGATGATGCTATTTTATATTTTTAGTATCTTTAGCTTTTACTAAACGCTTTTTTCATGAATCATTAAGGATCTAAAGATTGAATAGGACAGATATGAATAGTTCCAGTTTACAGAAGACAATGCTAAGATTTCAGATAATTTAAATAATTAACTCAAGCTTACACAGCTAGTAATTGACAGAGTGGAGACTAAACTCCTTTCCCAGGCACTCTAAGTCTAGCACTTTTCATACACCTCACTGACTTACTGCAGTGCACACGACCAGAGATAGACAGCTTCTATTTTGAAGGCACAGAGGTATGTAGGCACAGACTTTGACTCCTAATAGTACTTCAGAAGAGAGAAGCCTTTTGAAGGTAAACTTAAGGAACTGAATAGATAACATCAACATCCCCATTTATCTAACTGTGGGTTTAAATATATCTTTGGAAATTTAGATTACTACCCACAGAAAATGCAAGTTACCATCCACAGAAAATAAATCTAAGGAGACTTCCATTCTGAAGACAAAGCTCTAATATAAGTGGGTTCTATCACTTTAAGATTGACCAAGTCTACTTTGAGGGTCTATTAGATCCAGAGATCTAGGCCAACTTCAGATAAAGTAGCCTTTGTTTCAGTTTAGCCAACCCACAGAGCTATCCAAGGTGCTCATCCCAGACTATATTTGTCAGTTTCCCCAGCCTACCCAGCAACTTCCCTGGTCCTGCTTGTTATATTGAAGCAAACACTTTCATTAGGGGGAGAAGGAGAGAATCGTGGTATTTTATTTCACACTTGATTGAATTATTGAAGGTCTAAATTTCATAAAGAATAAGGCATCCTTGCTTTCAGAAGCAGTCAGTGGGAACACAAAAGACATTTAAACAAATATTGATCAGTGATTGACTGGTTTATACAAACCAAATATTTAAGTGTCAAGTCATACTTCAGCCAAAATGTTCCATATTTTTGTATTTTAAGGCCTGGCATAACTGAAAGTAGTAAAATTAAAAATGTTCTCAAATATTTTCTTTTTCTTTCGCTACAACTTATATTAAGTGAAATAGTAAACACACAAACACACACCTAGAACAAAAACTTGAACTTAACTGTATGATCTTTTCTGTTCTATTTTACTTTATTGAAAAGCACAAGTTCTGGATATAACCCATTAAATTGATTTTATGTCCCACTAATAGGTTCTGATCACGCAGTGTGGAGAAAAAAAAGAAACTGAAAAGAATGTCTAATGACCAAGCTCATAGGAGATAAATGTTTTTCACATGTCTTATTCACAACACCTATCTCTATCATCCTGCCCTGGACATGTGCTCAGTTCTACTTTTGTTGTCACATCTTATAAAAATTATGTCACTGTCAAGCCCCTTTTGAAGCATGCTCAATATGATTTAGCCTCTAATATAAATCCTCCACTAATCCAAGATCATTTTCTATCATCCAAAAACAAACAATAAGGTTGGAGAGAGCTTAGAGTGGGGATAAGAAATGTGCCTACATTAGGGTGCTCCTCTAAAACAGAAAACCTGATAAAGACCACCTGCATCAGTTTTTCTCTTCTCCCTCATGTTCTCCTCTTTCACCTTCTTTAGCAGCATAAAAACAACGTTTTATTTTAAACACCTCTGTTACCTATGTCTAGCTTTTACCTACTGGTAATTTTATAAATGTCACCTCCTTTCTTTAAGCTTCACTATAACAGTAAGGTCTATATTCATTTTTGTATTATATTCCTTTTTTTAGATGTAGAAAGCTTGTAGGAGATTACATAACTTTTCAGTGAAGAAATAGACAGGATGGTATAGAAGCCATTAACTTAATATATTAATGGACCAATAGAAATTGTTGAGAAGCCCATTACATAATGCACAAATCAAATATATGAGTTGTTTAGATAGAACATTATAACTATCATGGATTAGGCAAGTAAACATAGTGAAGCGTCCAACATTACTTTGAAAAGATGCTTAATCCTTGTGTTATTGCATAATCTCATCACTGAGTGACATTATTTTAACAACTCTAGGTACAAAATAAACAGTCTTAAATAATCTAACGAGAGACTAAAACATGTGCCTATTTTAACTATAGTCCATTGCATTTGAAGTAACTACCATTGATTCTGAGCATCCTAGTGATCAGCTTAAACTTAACTTGAGTCATTCTTAATAAGATGAACTGATGAAGGGAGAAAATACCCAGTTTTACTCCTCCCTTTTGTTTTTCCAATGAGGTTTCAGAAATGCCTATGAATACTTAAAACAATTGAAAATATGGACAGGGACACCATTAAGAACTATGAATGAATACAAGGTAACTTAAGAACTATTAAGGAGTTTAAAGAATATTAAGGCAAGAGCAGAGGGATCTATATTTTTTTTTTTGGATTTGTAGATGAGATTTTTTAAAGCAATCAAATAATATAAAGGTTATAGGAGTTATTATGCCAAGATAATACATTCAGCTCTTTTAATGGGAAAGGGCTTTTTAGATGCAGTGAAATTTGAGAAGATCTAACGAGTTACTCAAGTGAAAAATGAAGGGTTAGAAGACAAGGATGACGAGGAAAGAATCATAGTTAGAGCTATTTTGGCAAATGATAAGAAAGCAATGGTGACCGAGAAAGTCTTCAAATCAATTCATGTGAATTGTAATGCAAAGGCTGGCAATTTTCCATTACCACTTTTTAAAATACTTTAATTGCCTTAAAATTATTTATATTGGACATATGTAAAGAACATTAAAGTAAAGCAGTTGTTTGACCACATGAAAAAAAAGTTTACCCCTGACATTCTCAATTAAAATATAAACGGAAGGGAATTGAAGGGAAAGAGGTACTATTGCCTATCCCTTGGTAAAGTTTTACTCTGGTGACAAAATAGTTTCTTAACTTTCTCACATTTGTGATTTACAGAATTTTGTTTTTGCATAATTGAAATTTCCCATACTATCATGGGTTCAACTTAAAATTTGTTATGTAGTTTGTATCTTAAGCAACAATATATTTCATACCTGATAGCGATCTAATATGGATAAAATATTCTCAGAAAAATAGAAATTCATCTGAACTGAAGAGCATATTGTTTGAGATCCCTGAAGGCTGTGCTCTGATACTGTTGCCATAGAGAAGTTCTATTACCTATTTTTGTATATATTCCACACAAAAAACAAAACAAAACAAAAAACACTGAAAATCAAACCAAAACAGTACATGGGGCTGAAGAAAGGAAATATATAAAGTTATGGTTAAACCTAACAGCTGGAATAATGATTATTGAAAAAATTATGTAAATGATACATTTTTCAACTCTCTATTTTCATTAAAAAATGATAATTATGGCAAACTGGTTTTGCAGTCCAGGTCTTCTAACAAGTTTTCTGCTTTAAGTATTTTCTATCTCTGCTTCAAAGGAACATCAGTGTTCCATCCATTGAACTGAAATAAGCTGTCAATAGCTACAGCACCCCCCAACTACTATTTAAAAAAAGATAATGAATACAATATTTCAACTTTCAGATTTTTTTCCTCATAAGTATTCATCAACCTTTGGTAATGCACATACATACTCTAGTATAAACGAATCAGGCTTAACAGAAGTTGTACATTTATTTTAAATTAATTGTGTCAATATTTCATTTTCCTCTCCCCAGAGCACCCTGGTCTAAGTGATATGCTTTGTGTGAAATGCAGAGTATGCATTAGAACCCAAGCATTCAGCTGTTTGCCTAGCATTTTTCTTTCCAGGTCTAAATGCTTTAGTAGAATTTTTGAAATACTAAAAAGAAAATATTTCACAGTATTTCTAAGATTCTTCATGACAAAAGTATATAGATCTAAGCAGAAACTCGATTAAATTTTACATCCAAAATACTGAAAACCTCCAGGTGCAATTCTTTTCTAAGATTTTGAACTCAACACACAAAATAAAATATGATAAAAGTAAGTGAGGCAATAGAGTTTTTCCAAATAAGGGTGTGCATTGAAGTCCTTATTTTGATCACGTTCACTAAGAGGTGACCAATAAGATGGAAAACTAGACGATGACTAATATAGCAAAGGAAATCAAGACACTAGGACATCAAAATAAACTTTTATCTCTGCAGATTAATAATTCTCAAGTAGTGATTATTTCTCTACCTATTTTCTAACCTCAACTTTTCAACATAGGAGTTTAATGCCCATGGTTTCTAAGCTAATAATTTCCAGTTTCTTTTATATAATATAAAAAATTAAATATAATATTTATGGTAAATTACAAGGTAGCCAGTGGAAAGAGATGATCAGTCAAGGTCCAGATGCCCCAATCCATGTGAAGAGGATGCTGAGTGGATCAACACCAGGGCGTACATGTAAATAGTTACGTCTTCACACAGAGTTGGAAAGCTGTCCCACCTAATTTCTGGAAATAATAGTGTTTATTACCTGCCAAGTACCTTATGTGCATGATCTCAACACCTCCTTTAACCAAACTTATGAGATTACTAGTATCATTAAACCAGTTTTTTACTAGCCAAAATACAAAACTAGAATTCTACCACAGGTCTCTAACAATGTAGCTTCTAAAACACTATGCTTTGCCACATCTCTTTTGAGACAGAAATCTAAATAAATATTTTAACATAATATAAATAGTTCAAGTCAATAAACAATCTGATAAATGTCTATTTAAACCCTTGGAAATATATTGGACTAATGAATATCCATGGTTTAAAAAAAAAAAAAAGGCCAGTGAAAATTTATGAGTATTTTCTCCAAAGAGGAAAATGTAATAAGTATTTTTCATCTCAAATTATCTGATACTAGAATTGTTATTTAAATGTCTTTCTGAAAAAAGTCTCTCACATGGCAGATATATTTATAGCCTCAGTTATCTGAGTAGTTTTTTAGAAATGTCAATCTAAATAGAAGAGAACATAACGCTCCAGCCTCTTAGCAAAAACAAACATATATGTGCTAATATATATATATATATATATATATATATATATATATATATATATGTATATATATATATATATATATATATATGGCCTGGCTTACATATGATTTTAATAAGAAACTCTATGTCATCAGTATTTCTAAATGTATTACCAAATACATAAGAGATTTTAGATAATTTTCAGTTCACATTACAATTCTTTGAAATTAACCCACAAATTGGTTTTACCTCATATTTACATTTTATCAAACCCATCTTTCTGACGTAGGCATTTCTTTTCTTGGGATTCTTATAAAGATAGTTATCATGCACAGAGTACACTCTAGCCTTCGGTGGTTTTAATCTCAGTTAACATCTTTGTGTTTAGTACATTTCTTTTCTTTCATCTGATCATGTACATGCTAAGATGTCAAAACTAAAGTCTTCTAACATATCAGTCATAGGTTCTCATCAATATGTCAAATCCTTAAAGGTTTAAAGTTTAAAAATTCATCATAATGATAAAATAGCATATCAGTGAAACTTCTAGTTGGGTCCACAGCAAAATATACTTTTTATTATGCTTAGAATTAAATATATCATCTACTGAAAGGGAGAAAAAAATAGGAATTTTTTATATATTTCCCTTTCAATTAACAGTACAATTCATACTTCAGTTTAAGTGCAGTTCAAGTACAACTTTTCTTGATTATTGTGCTAAATGTCTATATGCAATAAAATTTACTAAGAACAGTTTTCTGGAAAATGGTTTGGTTCATGTGTGTGTAAGTGTGTTATATTTTCTCTCTTCACAATGTATTTCCTTAAGGAACTAACAAAGATTTCCCATAGTGATGTGAAGTTAAAATTTCACTTAACTTAAAAACAACAATAATAAAGGCAGCAATTGCATTTACAGTTAGCTAAAACTTCAGAGGTGCTTGAATATAGCACTGTGTAATTCATGGGAGATTCACCTCTTTGAAGAGACTCCTAACAGAGTTCCAGACCTTCTTAACAGACAGCTCATTACTATAGACTATCTATGCAAATTGTACACTGACGATGGGCCCTCAGGGGAGGGTTTTTCTGTTTGCTGTCTCTGGTACTAACCTAGTATAACTTGCCATGTAACTGCCCTCTTGCCAGTAATGTTAATGATGGTGATTATTAATAATAACTCTGAGTAATGAGGTTTTCTTCCTTGTACTCAAAATAATTGCTCCATGTAAATCCACAGCAATTTTTACGGTATGCTAAAGATTAGTAACATTAGAAACTTGGCAAATCTTACTTAGGCATTTTACCTAATGATCTAATCCATCAGTTCCCAGGCTTAACAGTCTCAAGACTCACTTAGCACTAAAGGATCTCCCTCTTTTCATAGCAGCACTAAGAAACAACTTAGTCACTAAGCTATATTTTTAGGAGCTTTTAAAAAAAGTTCCTTGAAAATGTGAACTTTGGTTTAAGCAAGAAAAGCCTATGAGCACAGAAATATATAAAATTTACTGATAAATTCCTCAATTATTCATTAATTAAACATTATTTCATTTAAGAAGTTTGCTTACATTTTGATTTCTAAAGCAACTCAAGATTAATTTCTAACCATGTGAAACTTGCAGTCAATTTATCAATCATTTAAGCTAATAATGCGAATGCTAACAAGGAGCTAGAAACATTAGCTATGCCATCACATTTCTCAATCTCATCACTTCTAAAACATCCCAGAATCTCCAATTAAAAAGAAGAAACATATGTGGGGAGAAAGTTACTCACTTATTACTATTGCTACCCAATTTTTCTCACTTAATCAATTCATCCTGAGAAAACTGTAGAACCCACAGATTTCAATGAAGAGAGAAAGGAAGAGGCAGGATATGCATTTTGGCTCACTTGTCTCTCTTCTACATTGTGCTATTTACAAATAAGAACTAGGCTGCCCAAAGATAAGAAATGAAGTTCACATCCTACAAGATTTCTTATTTGTCCAAAAGGAAATTTCCATTACTGTAATTCTCTCTATAGTCTTAGATCAATCAGATATTTTCAAAATACAGAAAGGTAGCATGGGTAATATTTCATGGGAAATAGTCCTACTGCATTTAATAATCCTCAGGGGGGAAAAAAACACAAAAGTGAAAATAGATTTGGTGGTGATGAACTCCTTTAGCTTTTTATTGTCTGTGAAGCTCTTTATCTGACCTACAATTCTAAATGATAGCTTTGCTGGATAGAGTAATCTTGGTTATAAATCCTTGCTATTCATCACTTTGAATATTTTTTGCCACTCCCTTCTGGCCTGCATAGTTTAGGTTGAGAAATCACTGACCGTCATATGAGCATTCCCTTGTAGGTAACTAACTGCTTTTCTCTTACTGCTTTTACGATTCTCTCTTTGTCTTTAGTCCTTGGCATTTTAATTATGATGTGTCTTGGTATGGCCTCTTTGGATCCCTCTTGTTTGGGACTCTCTGTGCTTCCTGGACTTGTAAATCTATTTATTTCACCAGATAGAGGAAGTTTTCTGTCATTATTTCTTCAAATAGGTTTTCAATATCTTGCTCTCTCTTTTATTCTGGCACCCCCATAATGCAAATGTTGGTACGCTTGAAGCTGTCCCAGAGGTTTCTTACACTATCTTCATATTTTTTATTTTTTTTTATTTTTGCTCTGCTAATTGAGTGTTTTTTGCTTCCTCATATTTTAAATAATTGATTTGATTCTTGGAATCCTCTACTTTACTGTTGAATCCCTGTATATTAGTCTTTATTTCAGTCAGTGTATGCTTAATTTCTGACTGGTCCTTTTCCTTATTTTATTTTATTTTTTTTTTTACATTCTAAGATCCTTGGAAGTCTAAGTCCCTTGAAGGTCTCATGAAGATTCCTAAATAACCTTATAACTGTGGTTTTGAACTCTATATCTAGTACTTTGTTTTCTTCCATTTCTTTCATTTGTGACATATTTCTTTGTCTCCACATTTTGGCTACTTCTCTGCGTTTGTTTCTATGTATTGGGTAGAGCTGCTATGTATCCTTGAGTTGGTAGAGTGGCCTTGTGTAGTAGGTGTCCTATAGGGCCCAGTGGCTTAGCCTCCCCAATCACTTGAGCAGGGCACTCTAAGTGCACCCCTTTGTGGGCTGTGTGCACAGTCTTGTTGTAGTTGAGACTTAATTACTGTTGGTGTCACTGGGAGGAATTGACCTCTAGGCCAATTTGCTATGAAGACCAGCTGTGACTACAGTGGGAGAGCTGCTGTGCAGGAGACACCCCTATGGAGTAGGACTTGCTTCAGTAGGACATTGGTGCTCACTGAGTCTGCCCCTTGAATATGTTGCTATAGATGTGGAGAGCTGTAATCTGGTATGGTCTGATAATGAACACTGGGTGCACTGGCTCTTGGGACTCCAGGGAGATGCAAAGTCAGCCACTGCCTGGGGCCACCTGGCAGGAACCACAGATAAATCTGCATATTCCTCCTATTTGTATCAGGTTTGGAAGTGCCCAGGCAAGGTCCAATTATGAAGAAAGGCTGGCCCTAGTGCCAGGTTTGGTTTTTTATTGATAGGTTTGGGGCTACCTGACCCAGCTGTAGCTTGTTTGACAGAGTTTAGCGAAGGCTGAAGCCTAAGCAAGGATAGGCCATTCATATGCAAAAGCCACTGCACATAGGTTGGGTGGGCTGCAAATGGGACGGGGCAGGGTCTCAGGGAATCACTAGGGTGGAGCAAACAGAAATGGCTGCCAGTCAGTCCTGCCACTGGGGAGGTCTCAGCATAGGAACAATGACCTCTGCAAGCAGCTCTATCTGGGAGAAAGCTGCCCCTGAGTTCCTGCCCTGGTACCAGACAAACCAGTTCCTCCTCATATGTATCTGTGTCCCCCAGGGCCTCACCCTGGTGCTGGAGCTCAGAGGCAGTGGGACCTTGTAAATTCAGTCTATATGGCTGCCCTTTAAGAGCAACAGTGGGGTCTCCAGCAGCTTCTGTGTCACTGAGCCTCAATCCCCACTGGTTTTTACATCCTGTGGTTGCAGGAACATTTCTTCCCAGCTCTGGGAGCCTGGGCTGAGGTTCTGGTGTTGGGCTGGGACCACTTGCTCCTCATGGGGGTCCTCCACAGAGATGATCTCCCTCCTGATTAAAAAAGCAGTACATGTGGGTGCCAGTCCAGCCCTGTTCTGTACCTTTGCCTCTCTTACCTGTCTCAATGTGCTATCTTCTTCACTTCTCTAGTTGTAGGACTTCCATTCAGCCAGCTTTCGGGCAGTTCTGGATGATGGTTGTTCTGTATTTTCATTGTAATTTTGATGTGGTTGTGGGTGGTGGCAAGTATAGGCATTTATCTATTCCATCATCTTGGTTCCTTCCAAGGCATCCTTAATTTTTATTCTTTTCCTTTTAATTTGTCTTAGCCTTTTTTTTTTTTTCTAAAAATATATTTTATTGATTTTTTACAGAGAGGAAGGGAGAGGGATAGAAAGTTAGAAACATCAATGAGAGAGAAACATCGATCAGCTGCCTCCTGCACACCCCCTACTGGGGATGTGCCCGCAACCAAGGTACATGCCCTTGACCAGAATCGAACCTGGGACCCTTCAGTCCTCAGGCCGACGCTCTATCCACTGAGCCAAACCAGTTAAGGCTGTCTTAGCCTTTTACCATTTACATTTTAGACTCATCATTATATATCACAAAACATTTTCAGTATTGTTATTGTAATTGAAGATAAGTTCAATTGGAATACATATCCTTGTGCTTTTGAGTTTTCTCATTTTGAATATTGTATACATTTATTTATTTCCAATATGTATTTAACTCAAAAACAGTTTGATTTAACTGATGCACTCAAATATTTATTTTCTGCTTCATTAATTCTAATCTTGTTTTTTAAAATTTTCTTACAATCTATTTTCTTTATATTTATCTGATAGACTGTTCTAGTTGAACAAATTTATTTTCAATTTTAAAAATAATTTAAAGTTATATAATTACCTGTAAAGGATAACTTCATCTTCATCTAATAAGTATTGTTCTAATGAGTACTTTCTTGGTCATTTAGTGAAAACTGTTCTGTAAATTCCATTGAAATTTTCTTTAAATTCATGAATTATGTTTAGCTCCCAAACGTATAGGGTTTTCTTCTCTTTTAATTGCTAATTTCAAACTTATTTTCATTATTATCAGGTCACTAGATTCAGTTTCTTATTTTAGGAATAATTTGGGTCCCTCTGTTTTTCTTAGACCTACAACATCTTATAATCTGAATATGTTAGTAGCAGTATTTTCAGCATCCTTTAAGCAAGGAGTTTTACCTCAGCACCTAGCTTTGAACCAAAAGAGACTAGCTCCTATCCTCTCTCTCCTAAAGAAACCTTTCAGTTTTCATCATTCCATGGTACTGGTACTTAAAAGTAGTACAACACAACAGAACAATAAAAACCAATTTGGAAAGCCCTTGGTTTCAGCCCTACTAATTATCTTGTATTTCAATTCCATTTATAGTCCAGGGAAATATTTAACATTTCAGCTGCTTGATTTTGACATTCATTATTTCACTTAAAAATACTTAACATTTTAGTACTTGGTTTTGCTATTTATTATTTAATTTAAAAATATTTGAGGCACATAGTAATAAATACTCAAATACTCTAAATACTCAAATAATGAATTTACTCTAGTATACTGACTCGGAATCTTAGATAATATTAGTAATTGCTACATCAACCATCTGAATTAGATGCCAGTATTCCATTGATAGATGGAAAAATGGTCCTACAGAAGTTAAGACCCTTAGAGAGAAAATACAGTTACTTAAGAAAGTATTTTCACATAAATGTCTAAAAGAAAATTTAAAAATTTGACAGTTTTTTAAAATTCCCCTTTTTAAAAAATTACTTTTCCAAATGCTGAAACTCTGGCTTGGCAAAGCCAGTGAAATAACAAATAACAAGTATGTTTCTATCTTTCTAAACCTTATGCTAAGCTTGAGTAAACAAATACAAACATACATACACAGTATAGTCCTTTTTCTAATGGACCATTATTTATGTAGTGCATTAAAACTGTTTTTCTTAATATATTATGAATATTATGAATATTATTTGAGGCACATTGATCTAACTCACTTCTTTGTAATAGCTGCATTACATTCCACAGAACAAATATATAAATTTTATTACCTATTTTATTGATGAATATGTGGGTTTTTATAAGGTTTTAGGAAATTATATTTAATATTATTAAAAATTTCCAATAATATCTTTGCAGTCGATCAATTGCCTATAACTTGATCTTCAGTTGCTTTCCTTTTATATTTCATGTCATTTTTATTCTCCATTATAGTGCATATCTCACCTCATGTGTCTTTCCTTGAATTAGTCTCATTCCTACATGAGAGATCAAGTGCCTAGGGAAAAATAATAAAAACAGCATGCCTCAAAACAGTTTATGAAGTTTTCTAAAAATCTTTCTACCTAGAATTATAGATGTTTTCTGAATTTGAATTCTAAAAGAATTATTTTTCAATTGTATTATGAATTGTGTTTCAACACAGGAGAGTTTTTTAATAATGATTATTTTTTATGCCTTGTCAAATTTGACCATCCTACATTTCTTAGAAAAATACTATAAGGGTTCTCTGGGCCATGCAGTCTAACTTTCCCATTTCATTCACAAAGTGTGGAGCAATACATGCTCCAGAGGCTGCAGATTTCAACTACTGATCTAAAGAAAGTGGAAATTATCTCACTTGAACATACAATAAAAAAAGCATCCTTTTGAATGCTAAATGTGGCTAACCACTGATTAACTGAAAAATAGTACCTTGGATATGAATTTCAGGCACCTTTGACCTTCATTACTTAACATTACCATTCTCTTGAGTCCCTTTGTAAGATTCACTTAAATTGTTGTTTCTAGAATTAAACAAAGAAAATTATTTCAAATTATTAAAATAACTTTTATACTACAATAGCCATATTTCATGAATGGCCACCCCAATTATTAGCTCAGAAACACAGTCTAAACTAGGAAACAGGAGGATGTTAAAATGAGAAAGTAAATACTAGGTCTAACTTCACATATGCAAGCAATAAGATGTATCTAATACTCAATTGAAAAAGCATTGGGAAAAAAAACAGAGAGGGCATCAATATTCTTTAATTTAGTTGAGCTACAATTATATAATGAGAACATTGGCTCCTTTGAAACAATTTGAAAACTGTGCTGGGCTCTCTGTCACTTGGACCAATGGATCTATTCATGCCAAGACCTGATTTCCTGTTCAGTTTAGCATACCATTAGTTGAAGGTAATTGTTGAGAGGATACTCTATTACAAAAGCTACAGAACTCTCAATCATTTCAGTGCGGGGTAGGTGCCCTGAATAAAGGATCCTGTTTCCCTAGTGTCCTTCTTTATGTTTGTCTCTTCACACAATTGTGTGATTGTATACCACTAAATAACTATTTAGTGGTAATGGTGCATTGCAAATTGGTGACTCAAATAACAAGAATGGAGGAAAAAAAGAGAGAGAGTCTGATCTCTACTGAGCTATACACCTGCGAGTTTAAATGAGTCAATCTGGAAACAGAGTCCCAATGTAACATTTTCAAGACCTTTTGCAATGACTGAATGACAAATTTCTGTGAAGAAAATATTTTAAACGTATTTAGATATTATGAAACTTCAACTTTGTTTACCTAGCTGTTCAGTAGCTGTATTCTTAGGTACGCACCCTCCTCATTCCTTTTCTACACATTCATTTCTTTGAATTGTGAAAGCAAGCAAGAGCTTCATCAACCTTTTCTTCAGAGAGGGAATGTGATCTTATGGTTTGGCATCTCTTTAAATTGGGTCTTCCAGTTTAAAGAGAAAGGAAAGGACATTTTCCCACAACAGTGGTCAACTGATGCTGAAATATTGCCCCTTTCACTGTATTGGTTTTATCACATTGTGGAGATGTGGCAGTAGGAAATACATGTGTGTGTTTTTTATGTTTGCTCTTCTTTTTTTAATTACCGTAAATTTAATTATGTAAATTGCTCTATAATTAGCAGATATTATGCAATTTTCTAAATTGCCTGAATTAACTATTGCCTTAAACAAGTGGGTCTTCAGTATTGAAAAATTTTTTATATCCTTTGGTGAAATTTTATCTGAACTATATATTAATTCATACCTAAACTTAAAAACCGCAAGTAAGTAGTTTATAGACTACTGAATCATCTAGCAACTAAATGACTGAGGACAGAACATGTTTCATTTAGTCCTTCAATATTTTGAAAATACAGATGTGAAGTTCAGAAAATTTTTAAATAATTTTTCAGACTATGAATGACATGAATAAACATCCTTGTTTAAGAATTGAATGGTATCTAAAAAAAAGCACTTCTTTATGTGCACTAGAAGCAAGACATGGATGTGATTTCATCAAATAGAGCTGATTGATTCATTATCTTTGACCAGCATCATGATAAATGTTTCTGTCAATCAAATCTTAAACCTTCTAAACCTGGGTTTATGTTCTCATCAATTCACTTAATAGCACTTACCTGTCAGACAGATTAGTAGCGTTGGCTTCACCAGCTTAAATGTCAGGAACCATTTGGTTAAGTATCAAAGAGTCTCTATCTGTTAATATGTGAACATAGCACTCCAATTATTCATCTGATTTAACCTATTCCCATTTAAATCGAAACTTGAAATGCCTTTCTGTGTATTAACAAGTTGTTCTGCAAGAAAAGCATTACCAAAATGCAGTTTTATTTCCTCTCCTCGGTCTGTCTGCAAAGATATGGCAGTGAGTCATGCATAGGCAGCTTATTTATACTTGCACGTTACATGGAGCTTCCCAAAAGGTACTCATCTGCAAATGTTTTCCCCAGCTTTTCAAACAATTGCCTTGGCCAGAACAATGGTGCATCTGTGTCCTAAGGTTCAGTCACCTGAAGAAGTAATATTGTTATAAATTGCCCAGTGATTAATTTATTGACTGAAAATTAAGAAACTTAGTAAAAAAATAGCATTGTATTTCAAGAGCAACTGGAAAAGAGAAAAGTTTATGAAATCCAGACAGAAGTCAAATTTTTCTATTTTAATGTATTATTTTCCCCCCAGAAAACTCAATAATTTACCTGATAGTAAAAGTCTAGAGAAGATTATGCAAATTATGGCAGAGAGTCAACCTACCACTTCTAAAGCAAGCTGTTATACACATAATTCTCCAGGGCCTCACATTTATGAATAAGAGCTGCATCAACATAGCTAAATGATGAGTCTATGTTTAATTAAAAGAATGGAAGAGTAAAGGGCAAATGATGCAGTACTTTTAAGATGTACTCTGTGTAAAATTTTAATAATATATCAAAACTGTAAAATTCTTACACCATAAGAGCAGAGAAACTAGTAACACATCCAGAAACTATAAATAGGATCTCATACCTGCTCTGTTATAAAGTGTCCAGGTCACCTTGGGGAAACAGTTTTAAAGTCTGTCTTTATTCTATAAAATTAAGGGCTTAGGCTAGATGATCTCCAATACCCTTAAATAATTAAGGTAATCATTCTGTATATTACTAGAGTAAAATAATAAACAATATTGAATTTTATGAAAAGTAAAACTACCTTTAAAATACAGAATAAAATAAATTATCATTAAATATTTTGTTCATTCATCTATATATATATAAAAGGCTAATATGCAAAGTGTCCCCACAGGAGTTTGACCAGGAGTTCTATCGCTTGCTATGATGTGCGCTAACCACCAGGGGATGGTGCAGAATGAAGAGAGGCCCCGGCCAGCAGCCATAAGGCCCTAATCGACCCTGATCACCAGCCAGGCCTAGGGACCCTACCTATGCATGAATTTCATGCACCGGGCCTCTAGTCTTTTATAAAAATGCAGCTAGTTGCTAATATTCTTTCCACTAAAAAATCTTCAGTGCCAAGTGGGTACTTGAAATATTGGGGGATCACTTTATAAAGTATATGATCATCTAACCACTGTGGTGTACACCTTAAACTAATACCAAGTAATATTTAAAAATAAAATTTAGAAACTTCAGATAACCTGATTTATTTTATACTTGGACTTACTTGTATTTATAATCTATGGTATGAGAAAGAGGAAGAGAGAGAGAGATGCAAAGACAGAGATGGAGATACAGACACAAAGAGAAGGAGAAAGAGAGGAGAAATCCAGGACACTGGTCCTCTTTCAGTGTTGCTATTTTATATAAGTTCTGGATGAACATGTAATATAGACAATAAAAACACATAAAAGACTGAACATCTCTTTAGAAAAGACAATTTTTATGACCCATCTTCCTGAAACAGAGAAAATTTTTACTACAACTACTACTTACGACCATAGGGTTAAAAAGAACAGAAATGCCTTCAGTGCAATTTTTCAAATTGCTTTCAGGAGATAGCAATATTTCATCATTTGAAAGCAATTGTTTTTCTGAATTAGCTGATGACAGAAATTTAATTTTGCTGTGAAAATGCTACATGCTATTTGTGCTACTGAAAAACATGCAGGGTCCCCATTAATCTGCATTATGAGTCAGGTCCTACTGAAAGAGCTTTCAAGGTGGTCTATGTGCTTCTACCAATAGTAAGCTAACCCAGGAGTCAGTTTTAAAGGGAATGTTTAGAAAAAGGGGTCTTTAGGAAATTATTTTTTAAATATATTTTTATTGATTTCAGAGAGGAATGAAGAGGGAGAGAGGTAGAAACATCAATGATGAGAGAGAATCATTGATTAGCTGCCTCCAGCATGCCCCCCACCCCCATGGGGATTGAGCCTGCAACCTGGGAATTGAACAGTGAATTCTGGGTTTATAGGTTGATGCTCTACCACTGAGCCATGCTTTAAATCAGGAATTACATTCCTTAAATAAGGAATCTCATTCAGTCCTGAGAAAATGGTGTATCTTTGTCATAATTCAAGGAAAGGCAAATTGTAGACCAGGTACAAAATATAAGATTAGAGAATCTATCATCCAGTTCTTTGATTTGGTAGTTCTTAGGTTTGTCTCATCACTCCTGTAACTACAATTGATCATGGAGAGGTGAGCTCTCACATAAATATTATGCCTACCTTCAGCCAGCCCATCAGGACTAGATCATTAATGGAATTCACTTAAAGTGACAGCATTTTCCACTCTTAAGCAGACATTACTAAAATATTTTTTTCCAGCAATGCAACCTTCATTTACAAAAGATCCTGGTAGAGTTAAGCCACTGATTGAAGGACTATAATTAGCAATTTTCACTTTGTAAAGTATATGATTGTCCATTTAGAATTAATCCAAATAAACTCTGTAAAAGTAATGGAAAAATAAAAATTGCACTTCTAGTATTTCTGAAATCATATAGCTCAAAAAGACATTCATATTTAAGAATACAGTATATAATACCCCAGAATAATAAATCAGTATTTTTCTCCCCAAATCCAACAGACACTAAATTAAAATTTTGAATACCTTTTTCCAAAACAAATGGTAGCAACTAGTACCTTTCAGAAATGTTTACAATTGACCTTCCTTATGGACTTTTTAGTGATTAATTTGAGATTCACAGTAGGTAAACATTGTGCTATTAGCATGCCTGGGGTGCATTCAGACATAGACCAGCCTCTGCACAGCTCCAGAACAGAGCATCCTTAACTGGGAACCTCATTAGCTGAAGAAATAACTAACTCCAAAGCATTTTGTGGTGAGAGCCAGGCTCTATTAAATAGGGTTCTACAAGGAGATGCATGAACACTGTTGATAAATTAGAGGAACATTTTCAGAAACCTGGAGATACAACACACTTGTAATGACAATTAAAAATTTGCTAAATAATAAAATCCATAAGTAAAAAGATAGAAATTAAAAGTACTTTTATTATTCAACTAGAGGCCCGGTACACAAAATTCATGCACTGGAGGGGTGTCCCTCAGCCCAGCCTTCACCATCTCCAATTTGGGACCATTCGGGGGATGTCCAACTGGCAGTTGGACATTCCTCTTACAATTTGGGATTGCTGGCTCCCAACTGCTCACCTGCCTGCCTGATCGATGCCTAACTGCTCCCCTGCCAGCCCAATTGCCCCCAACTGCCCTCCCCTCCTGGCCTGGTCACCCCCAACTGCCCTCCCCTCTTGGCCTGGTTGCCCCCAACTGCCCTCCCCTGTCAGCCTGGTCACCCCTAACTGCCCTCCTCTGCTGGCCTGGTCACCCCCAAGTGCCCTCCCCTGCCAGCCTGGTCACCCCCAACTGCCTTCCCCTGCTGGCCTGATCACCCACAACTGCCCTCCCCTGCCGGCCATCTTATGAAAGTCATCTTGTGACCACATGGGGGTGGCGACCATCTTGTGTGAGGGCATGACAGTCAATTTGCATATTACCTCTTTATTATATAAGATCATGTTACTGGTAGAACAGTCTCATTTTAATGAACATATGATGAGTTAAGTTAGGTCTCTGCAATTTTGTTTACACTGGAATTCCCTCTCCCTGACCCCCTGCTGCAAAATAATCATCATCATAGTCATCTTCATAGCAATGCATATACATATCACATTTTTGTAGCATTTTATAGTTTACTAGAGGCCCAGTGAACAAATTCGTGCACCAGGGGGGTCCCTCAGCCTGTCCTGCAGGATCAGGCCAAAACCGGCTCTCTGACATCCTCTGAGGGGTCCCAGATTGCGAGAGGGCACAGGCCAGGCTGAGGGACACCACCGGTGCATGATTGGGGCTGGGGAGGGATGCAGGAGGTTGGCCAGTGGGGGAAGGACTGCAGGAGGGCTCCAGGGCATGTCTGGCCCTTCTCTCTTAGTCCCAATCGGCCAGACCCCAGCAGCAAGCTAACCTACCAGCCAGAGCATCTGCCCCCTGGTGGTCAGTGCATGTCATAGTGAATGGTCAACCAGTCGACTATCTGCCCCCCGGTGGTCAGTGCACATCATAGCAAGCCATTGAGCAACCTTAGCATATCATTAGCTTAGCATATTACACTTTGATTGGTTGAATGGCTGACTGGCCAACCTGACACTTAGCATATTAGGCTTTTATTTTATAGGATTTTCTTTCATCATAACAGTGCTTGGAAAAGAACAAGCAAGGTGTGGTGGAAAGAAGAACAAGTTAGAGTTGAAACCAGTAAGACATGGTTTTGAATGCATGTTACTTTTGTGAATTTGGGGAACTTAATCTTTGTAACCCTCTATGCCCTAATATTTAAATTGTAACTAAATAATGTTCACCTCGTAGAGTTTCAGGGACACTCATGTTCAGGAAATATAAATTGTAATTGTTCCCATTCTATGAGTGAAAAAGTTAAATTTAGAGGATTTAAACAGCTTGTGTAAGATCACACAACTAAATGGCTGGACCAGGACAAGAATGCAGGAATTCAAGAATCCAAGAATTTCACTTTAAAAAAAAAAAAATATATATATATATATATATATATATATATATATATATATATATATATTATTGATTTCAGAGAGGAAGGGAGAGGGTGAGAGATAGAAATATCAATGATGAGAGAGAATCATTGACAGGCTGCCTCTTGCATGCCCCACACTGGAAATGGAGCCTGAAACCTGGGCATACACCTTGACCAGGAATCAAACCATGACCTCCTGGTTCATTGGTTGATGCTCATCCACTGAGCCACACTGGCTGGGCAAGAATTTCATTTTTTATGTTTACTTCAGTTCTCATTACAGCTCTAGTAACCTCTGCCCTGAAATCTTTGAGGGTAACATAGCTGTTCTTCCAGCCCAGAGAAACATCTCAAGTCTCCTGACATCTGTAGTACTATCTGTGTATCTTATTTGGGACCTATCACCACACATACTAAAAATGATAAGTGAATTGATAAGTAGACAAATATAGTATATGGATTAATGGATATATAGATAGACAATATGAAAGGAATTTTCTTTTATTTACACAGTAAGTCCCCCAAAGACAAGAAACCATACTTATGTTTATAATGCAGAGCTTGGTATTTATGTGATGCTTTCCTTTTGACATGTGTTTTTACCCTGTAAAGGGCAATTCGAAGTTGGATTTGATATGCTTTTTTTTTTTTTTAAGATGAGAATTATACAGATATAGTCAAGAAGTGATATAAAATGTTCACTTAATTTTGTCAAGGAAATAAAAATTGCAGTGAATTTCACTATAAACTGTAATGACTCCAACTCCCCAATAGGCAGGATCTGCGCCCCACTGTATCTTTCCATAGTAATCCACACCAAACAGGATGAATAATTGCCTCTGAAAAGAAAAGCACTCACACTCATGATGAACCTTTTACTGTCATGTCCTTGGAATGATTTAAATTCTTGAAGCCTAGAGACAGTTATTAACCCTAAGCATGATGTTTAGGCTGAACATCTTATTAAACTCTTTTTAACATTTTAGAGTAGATTACAGCAATGGCATCAGCTCTTGCTTCCCATATAGTTCAATAACTGGACTCATCCTAACTTATCTTTTTTATATAACTAGATATTGAAAAGAGTTTAATATGCAACTGGTCCATATGTAAATCATTTACAGGCACTTTTAGAGATGATTATGCAATGTTTTCTCACAGTTGCTCTTAACTACCCATGCCACTAGATCACTGAAACCAAGTAGTTATACCTTGAGCCTAACAAAAAACATTTTTATTTTGTGTTTGCCCAATCCAAGTTGTGTTTGAATATCCAAAACAGCTAAGTAATAACTACTCATAATAACTACTAAAAATATGAAGGTAATTACTAAAATAACATTAAGCTAATATATTTTAATGTCAGATGCTATTCAGCATCTAATATAATTATCCCAATTTTTTATTGAATTTCAACAAATATCTACAACCTGTCTGTATACCTCTTAATCATTTCTAAGCTTAAAAAACACATTTGTTAAGCCAAACTGTATTCAGGTTTAACATATGTACCCAGGTTCAAACTAACTCAGAAATGAGGGAGTTTTTCCTATTTCCTAGGAGGTTTTTTGTTTGTTTGTTTGTTTTTGGAGGGGAGGGGTCAGATTGAGATTATTTTTGTTTTTGTTTTGCTATAAATCTTACTTTCCTAATATGCAGGGTGGGGCAAAAGTATGTCATTATTTTTTTATTGTCTTTATGATTATTCCATGTGTTTCCCTTATGTCTCCAACTATATCATACAAATTTGAGGGTAAAGACCCCTGTTTTTTGCTTCTTCTTTGTTGCTCAGATGGTCTAACGCATGTCAAACAATAATAAATGCCCAATGAACAGAGTATGTATTGCCTGAGGAGGGAATTCCATAAGAACACAATAGCATGTTTAGTACTTAATTTCAAGGGTATCAACACAATGTTTTATTTTTCATAGAAACAGTGCTACAGAAAACCAGATAAATTCATAATATGCTTGATCTTGTATCTTGTGTTTTATATTACATTTGGAAGAAAAGTGAAGAAATGTTGGATGTTACTTATTTAAAAAAATGAAAAAGTGGGAACAATACTTACTTAAAATTTTCCTGTGTGCTTGCTTGTGCTTAAGGCCATTTCTACCCAGGTTTTTAAAACACAGTATTTGTATGTCTGTTAGTAACAAGTCTAAACATGACAAGAAGAAGAAAAAAAGACTGTGTCACTCATATTAATGAATCAATTAATATGTGTGTGATGAATACAGGCTCAATTTCACAGGCAGCTACTTGTCCCATCCAGAACCCTGTCAGCCTGTTACCATCCATCATGAGTCAACAGTGAAAAACAGCTAAAGGGATATTCTAGATTATAAGTCAATTTTGACTACAATGGATTCACATCTATTTTATTTATTTTGCATTAGTTGATACTCCTGTGCTTTTATTACTGTGTTACATTAAGATGGTCTTGCTGGAAAAGAAGTGCACGACATCCCCACAAATCTCAGACCCTATTATGTGGCTTGGTCTGATCAAAAGTTAAAGCTAATGCTGGTGTCTAACCTAAGCAAACAATTAGTAGGTGAACTGATTTATTCACAATTATTCATATTTGTTGCACATTAATTCCATTTTCCATGAAAATGTACAAATATGAGTGGGACATAAATATCCAGTGGCAGTAATAGAGACCCAGTATGTAGCAATATGTATCAAGATTCTCATTTATTTTTCAAAGAATCCTATCTAATAAAAGAGTAATATGCAAATTGACTGTCACTCCAACACACAAGATGGCTGCCCCCATGTGGTCAAAGTGGCTGCCCCATGTGGACACAAGATGGACACCACAAGATGGCCAGCAGGGGAGGGCAGTTGTGGGTGATCAGGCCAGCAGGGGAGGACAGTTGGGAGGAACCAGGTCTGCAGGGGAGGGCAGTTAGGGGTGACCAGCCGGCAGAGGAGGGAAGTTGGGGGCAACCGGGCCTGCAGGGAAGGGCAGTTGGGGGGACCCAGGTCTGCAGGGAAGGGCATTTAGGGGTGACCAGGCCTGCAGGGGAGGGCAGTTAGGGGTGACCAGGCCTGCAGGGGAGGGCAGTTCGGGGAATCAGGCTGGCAGGGGAGCAGTTAGGCATCAATCAGGCTGGCAGGGGAGTGGTTAGAGGGTGATCAGGCTAATAGGCAGAAGCGGTTAGGGGCAATCAAGAAGGCAGGCAGGTGAACAGTTGGGAGCCAGCAGTCCTGGATTGTGAGAAGGATGTCCGACTGCCCGTTTAGGCCCAATCCTACCGGGATCAGGCCTAAATGGGCAATTGGACATCCCTCAAGGGGTCTCAGATTGGAGAGGGTGCAGGCTGGGTTGAGGGACACCACCACCACCACCACCCCTCCCCCGACATGAATTTTGTGCACCGGGCCTCTATTTTCTAATAAAAAATAAAGGTTTACTTGAAAATATAATAAGAGGACTTTCTATTGAAGGGTCTTTTAATACTGGTAAAAAAAAAAAAAAAAGCCATTTGAAGGGTCTTTCAGAGATCTCATGAAGCCCTACTATAAATGTGCTTTATGTCACAACTGAACTCTCTGGTGACCTCCTCTTGCTGTCCCAACACCCTAGTTCAACCTCCATTTCAAGTCCTCTAAACATGAAAAGTTTTCTCTTTGTGAAACATTTGCACCCACAACTACCAATATCTTGACATTTTTATAAAATCCCACCCAAAAGTCATGGCCTTTTTCTTGCATCCCACAAGCCCTTTGGTATAATTAAAGATGCAATCTTGCCTTCCCTCCTCACATCATAATTGTTCCAGCAATTGTGAATACAGTGTGAATATCTGGGATGGTGTGGTAAAACTGATTCTCTGTCCATTGGATGAAAGTTATCTACCTGCCCACACTGAACTCAAAAGGTAACATGAGTGTCTCTGTGGCCCCAGGTTCACCACATCCTCTCAGTATTCTCCCCTCTAGCTTATTTTACCTTGGGGTTCTTTTGGAGAACCCCACATCTGCAGAATGGGCTATTGCACCTCATATTATGAGTGTTTCAAACTATAGTATCCAGTGTTCCCAGCACCACGTTATCCAGAAGCTAGGTTAAAATAAATATGAAGAGAAAAGAAGTTTTTCAATAAGAGAATGCAACCTGAATACACTAAGTAGGTAGAGGAGTATTCTTTGACCACCATTTGATTTGCACTTCATGGAAAAATGTTAACTAATAGCACTCAGAATAGTGCCTGACACATATATGCAGTAAACATTTTTTGCCCAAGTGAACAGTCTGATATTGTGTATATGGGGCTTTGCTTTGCTGGAAATCAGCTTGGCATAATGGGTGAAAATGAAGTTGGAATTTAGGCAGCATTAATCCCAGCTCTTCTGATTGATAAGTATGAACTCTTGGACAATTTACTTATTGGTGTTGTTCAAAACATAGTTTCTTCAACTAAAAAAAAATGGGAGTAATAGAATACTTCTATCACACAGTTGAAGTGAGAATCAATAAGTTAATGAATATAAAAATTACCTAGCACAGTGTCCAATCGGATATTCCTTTGCTTCTTTCCTTACCATCTCCCCTTGAGATTGTCCTCCAAGAAAGCAGTCCTGTCCTAGATAATAAACTTGCAGATGAATTGCCTGCCTCCCTGGATTTATCAATAACCTTCTATCGTGGGTCCTCCATTTGTGCGTGACATCTTTCTGTCAACCCACCTCCATGTCTCACTTTTTATTAAACAAATACTTATTATGTGCCCTCTCTACACCAGGTTCTATATCAAGCAAAGAAATGAATTGTACTCATGGACTTATTCATCTGGTGGTTCTGAAAACACTGATATGAACTCCTATCTGCTTGTTTCTTCAGTTATTGTTTTCTGCCACTGCCTGTAGTTTTCTGTCATCAGCCAGACCACATCTTACTTCACCTTATCTGTCCTTCTGCCCAGGGCCCATTTTAGCTTACCTGGTGTGTCTCACTCTGTCTGTCCTATTCATTGTAGTGCATTTGACTGGGCACCACGGCATCCACCACACAAGTAATATGAATAGTGCATATTACTGTATGTTCAAGTTGACTAATTTTGTCACCTAACAATTTTTATGTTTTATTTTTTTTGTAATTCTAAGATGGTTCCCCAAGATTTCCTGCCTTAATCATCATACTGTGAATATAAAGAGATGTATCACCTTGTGATTTATGTTACATGAAACGGCAAAGAGATTTTTTAGATGTACTCGAGACTACTAATCAGTTGACTTTGAGTTGATCAAAAGGGAACTTATCTGGGTGGCTTCAATATAATCACAGGATCCTTTTAAATGGAGTGTCTTTTCAAGCTGATAACAGAAGAAGTCAGAGAGACTTGTAAAATAAAAAGTAATATTGTTGGCCCCTAAAAGCAGAGAACAGACTGGCTGAAAACCAGCAAGAAAATGAAGACCTTAGTCCTACAACCACAAGGAATTAAATCCTACCAATTATCTGAATGAGCTTGAAAGAAGACCCTTCCCAGAGCCCTCAGATAAAAGATCAAGCTACCATCCTGATTTACCCTAAACAGAGATCCCATCTCTGAATCTGACTGAACTTCTGACATACAGAACAGTGAGTTAATAAGTGGTGTGTTTTTAAACTATTAAGTCTGTGGCATTTTGTTACACAGCAATAAAAACCTATCATATAAGTGTTACTTTCCCTTTTATTTTAAAATATATTCTTTATCACTGATTTTTTTTTTTTTTTAGCAATTTGATTATGATGTGCCTTGGCACAGTTTTCTTTATTTTTCTTCTGCTTATGCTTTATTGAACTCCTTTAAAGTTATTTTCTTATCTCTCTACTCTCCTTTTGATTTGCCAATTGTACATATGTTTGGGCTACTTAATACTCCCCCAAACTCACTTATGTTCTGTTCATTTTGTCAGTCCTTTTTTTTTTTTCCTGTAATGAATTTTGGATAGTGCATATTACTGTGTGTTCAAGTTGACTAATTTCATCTGCAGCGTCTAACCTAGCATTAATCCCATCCAGTTTTATTTTCATTTGAGGTATGATATTTTTCATCTTTAGATGTTATATATGCATCTTTGTTATATCTTCTTCTCTCTTCATTTTGTTCTTTATTTCCTCTAAATTCTTGAACACATGTAGTACATTTATAATTGTTGTTTTAACATCCCTGTCTAATAATTATCATCTCATTTATTTTTGTCTCTGTTTCTACTAATTTATTTTATCTTGGTTATAAGTTATATGTTCCTATTTCTTTGCATGCCTGGTGATTTTTTTAATTAGAAATCATGAATTTTACATTGTTAAGTGCTATATTTTCTAAAAAATTAATTTTAGGCTGTTTGCTGTGATGCAGTTATGCTGCTTCGAATTAGTTTGATTCTTTCCAGGTTGCTTTAAAACTGTGCTGATTGGTCCAGTACCGCCTTTAGTCTGGGGACAATTTGGCACCACTACTGAGGCAATACACCTCTGTAGACACTATGCAATTTCCCATGTATTAGGAGATCTTCTCTCTGTCTGTCAGCAACACGAAACATGACCAGCCCTGTGTGTGCTCCAGGGATTGTCTCACTCATTTCTTTCTAGTGATTCTTTCCCTGCTCTCACTCTCCTTCCACACATGTATAGATAAGTTCATAGCCAAAAACAAAAGGGATGCTCTCTACAAATTTCTAAAGTCTCCCTCTTTGCATACCAACCTTCTCTCTAGTACTCTGCCCTGCATATTCTCCCAAGAACTCTTAACTCTATGTTCTTAAATCAGTGAGACCCCACCAGATACTCTTTAGGTTTTCCCTCCTTAACCCGCATGCTGGATACTCTCAACTGTCATGAGCTGATGCACTTGTAGGCCTTGTCTTGTTCATTTTCCTTCTTCTGGGCAATCACTGTTCTGTACTGCTTATTTTCCAAATTCTGAAATCCATTGTTTCTCACATCCTGCCTGGCTTTCTACTTGTTTAAGTCATGAGGATAAATTCAAGCCCTATTATCTCATCATGGCTCTAAGTGGAAATTTTAGGAACTCAGTATTTATAAACTTAAGGACATAATAAAGAAAAGCCTAAGCAAATAAGGCAAGTGAATTAAGTAAAGTATATCAGTAGGAAAGAGCAAGGCTTTGACCAATAATTTTTACTTAAAAAAATAGAATATGGGGCAATTTTTTTGTCTGCAGTGCAGCAGGGCACAATTTTGTGCATTCAGCTCTATACACTCTCTTTATATTCCACCTTTGAATATAAATCAAAAATTTTTAGAGACTCCTCTCTTGCAAACCTCTGATAGGATGTATATATTTAGTGTTTGTTTAATTTAGCATGTTAGTGTCTAAGGATGTTTGCATTTTCCACCTCAACTGTAATTATGCAGTCTTTCTTTTCAGAAAAAAAAATGAGAATGTCAGCCAAAATATGAGGGAGGTATTTGTTGGAAGGTGGCATATGAGAGTGAAATGGGGGATGGAAGGAAAGCAAAGTTGAAAAGGAAAAAATCCAATAAAAACTCTGAAAATCACACCTACTTTATCTTGAACAATAGAATCAGAAGTATAAAGACTCATGCTGAACATTATAACATGTTGAGTGATAGTTCTTATAACTTCTTTAGAAGATCATTTAAATCTTCCAGTTAACTGGTAGATCTAATCAACTCTGAAGAATTACATTCACAAGTTGTAAATACATGTTTATAGTTATTCATAATTTGCTTAAAATTTACTGCATACAAGGTACTTTCAATAACATGTCACAATGATGATATGAAAATCTTGTATCTTGAAAAGCATTCAGTTTGTTTAAGGCACAAGGAAGTGGATAATTTTTGTTCACAAGCATCCTTAAATTTTAGTCTAATATTTTTATCTCTACTCACATACTTGTAGTAACCAAACCACAAAATGAATATCTAGATAAGTATGATCTGGCTGCCTAGCCTCACCTAAGAATAACCACAACAGAGCCAGGATGAAATGTGCAACTTAGTGTCTCAATCATCGAGCCACTCAACTTCTAGAAGAATAAAAAGACACCCAGTAGAATCATCATAAAAACATACCTAGAATGGTAGATTTGATCAATGAAATTCTGTGAACTAGAGAGGTACTTTACACCTCAGGAACTTTGCGGGGATTTTAGGAAACAATAACTGTTAGGTTTCCCCATTACCACCCCAGAAAACAAAAAAACTGATGTTTTGCATACTTTGACTTAAAAAAATAAATTTGTTAGAGAAATGCTCTCACATAAGAATATTTGAGGGAATTTATAACCCAACAGTTGAAAGATCAGTAACCACTGAATTCTCACAATGAGAACTCATTTGTCTATGCTATACATCCTATTGTTTCCCCATGAAGTTTGCTTGATACAAATGACGCAAAAATTTTTTATATTTTATGCAAATTATTTTTTAAAATAACCAAGTGAAAATGAAGCCTCAGCCTTCTCTGACATAAAACAAATTATATATTAACAGTCATTATTTAATCCAACCAACACCTTCCCGGCAGCTAATCTTAGAAGTTGATGGTACTTGGTGTGATTTAAAAGCAATCAAATAGCACCAACCATTCTTAAATTCTTAATAAGCTCTCATATGATTTCCTATAATCCACCAATTGAAAAACCATGTTGTTAACCAGTATGATATCTATTTTAAAGGTGAGGTATTTACTAAAAGTGTTAAGGGCTAGAAAATGGTTCAGGGCTTGCTATGAATTATTTTAATTAGATTTCAGAGATATCCCCTTTTCCTTCATCTGTTCAATAATGAAGCCTTGTTGATCTCTTTAAATTCTTTTCTTTTGGCTCCATTCCCATTATAAATGTCTAGTGTAGGCCTTCATTATTTCTCATCTGGATTACTACATCAATTTTCTGAAGTTTTACTTCACCCAATCCTATTTTATCCTAACAGCACAGTATGATGTTTCTCTGCTTAAAATTTTTTAATGACTTCCTAATACAAATGGATAAACTGAGGATGTCTAATGAAGACTCTAAGGCCCTTAATAACCAAGTGACAGACTATCTTTCTTAACTCATCTCTCATGGGTCTAGCCAATGTTTCAACCAAAACCCAACTAGAATCCCCAGAATAGGTCCTGTCATCTCACTTCTTACTTCTGCACATTCTATTTTCTTTACTAAAAATTCTCTGTCTAGCTCCTCAGATATCTCACTTCACCCTGGCCATTTATTCCTTTGACTGAGTGGTTAATTCCTACTTATCTTGCAAGACCCACCATTGAAGTTACCCCTTTGAATCCTTCTCTGATAATGCCCCAGGGCACGCTAGGCAATGGGAAATTATCTCCCTACATTCACAAACTTCTGCACGTAATCCCATCACAGCAAACATAATAATCATGTTTCACAACAGGGGGCTCAAGTAGTATAAGCTATTTGAGGGCAGGATTGTGTGTTTATCTCCTGCTTGATAAATTTTTTGAGTGGATGAATGAGCAGTCTGGGAGAAGCAATTTTGACAATGAAATAGCAAAACACTTTGAGAGACTACTATGTGCCAAGTATTGTGAAAAATTATATAAGCTTTTCTTCAGATTCATTCATTCAGTCATTCATCAAATAGTGAGTAAGAACCTGTAATATACCCAACTTTTGCTGGGAATTCAGTAGCATATCCATCAGAGCCTGGCAGGAAATAGAAGGTAAACTCAAATTGGGTAATTTGGGGAGAATTTAATATACTTAGTAATTTACCAAAGTGTGAGCAAAGTGAAGGTAAAACACAGTTTTGTTATACTCACAGCTCTGGGTGTACTATCTGTTTGCTATTGAAACTCTGGTGCAAACATCCATGGAGAATTCAATCATTTCCCACTTTCTTTAAGACTCATCCTTACTCCTAAATCATCCCTCACTTCTACAGTAGTCCATACCTGATCTCCCTGCCTCTTGCCTCTTCCTTCATTTCTCCACAGAGCCAGGGATTTTTTAAAATGCTGAGCAGATCATGTCACTTTTTCTAATTAAAGCTCTCTAATGTCTCACCATCACATACAGAATAAATTTCAAATGCCTTTCCATGCCCCAGTGCCCTGACCTGTCTTTGGCCCATGCCATTCCTCGATCCTGGCCTTCTGAAGATCTTGGTTTGAAAATGCCCAGCTCCTTTCTACTTGCACACTTTACTTATAATGACTTCCTCTGGATCTCTAAACAGCTCACTTTGATTCACTTGGGTCTCTGTCCTTGTTTGTACCAGCTCCCCAGGGAAGCCTTCCTTGACAACTTGCTCTAGATTAGCTTCCCTGTCCACCATTCTCCTTTTCCTTGTCCTGCTTTGTTACTTATTTTATTATTTATTATCATTGATGGCGCTTATAAGTATCTCTGTTATGTATTATTTATTTGATTTGTATTTATTTTTTATCTCTCCCACTAGAATGCAGTCTTCTAGAGAGTATGGTCTTTATCAGACCAGTCGCTGCTGTAATCAAAATAATAAAGATCTTAGCACTAAGCACGCACCCTTTTAGAAAAGGGCACCTGTTAGTATTATTAATAAAGTATTTTAGATGCCAAGTATGAAAATCAACAGTATTTTCATTGATATATGTGTGTATGCACAGGTACACATTCATATACTAGTATATACATATACTCTCACAGCATTTGGAATTTAGTAGATGCTCAACAAGGGGTCATTATTACTATCATTTCTTTAGATGAATTTAGTCAATATTAGCATTATGACAGTAAATATAAATATTAGCAGTGCAGTTTGAGGAGATAAAAAAATAAGTGCTACCATTAACTTAATATTTACCATTTTTTAATTCCCAAGAACAAAGAGATTTTAATCATTTTAATATGCTGATGATAGTAGTTGTGTGCTATATTTTTTTTAAATATATTTTATTGATTTTTTACAGAGAGGAAGGAAGAGGGATAGAGAGTTAGAAACATCGATGAGAGAGAAACATCGATCAGCTGCCTCTTGCACACCTCCTATTGGGGATGTGCCCGCAACCAAGTTACGTGCCCTTGACCGGAATCGAACCTGGGACCTTTCAGTCCGCAGGCTGACGCTCTATCCACTGAGCCAAACCGGTTTTGGCTGTGTGCTATATTTTTAAAGCACAAAGAATAGTGACTGGTCATTTCTATCTAACGTTTATAGAATCACTAACAGTTTTAATTTTTGAACAACATATCTGAATTTATTATCTTCCTCTTGCCAAATTTGGGGAGATTTAGTGTGTTTGTAATAAATATGGTATCTTATTTATATAAACAAAATATATGTGTTCTGTTGAAGAGTGCAGTTGGACTAATACCTCCCAGCAATGAACAACAAGTAATAAAATAACCAACTATAAATTGAATAGGTTTATCTTTTTAAATCTCTGTACAATACCCATGTGCTTTTAGTTTTACCATTCTGCATGAATAATCTTTCCTGAATCTGAGGGAAAAAATTAACATTTTTATTCTAAGAAATGTTTTCTCTCATATGGTCAAATTAAATATAACCATTCATTCATTCATAGCCATGAGCACATCAAGTGATAAATCTACCTCTTTTTAACATTTTCTTCTCTACAATTTTGAAATGTAAAAAAAATTATCTTTTTCTCTTTCTTAGGCAACTTAAACAAGGCAATAAATTTAAAAAATCAATATAAGTCAAGTTGCAGCATATGCCCTTGGAGGAGTTAGGTAGGAATATAAATCAAATAAATTTAAGTCAGTTAAATTCAATATTATTAAAAGGGTAGTACAAAATAACTTATACCCATCTGCTAAGGAAATCTCTCTAAGTGCAGTGGATATTTTTATAGCCAATAAAAATCCATTTTACCAAATAGAATACAGAATCCTTCCATCACAGTATAAACTTTTGAAGTCTCATGTCAATGATCATTTAATTTTGTAATATTATTGTTTTTTAAAAAATTATGTAAGTGTGCACTGCAAATTCTACCATCTGCCGTTAGAAATTCTCCAGAATATCTTTGAAAGATTGATAAACTATTCATTTTCTGAAGTTGTGCATCAGAGCTTAGCAGTCTCTAAATAATATATAATAAATTATGCAGGGGGTACCTTACAGATGTGGGGTTTGTAAAGGGACGCTTCATGTCCTATATTCCTCATGCAAAAAAAGTAGTTTCATTCATTGATATGTTTTTACATCGTTCCTGGTGTTTTAAAAGCTGTTATGTAATCTAGCAATTTAACTTGCATACAAATAGAAAATTTTAGGTTGGACCAAATTTAGTTATGTCAAAAAACTGTCTCCCAGCAGCATCACTCTTTAGTTTGGAAAAGGCCAGTATACAGATCCCCTTTTGCTTTGTGTCTTATTCTGATCAAGCCCTAGACTTCAGCACATGTTAGATGTCAATTTTACCCGAAACTCTTTATTTTTCTCCTGTAAATTGAAATAATTTTTCTTTTTCTGATATGAAATGAGGGGCTTTCTTTAGATTTGATTTGAATCCAACCATATTATGAATATTTTGGATTATTTCCACAAAACTGGGCCCTTGGGGGTCCCCTGCATTCTTATCTGTCCCCAAAGCCAGGAAGGTTTTTCCAGTCAGAGACGCTTTGCGAGTAGTTGAGATTAATTTTCAACATTGAAAATATATAAATAATAGCAATGAGATTTCAGCTACCACATACCAAACTTAGGTATCTCAAAAAGCTGTCTCCCATTTAATTGTACTGCATGGCAGAACACTCAGTGACTTAGGAAGAGCAATTGAATAGTATGAGACTTTGTGACTACTGATGATTGGATAGAAAATACTCAAAGTCACTAATCACCTGAGAGATGCAAATAAAAATGACAATGAGGTACCACCTTATACCTGACAGAATGGCTATGATCAACAAATCAACAAATGACAAGTGCTGGAGAGGATGTGAAGAAAAAGGAACCCTCGTGCACTGTTGGTGGGAATGCAGACTGGTGCAGCCACTGTGGTGAACAGTATGTAGTTTCCTCTAAAAGTTAAAAATGGAACTCCCATTTGACCCAGTAATCACACTTCTAGGACTATATGCCAAGAAACCAGAAGCACCAACCAGAAAGGATATATGCACCCCTATGTTCATAGCAGTGCAATTTACAATAGCTAAGATTTGGAAACAGCCCAAGTGCCCATCAGCCAATGAGTGGATTAGAAAACTGTGGTACATCTACACAATGGAATACTGCTGCTGTAAAAAAGAAGGAATTCTTACCATTTACAACAGCATGGATGGACCTGGAGAGCATTATGCTAAGCGAAATAAGCCTGTCAGAGAAAGATAAATATCACATGATCTCACTCATTTGAGGAATATAATGAATAACATAAACTGATGAACTGAAATAGAACCAGAGACAGAGAAACATTGATCAGACCATCCAACATCAGAGGGAAGGCAGGGGGGAGGGTGAGGGCATGAGAGATCAACCAAAGGACTTGTATGCATGCATATAAGCATAACGCATGGACACAGACAGTAGGTGGGTGAGGGCATGTGCTGGGGGGCAGGCGGTGGGGATGACTGGGGAGATGTCAATGGGGAGAAAAGGAGACATATGTAATACTTTAAACAATAAAGAATTAAATTAACAAAAATCAAAAATTGTTTCTTCAAAATTTTACCTGATTTCAATTCTATTTTGTTCATAATTTTCTTTCTTCCTTTTTTTTTTTTCCCACAATGAAGGTGTAATCCAAAGCCAAAAAATAAAAACAGTGTGAGAAACCCTGGGACATGATGGTGGGCACAGCTCACCTCTCTTCAGCATGGCACAGTGTAAAGTATGAACTTGCAATCCTGCTTTAAAGCAGACCCTGGCCTTCATCCTATATCTGTTTCATTTAAGTTAGTGTGAGCTGCCCCTTTTATTCCTCTAAATTCCCAGAAGGAAAAGCATTCAGCTATGTCAATATCTACTAAACAAAATATTCACCTAACTTATGTCCCAGCTATTCTGATTCTAAGTATGTACCCAAACATTATATGTATACATTCACCAAAAACATGTACAAAGATGTTTGTAGTGTTATCATTAGTAATAGCCAAAAATTATAAAGAACCTAATGTTTGTTATTTATAGAATGGTAAAATTGTGGAATGTCCATGCAATGGAATACTATGCAGCAGTGAGGAATGAACACAATATGGATTAGCCACACAATATTAAGCAAAAGAAGTCAGGTATACATACTATAGAACTTTATATATAAAGTTCAAAGACTAATGTACAGTATCAGAAATCAGGAAATGATTATCCTTTGAAGGGAAGTAACTGGAAAGGAACAGGTGGAGCCTTCTGGAATTCTTATAATATTCTATTTTTTTTATCTCATGTAGGTCACATAAGCATGTTTATTTCATGAAAATTTATTGAGCTGAACCCTTATAACTTGTCCACTTTTCTGTCTGTACTGGTATGTCACACTTCAATAACAAGTTTTAAAATAAAACTTTAAAAAGGTCCAAAAACAAGCAAAATACATCAACTAGAAGAGTGAATGTTTCCCCAAGTTATCAGTTTATTTGCAATGCAGGAACTAAAACTCAATGAATTATCAGAAAACTAACATCTTCCTTTTATCTCAACAGCTTGAATTGCCCTAAAAGACTGATTTTATCTGGGGTTCCACAGGTTTCATTCAGAACAAACTGGAGTTCTGATTTAGTAGCATCAGTTTATATAGGGCTCTGTGAATAGGTGTAGGGGACAGAATAATTGCACAGATCATGATTTAGAGGGAAACCAAGATCACTGGGGGAAACTTCACTGACCCAACATTTACATGCTATGCCTGTTGTACTCCTGTAATTCAAACAAGAAGAAAAATAAATCAAGGACACTAGAATTCCATTCTACGCTTCTTTTATTAAAGGTCACTTTGCACTGTTGATGAGATCTGTACAGCAATGAAGATGCATCATCATTGAGGGATTTCCCATTCTTGTGATCTTTTGCAAGTTTCATCGTTCTTTTCCAGTGATGTTATAATCATGAGCTTCATCAGAGCTATTCACACCAATCAATAGCTGACAAAATTAAACTGTGTCATATGCGGGGTGACCAAACTGGCGAGTTATTATTTCATCAGGGCGGCTGGATGGGTTTTTGATCCCCAGGAACAGTTTTGAAGAAGCAAATTCAGTGATGATTCTCTTTCTGATTGAATCAGGGCCCAGATAGAAGTCTCATTCTTTCATCTTCCCTCCACTGTCTACTATCCATTCATACAAAGATTTCAATTTAGAGGTGATCAAAAAAGCAACATCTACTTTCAAGGAATAATTGTCTCTTTTGATGTGATCTGTTTTACATAAAAATGAATAAAGATGCACATTTATGGAGAAGCTCTTGCCATTTGAGAGCGTTTTACCATCAGCAAGCAATTTGCCTTCTGAAACTCTATGTAAGGAAAAATATTCTTTCTTCACCATCACCTTTCTTTCTCTCTTTTTTTCTTCCTTCTCTCTCTCTCTCTCTCTCTCTCTCTCTCTCTCTCTCTCTCTCTCTCTTTGCTATAAAAGACTTTAATCCAAATGACCTAGATAAAATTTGAATAGCAGGTTGCTGAAAAAGCCAAGTATAAAACCAGGGGCCATTTTTCCTGAGCTCTTTGAGTTGAAGGTGTTTTTGTCTTATGATCTTACCAGAAAAGAAAATATAATACAACACAGTGTGGTACTACATGTGATTTTATCTACTCCTCCTATTTCTTCAACATATTAAGTATGTCTATATGAAATACATAGCACTCACTCCAACCATTGTGGTAGCAAATGCAAAACTTATAATTGCATAGAAAAGATGGCCCTCCCCTGCCAGCCTGATCTCACCCCTAAATACTCTCCCTTCCTGTCCTGATCTCCCCTAACTGCCTCTCCCTGCCTGATCGCCCCTAACTGCCAGCCCAGTCGCCCCCAACTGCCCTCTCCTGCTGGCCCAATGGCCCCCAACTACCCTCCCCTGCAAGCCCGATGGCCCCCAACTGCCCTCCCCTGCAGGCCCAATCGTCCCCAACTGCCCTCTCCTGCCAGCCTGATCACCCCCAACTGCCCTCCCCTGCAGGCCTGGTCGCCCCTAACTGCCCTTCCCTGCCTGCCTGGTTGCCCTCCTCCGCTGGACTGATCTCGCCCCCAACTGCCCTCCTCTGCTGGCCTGATCTTGCCCCCAACTGTCTCTGCCTGCCTGATCACCCCTAACTGCCCTCCCCTGCTGGCCTAATCTCATCCCCAACTGCCCTCCCCTGCCAGTTTGATCTCACCTCCAACTTCCAGTTTGAAGATACTGGGAGTCTCCAGAGGGGAGGGCACCCTTCTCCATCCCTGCCTGTGGCTTTGGCTCCCCTGCTCACTTCTGAGCACCACAGGTGAGTTGGGGAGGGGTTGGTGAAACATTTCAGTTCCTGGCCCCCACAGGCCTCCCTCCCATCCAGGCCTCATCAGGCCCAGTCTGTTTTGTTTCCATCTCTCGATCCCAGTCTCTCCCAGTCTCTGTCTTTCTTTGTCTTTCTCAGCAGTCCTCCAGGCCTCCCTGCCTCCATCTCTCCCTCTTCCTCTTTCCCAGCTGGGAGGGGGCAGGGCCAGTGAGGGCAGCTCCATCCTCTGCCCGCCCTGGGGCCTCATTCTGAGAGAGGCTCCAAGAGTGAGCTGGGAGGGAGGGAAAGAAAAGGAGAAAACACTGTGAGCTGGTGGGCACTGTGTGTATCTGTGCGTGTGTGCGGTTGTAAGTGAGTGTGAGTGCTGGCCCCATCTCCCCTGGCCCTGTCCCCACTGCCACAAGTCCCCACCCAACAGAGCCTGCTGCACATGCAGCCTGGGCATTAGGTCGAGCCTTCGGTCATTGTGGATGTTACAGACCCTGGCTCTTTATATATAGATGCTGTATATCTTGGTCCATCAGCCTGTATGTGCTGAATCTTACCTGAAGAAATACATTTATCTTTTCAAATCCTTTGCCAGGTCCTAATTCCAAGGAAACTGTGGGCAGGAAAAAAATTAATGCATCAATAGGAAAAAAGCATTAAATATTTTAAAATTTAAATATTGCACTTTATTGAATGGAAAATCTATACAATAGTGACTAGGATATATTTTTGAAAGTGTATTAAATATAGCAAGCAACCTTGATCTCTTAATGTTGAAATTTATGCTCACTCCATTCAGATCCTTAGATTTTATGTAGGAGGTTAGAGTTGAGATCAACATACAGTTAATTTTTATTATTTTGAAAATTAGAAAACAGTGGTAGACACTCCTAGTTACCCAAAATATGAAAATATATATTGGTACATAGCAATTGGAGACAAAAAAAAAAAAGTAACTCTTGCAACTTGTTTTTAATATATATTTTTATTTATTTCATAGAAGAAAGGAGAGGGAGAGAGAGAGATAGAAATATCAATGATGAGAATCATTGCTCAGTTGCCTCCTGCACATCCCCTTTTAGGGATCCAGCCCGCATCCCGGGCATGTGCCCTTGATTGTAATCAAACCTGGGACCCTTCAGTCTGTAGGCTGACCCTCTATCCACTGAGCCAAACCAGCGAGGGCAACTCTTGCAACTTTAGTTAACACTTTTTCTATTAGTGTGGTAACTGCTATTGAGAAAATACTCTATATTACATTTCTTATTTCTATGGGTAGGTTATGCCTCATATTTCAGGTCTATCTTCCAATCCCTGGAGGTTAGAATTTAAAGCCTTTAAAAATAAATTTGAAAAAGTCAAGATGCACAAAAATAAAAATGAATGACTTGTCACAAATATGAATTCAGAAATTAAATAATTTTATTTACATCCCTTATATATTGAGGATTTTCTAGTAAGTTAAATTATGTTATAATATTTTTCTCAATATGGAAAAGTTATCTGCCACACCTTAATAATAATGTTCTTCAGAATCCTACACCTAAGAGAATGTTCTTAGTGAATGATTTCTGTGTTCAAATAATTTTGGAAGACTCTGAATTCTACATAGTTCTCTCATATATCTTGGGGCACAATCATATAATGAAGACTGAGAAATCATGCTGTAGATGTACCTGTTTAACTTTATGTAACTCAGCCTCTTTTTAATCTACCTAACCTATTTTTTGAGAAATACTTATTACTAGTGTAAGAACCAGTGTTCTTCAGAATACATTTGGGAAATCTTGGAATAAAACATGGTGAGTCAAACACATAGTAAATTATAGTAAAACTAGAGGCCCGGTAAAATTCTGGCACTTGGCAGGGGAGAAGGGGTCCCTCAGCCCTGCCTGTGCCCTCTTGCAGTCCGGGAACCCTCAGGGGATGTCCGACTAATGGCTTAGGTCTGCTCCCCATAGGCCAGTCATGAGCCCAGCTTCTGGCTGAGTGGCGCTCCCCCTGTGGGAGTGCACTGACCACCCAGGGGAAGCTCCTGTGTTGAGCGTCTGCCCCTGGGTGGTCAGTGTGCATCATAGCAACTGGTCTTTCTGCTGTTTGGTCGATTTGTATATTAGTTTTTTATTATATAGGACTACAGGCCCGATGCATGAAATTTGTGCAAGGGTAGGCCTTCCTTCCCCCAGCTGCCTGCACTGGCTTCCCTCTAGCATCTAGTACCCAGGCTTGCTTCCCTCTGGCCACCTGCAGGCACCCAGGATCTGGGCTTCCCTCTGGCCCTGGCTTCATCCAAAAGGACATCTGGTCTATTTAGCATATTACCCTATTATTATTATAGATATATATCATTAATTTTATTTCATATTTCTTTAAGTCAGTCATCTTATACTCTTAAATATAAAAATTATTCAAATCTTTTGAAAATAGAAACCAGGTCTTAAATCCCTAGTGTCAGCCACAGATTTTGATATTTAATAGACTTTTAAATAAATGTTTTTCTTTAGTAAAACTAGTGGAATCTTTAAGACTGCTCTCATTTTCTCCCTTGGTTCTACTGGGGTGAGGCAAGCCATGAAAACCAGCAGCTTTTCTACAGGAGGGGGTAACATTTTCTGGAGCAGAATGTGGACAGATACAATGGCCCTAAGCATTGTCAGAGAGAGTAACAATCTTGGTGGCAAGTGAATAGGGAAGGTCAATGTGAGGTTGAGACATGGTTAGGGAAAATGCCAAATTGATAGGATACTCAGGAATTTAACAGTAAAATCTGGGTAATAAAACAATAAAGTGCTTTGATAAAAGCCTGTACACATGCCTAAGGATGGATGCGCACTGGGGGAGGGAGTGAAAAGAATCCTAGATATCCATACAAAGCAGGTGGAAAGAAGGAACTAATGAAAATTAAGGTAAAAATGAATGAAGTAGGATAAAAGCAATCAAGAAGATCAATGAAACCAAAAATTTATTTTTTTAAGAAGAAAAAAAATGGCAAAGTTTCAGCTAGACTGACAGGAACAAAAGGGAGAAGATTCAAATGACCAAAATCAGGAATGAAAGAGAAGATATCACGACAAATTATAGAGATTAAAAGGTTTCTGATGTGATGCTATGAACACCGGTATGTCAATTAGTATATAAATTTAGGTGAAATGGATTAACTTCTAGAAAGATGAAAATCAATAAAACTGACTCAAGAAGAAATAGGTGTCTGGCCAACATGGCTCAGTGGTTGAGCATCGACCTATGAACCAGGAGGTCATGGTTCAATTCCCAGTCAGGGCACATGCCCGGGCTATGGGCTTAATCCCCAGATCAGCCTCCTGCATGCCAATCATGATTCTATCTCATCATTGATGTTTCTATCTCATTCTCTCTCTCTGACATCAATAAAAATATATTTTAAAAAAAGAAGAAATAGGTAAACTAAATAGACCTAAAAGGAGTAAATAAGTTAAATTAGTCATTAAAAGCCTATCCAGGCCAAAGTGACCTCAATGGTGAATCCTATCAGTTTAAAGAATGATATCAATACTTCAGAAACTCTTTCAGAAAAATTGAATATCATAGAACACTTCCACCTCATCTTATGTGGCAACTGTTACTCTTATACCCAAGATAGATAAAAATGCAGAAATAAAAAACTACAGAACAATAATCCCTCATGAAATAGGTGTGAAAAAATCATCAACAAAATAGTAGCAACCTTAACATATATAAAGCAACATATATAAAGCACTACACTATATGGTTATGTAGTTAAATGTTAAATCAATCTTGCATTTACCCCAGGAATGCAAGATTGATTTAACATGTAAAAATTTATTTAGTACAATATACAACATTAATAGAATCAAAGACAAAATTATTATCTCAACAAAAAAAAAATTATTTTTAAAATAACACAGTTCCTGAGAATCACTGATTGACTGCCTCTTGCATGCCCCCTACTGGGGATTGAGCCTTCAACCCAAGCATATATCCTTGGCCAGAATGGAACCAGGAACCCTTCAGTACACAGGCTGATGCTCTATCTACTGAGCAAAACTGGCTAGGGCTCCGTTATAGTTTTGAGGGAGAATTCAGTCTTTGGACAACCTTAGTTTTGGCTCTTAAGGCCTGAGGATTAGATAAGAATGGACCCCAAGGTATGTGTTACAACATAGGTGAACCTCAAATACATTGCTCTAAGTGAAATGAGCCAAAGGCAAAAGACTATATATTGTATGGTTTCATTAATATGAAATATACAGAATATGGAAATTGATAGAGACAAAAAATAGAGTATTGGTTACCTTGTTCTACTTCAGATGATAGATCTTTCTGAAGTAAAGGAAATGTTCTGAAATAGGATTGTGGCAATGGTTGCACAACTCTATAAACTTACTAAAATGTGTTGAATGGTACATTTTAAATGAATGAATATGGCATATAAATTGCACCTCAATAAAATTATATTTAAGTGTCTTAAAAGAAAACATTTTTTTTTTTTTTTTGCTCATAATGAAGTGGGTGGTTTTTGCTTAAAGTCTCTCAGGCAGTTGCCCTACTGCACCAAATGACCAAAATGCAATAATCACCTGGTTGTCAGTTGATGCTAGTTGTTGACTGGGAGCTAACCTGAAGCTGTAATTTTTTTAAATATAATTTTATTTATTTATTAGAGGAAGGGAGAGGAAGAGAGAGATAAAAACATCGATGATGAGACAAAATAATTGATTGGCCCCAAACTGGGGATCAAGCCCACAACCCAAGCATGAGCCCTGACTGGGAATCGAACAGTGACCTCCTGGTTCTTAAGTCGGTGCTCCAGCACTGAGCCATGCCACCCAGGCTGAAGCTGTGAATTTATATGTGCCCTCTTCATAAGGCTTGGGCTTCTCAAAGTGTGGCAGCCAGTTTCTGAGAGGGAATAATAGCCTAGGAGGACAAAGCAGAAACCATCAGACACCTTCTCACCTAGTCTCTGAAATCACACAGCCTCCCTTCCAAGTTATTCTATTGATTACAATGAATCAACACAGGTATTTCAGATTCAAGAGGAGGGAAATTAACCTCACCTCCTAATGTGAGGAGTATCAGAGAATTTGTGGTCATCTTTAATCTGCCATCTAGGCAATCACTCTTGAATAAATGAGTAGCCTATATTGAAAGAATAGTTAAACCCCAATTGAAAAAAGAAAAGAGCAAATCTCTAGCATAAGCAGAACAATTCCCTCAAAATTCCCGTTCAGTGGGTCTCTCACTGTCAGATCCTCTGATCAATGTCCAAAGTAGTTAACCATGGTCAGTACCTATTTAAATATTCATCATTGCCTTTCTTTTGACAGCAATATTCTTGATTCGTTAAATGTTCTTATCAAGCTTTTATAACAATCATGATTGGTTGGGGAAGTGCTCAGGTGAATATAAATTAAGGAGAAACTAGAGAAAAAAGAATAACATCTAGATCATTTTCTCAAAATCGGTGATGGAAAAGATGCAATTATTATGTGAGTTTCTCAAGAAGAAAGTCCTTAAATTTAAGCAATGTGCACATTTCATATTGGAAATCTTCCGTTTGGGAACTACAGGTGTGGTACTGTTAGGCCTAGTCAGGCGTTGTGGGAATAAGGCTGGCTCTCAAAAGTATTGAGCTTCAGAGTTATAGGACTGCTGCTGGTTCACACCCCTCTCTTCAGCTGATCATAAAACATTTCCTTAAATGACAAGAAGAATTAAAACAATGATTATGAGTTTCAACATTAATTCGTCTTGGTTAAGATTGAAATTATTTTCACCCTCAGTGGAATTTATTCACATAACCAGGTAGTGTCTCTCTTATAAGTTATGTATCCTCTGAATAGAGACTAAGAAGGAAAAAAGTCATTTTGTGAGAGTGGGTGCTCCCCCCCCCCCCAAAAAAAAAAAAAAAAGAACAGGCTCACAACACAATTTGCATTAAAAATAAATAAAAGTCTAATGACTATTTGATGGGAAAAACCAGGCAATTTGCTATTTGTTACCTGGATCATATTCTTTATTTGCAACATCTCTATAAGAAAAATGTTTTCACTGTTCCCACTTTACAGATTAACTAATAGACACCTAAGAAGATCAAGTTGCAAAATGTCACATGATACATATAGAGAAGAGCTGAGATCTGAATCCAGCACACTGAATTTTAGAATTTAACTCTTAACTGGAAAGCTATGTTGTAAATCTTAGAACAATTAAGAATCCCCATCCCTCCACCCCCACCACCGCATTATTTCTCACCACATCCATCCATTTCCTCATTCCTTTAAAAATTTCTTGCTAGAAGAACATGGTAAAAGTGAGTAGAACTAGACTCCAGAGGTGAGTAAAAAGGAACCACTGAAGTATAAGAGGAGTTTTCTTGAGTTACATAGGCCAGAAATAGCTCTCTGAAAATTCAAGCTGTCTGATAATAAAGGCCATCTACAGTAAAAACAATGTTAAAGATCACTGAGATTAAGGTGGTCATCCTCATCACTTCTGATTACTTCTATAGTGGAATCTGTTCTACAAAGACTTCTAAAGCACAGTCCCTTTGGCATCTTCAACTGTACGATTGAGTAGGGAACATGTATCTCACAAAGTAAAAATACCATACAACCTGCTTTAAACTCAATATGGTTGTCAAAGAACTTATCTCCTCATGACCTTATGCACCAATAAAGGATTTATTAAATCACAATGAATCTAATTAAAATATAAAACTTCCACCACGTAAATCCAGAATGCTTAATCTCTGGAAGAGAGATTAACAGGGATTACTATTTAAGAGAGGTTTATATATTCAGGTCACCTAAGCTTTAAGCAAGGGTATGAAGAGTAGATTTTTCCCCCAGATCAATGAAGATCAAACAACTCCCACTTTTTTATCTGGTACTTTACAGGTGTGGCATAACATTGCCCACACCACTCTGCTGCATTCCTTTTAGATCTCATCATCCCAGTAAAGTAAGCTGTATTTTACTCATTCCCAAATTTATATACTGCTGAAGATTTGCTGTCAACTTGATTTACATTCTGATATCATTTGAATGCATGACCCTATTTTCTTTCTATTCAAAGTTTTCCTGAACATGAAAATAAACTGTGTTAGATAAAAATGTATGTGATAGTCTCTGAATTGGAAGAGAGGTCAATAGATGGGGGGAGAGGAGGGACGTTGCCAAATAAAAAACACTGTAATTCTAAGTGAGAAAGGAATTCTACTCAGAACTATAGTCCATATCACTAGCTAATTGTGTTACCTTGGGTAAATCATTAATTTGGGGCATCCTCAGTTTCCTGAGGGTAATATTAGGAAATAGTTCTTGCACATAAGTAAATAATATATGTTAAAATGCTTTGGAAGGAATAAAACATTATGTAGTAAGCTTTGTAGTATTCTAGTAACCCTGTCAAAGACTACAGAGGGAGTTGCCAGACAGGTTTTCTCTACTTTCCCTCCTACTTTTCCATCTTCCTGCATCCAGGAGGACAGGGAAAACTCTGGAAGAAAGATAAACTCTTTGCTTCACTGTCTGAACCATCTACCACATTCTATAAACATTTTCTCCCAGCTCCTCTGTTACCTGTGTCCTCATAATATTTCAGTTCTGAATTTACAGCTATTCTAGTTTAAAGATTACTGACATTGAAATAAAAAATGCTGTGTAACCTGTAGAATATATTTGAGCTTTGTGAGACAGGGTTTTCATTATTTTAAAGTTGGTGTGTATCATTTTAAAGGTTTAATTTGTACTTATCTATAGGCATTATATAGAACTATTTTATATGTTTTAAAAATCACTTCCTTGATATCATAAATTTTTTATCCTTTTGGAATTTTTATTGCTTAAATTTTGTTTCCCCAGGTTTACCTATATTGAACTCTAGTCCAATCATTTTAGCTATTATACACAAATTTATGACTATTCTAATTTTCAAAATCCATTCCCCTTCTAATTGGGATTTTAGTATTATATAATAAACAATACTACAATAAACAGAGTTGTACAGGTCTCCCTTTGTACCTGAGTGAGAGATTCTCTGCGAAATTTCAGGGTCAGAGTCAGTTTGCAAGGTCAACTATACCAACTATTGACAAATGTTTCTGAAATGTAAGGATACCACCTCTACTGTCATCAGAAATGTATGAGTATCTGTGTTTCCCATGTTCACCCCAAATTTGGTAAATTCATAACTTATTTTTATATTTTCCCTTTATTGCAAAATATATGCTACATACAATAAAGTGCATAAAACATATATGCAATTTAAATAATAATATGAAATAAATATTTATCTGACCACAGCACAAATTAATAAATATAATATTCACATTTCTTTATCTCTGCTACACTATTCTGAAATTTGGATTAAGCATTCTCTTGCCTTTCATATAGATTTTTCATATATTTACACACAAATAGACAATATATTGTTCAATTAGGTTATTTTGGAGCTGGTACATATAACTGACACATTACAGTTTGCATTCTTTATACCTGGCTTATTTTGAAATTTATTCATGTTGTTGAGTATAGCTTTAGGTTATTTATTTTTAACACTCTATAATATTTCATTTATGACATGCAAAAAATGTTTAACAACTCTACATTAATTGATGTTTAGCTTAAGCTTAATTGTATATATTCACGTTTACTCATTTTTTTTTCTTTTGTTATTTGTCATTGCCATAGTGATCTTAAGGATTTCTTTATGTTGTGGTGGATAACCTCCAAAAATAGCCTTAACCAATGCTGTCCTTATGTGTTTTCAAATGCTGCTGCTTTTTCAAGAGGTGGAGTCTGTTCCCCCTATAGAATCTGGATTAGCTTATGACTTGCTTTTATCAATAACCTGCAATAGAAATAATACTGTGCCAGTCTCAGGTCTAGGTTTTCTGAGGCCTGGAAACTTCCACTTTCCCTCTTGACTCATTTAACTCTTATTCTTGAAAGAGAGTTTATCTGGGTATATAAATCTAAGTTAAATTTACGTTCTTTCGAGGCTCTGAGGATAGTATTCCACTATCTTTTGGCTTTATCATTGCTATGAAAAGTAAGCTGACTTCCACTCCTTGAAGTCAATCCCTTTTCTACACCTGGATGGAATTTCACTATACTATGTCTAAGGGAAAATTTCTTTTATTTTTTTAAATTTTATCTATTCATCACATAAATTTTTACTTATATAACTATGTATATATGAATATGTGTATGTATAGAATTTGTTTTTCTTTAATCTGTGAACTGTTCCTCTCATTGTTTGTGAAAAATTATTAGCCATTATCTCTAAAATCAAATAATCTTCCTTACTTCCTCTTTGCTCTCCTTCTAGGACTTGAATTAAATGTATTGTATAGATGTTCTTCTTACCCATCATATCTCATAATTTCTCACTATTTTTTAATCTTTGGTCTCTCCATCCCACATTTAAATAATATCTTATTAAATACTAGTAACTCTGTGCACAAATTCATGCACACTGAAAAGATATTAATTAGAAGGTGGCGTGTGGGGTGGGACTGGACAAGATGGGCCAGATATGCCCTGGAGCCAACCTCCTGTGGTCCCTCCCCAGTCAGCCAGCTGCACCTGGGGCAGCCCGTGGCTCAAAGGGCATCTGCTGAGTGAACGAGGTCCCTTCGGCAGTTGGGGTCCCTCAGCCTGGCCTGCAGGGATCAGGCCAAAACCGGCTCTCTGACATCCCCTGAGGAGTCCCAGATTGCAAGAGGGTGGCTCTTGGGTGATGCACCCTGGAATCCAGCTCACTCCTCTCTGGTTCCGGTGTGCATCACCCGAGAACCGCAGCTGCCAAGTCACCACAGGTAGGCAGCTCCTGTGTTGAGCTGCCCCCTGGTGGTTATTGTGTGTCATAGCTACCAGTTGGACAGTTGGACAGTTGCTTAGCCTTTTATATATATTTACTAGAGGCCCAGTGCACAAATTTGTGCACAGGAGGGGTCCCTCAGCCTGGCCAGTGATCAGGGCAGCGAGCTGGTGGAAAGGACCGCGGGAGGTTGGCTATAGGAATGCACTGACCACCAGGGGGCAGCTCCTGCATTGAGCATCTGCACCCTGGTGGTCAGTGCATGTCATAGTGACCAGTCGTTCAGTCGACCGGTTGTACGGTCGCTTAGGCTTTTATATATATAAATATATAGAAGATATTCAAATTCTTTAATTCTGTCTTTGACTATGATTAATAAGGCATTAATCCCATCCACTGAGTTTTTCATTTTAATTATTGTATTTTCATTTCTGGAAAATCTATATGATTATTTTTCCAAAATGTTAAGTAACTTAATAGTTCCTTGTTACACACAGATATTTTCAGTGTTGTCTTAGAGTGTGTGTGTGTGTGGTGTGGGGGGGTGTTTAGACATAGTAAGAGCAGTTGTTTTAAAATTTTTATTTGGTATTTTCAACATTTGACATCTTTACAGATCCATTTAGACTCTCTGTCTTGTTTTCTTTCCTTAATGATTCATTGTTATGGTTTCAAATTTTCATTTATAATTATTATTTATCAACTGTGTGTTCTCATTGTCTTTGAAAATTATTTCTTTTTTTTTTTTTGTCTCTATGAGACCTACAATGAAAGTGAATGCCTTCTTCCACAGATGACTTGCATTTCCTTGTGTCAGGCACTTAGGGACTTTACCAGTCAAGGAAAATGTTAAGCTAAATTTATACTTGGAATTTTTGAACCATTCAGATAATGCAAATTTGAACTAAAATGTACACAGGGATAAAAAAAATGTACACAGGGTTAGAGAGCATTATTTCTTCCTACTGTTATGTTCAATGCACAAGCAACTTTCCTTGTGATAACTGAGGGTTGAAGAGTTATTTCTAATTCATTTTTTCTCTAAATGTTTAGCTATACAGGGTTTTAGCTTAATATGACAAGAAATTTTTATTAGTTATAAGCTTTAACTTATTATTTCTCACCTATAAGGACAATTCAAAATGAAGTCCATCTTTTCTAAAATTATCAAATGATTTAAAAGGTAAGGTGGCTTGAGTGCCCTGTAAACCTCTCTGTACTCCTAGTAATTTCTTACTACATGAATTTTAAAAATGTTAAAATATTTTTATTTACAATTTCAATTATTTTCAGTGGCAAGGTTGATGCAATAACCCAGTCTGCCATGTTCTAAAACATTGAATAATTTTAAAATTTTATTGACTATACTTTTCATATCCATAAGTTCAATTTGATACTTTTCAAATCTGTTTGGAAAATGTTTTTGTCTCTTTTTTGATTGTTTGTTTTAAATTTATCTTTATTGTTGAAAGTATTACAGATGCCCCCTCCCCCTTTTTGGTCTTTTATTTTATTTTCAAACCTTTCATTTATTTATGTAATAAGCTAAAGAAACTTATTTTTATTCTATATGTTATTATTTCAATATCTGAAATATTTGCAGATCTGAGAGCTAAGATCATTGATTATATTAACTCTCATGAAATCTTATTTTTATGTATAGTTAATAATTTTTTCAATGGGAAGTAATTTCCTTTGAATCCTATCAGCAGAGGAAATTTGAGGCCTGGTTTTAAATATATTTTATTTGAGAGACTCTGTGTTATCTTCTTCTGGGCCTTTTGGGATGCTTCCAACACAGAATGACTAAGTCTCTTGTCCTCCTTAGACATAACACATTAAAGCTCAGTTCCAAGCCACCAGAAATTGGTACATCTTTCAAGGCCAAAGCCAACTTCAACATTATCTTATCTTTGAAGAACTAAAGTTTATCTTTCCATCTCTGATTATTTATTCCTTCTTCCTCATTCATACTATTAAAAACGTTTCTTTTTTGTATATTTTATTTTTAATTTTTATATGTGCTATTGCTGAAAGTTATTTTTCTACACATCAGTGAGACATGTTCTGGAAAATGAAACTAATCATGTCTTTAAAACCTTCCTGCCTCATTACCTTCTTTTATTCTGCCTGATTCTTCTCAAAGTTCATTTTTGTATCTCATTCATTATGCTTACATAGATTTCATAATCCAACGTTTGATAAAGTAAATTATTGCTTAATGGTAAAAAAAAATGTGTTACTTCTTTTCACAAATGAATTATAGTTTTTCAGCAAAAACTTTATATATGAAAAGTATCTTCTTTGATCTGTTTTTAATTTTTTACTTTATAACTTTATTCAGTTGTAAAACTAGAACATAAATTGTTTTATGAGTTATATACTTATTATTTTGTTTTATGAGTTATGTAACTTCTATTATTTTGTTAACATGAATTCACATTTGACCTAAAAATTTAACCTACAAAATTTATAAATATACATCTATCTTTCTTAATTGATTATAATCTTACTAGTTTTCTCTTTATTAACATACATATTAGATAATATTGTAGGTTTAAGCAAGAGCTGTTTCCAAAATCTAAATGGGTTGTTTGAGGATGAACACTATTAATCTCAAGTCAAAAATAAAATTTACTATGTGAAACAGCTTTTAAATATTAATAAACATGTAATTTATGTTCAATCATGTCCATGCATTGTCACGATTATTTTGGTAAGAGTTAAAGATGCATGAAGATTTTTCAATAAGGTATCTTTCCAAATATCAGATAGCTCAAAATTCTGAGTTGGTGGTGAGTTTTTGAAGTGAGAGTAATGTATAACAACATATCCTTTCAGTCAGAACCTAAAGTACTCAATCAATGCCTTTACTTTTAGTAGCAAGTGTGGTACAACAGAATGCCTGCCTTGGAAAGTTGGATAAGCTGTGTAATATAGAAAATATTATTGAGTCATCATAGAAGTTCTTGAGGTAATTATTCCCAGAAAAAATATTAGGATACTATGCAAGGGACTGGAAAGTCACTGCCATAAATATCCTTACCAAGGTTATCAAAGCTCCCAAATTCAGGATATCTTCATTGAACTCTCACAATCTACATTTACTCAAACTATGAAACTTTTTTCAGGTAGTTGGAGGTTAAGAATAAAATGTTTCAATGTATTTATCTGAGGAGGAAAAGTTAAGTGAAATTTTGTAATAATGAAAACTTTCACATAAAAATTAGATGAGCTGGAGTGACTTTAGCTAATCAGTATGTTTCCCTGCTCTTAGATGGGATATATTTGTTCCTTTGATAGCCATTAATATATATGATAGCCATTAATATATCCCTTTCCAGAGCTCAGTGACCACATAAGCATGAATTCAATGTTGAACAGACATTTTAAGTTCTTACAATTTGCATTAGTGGGGACACTACTTGATGACAATCTAATGGGAATTTGCTCAAGATCTGATGTGGTGTTTCACTAAACCTTAATCTATAAAAGATTTGTTTGTATTTCTGTAATCCCCCCAAAAATAAAAATTTCTATACTATCATCTCTCCTTCAGAAGCAAGAAGAGAGAGAGAGGAAGAGAGAGACTTATAAAAACAAGAACATTTAAAGACAGCAGTACTTGACTTTTCCTGCTTAAGTGAGAATTTCCTGTCAAGAGAGTTGACAAAGTGGGTTTGAAACAGCTTTCCTGTAATTAATTTTCTTTGTGTGTGAATTTAATACTGATGCAAGGGGGTTACTCATTTGACAACCCCAAGGTTTAATGTCTAACCATCCAACAGGAAAGGAAAAACACGACTTCCCAGAATTCCTCATTAATTAGCTTCAATCCTCACTTTATGGTACTCATCCACTCATCTAAAACTGCTAATTGTTATCAATTGAATGATTTTTCAGAATGCAACCAATACCTAGGATGAATATAACTCATTTTACATTGCTTGTTCAACATCTCGGTAACAAGAAATGTTCATATTTCTGACTCTGGGCTAGATATGAACTTCCAGTTGAACAGAGTAGCATTATGTAGTACAAAGAGCATTGAACTTGAAATAACAATGACTAGATTCTTATTCTACCTTATTGTGGATAAATTAAATAATTTGACAGCTAAGAGTCAATTTCTTCAATGGATAAACAGAGATAAAGTCAAAGTCTTTTCTAATGCTTAAAAAAAAAAAAAGAAATTATGGATTCCCAGGGCACCAATCAAACTATGGTTTTGTGTGATAAAGTGATATTGAAAGCTATGTATTTTAGACTATCAGAACTTTTGTGTTAAATATATCTTCAATTTAGTATTTAAGAGTCAAGAAGAAAATAAGAACTTTGAAATATCTACATCTATTTCATTTTATCCTTCATTTCATTGCTTGGCTTTTACAGTGAAACTAACTGAGAGATATTTGAGAATATAAAGGGTTTTGGATGAGTGACTAGTGAGTGACTGAAGCACACAGGAAAGAATTTAAAAGATCTCTAAAGCATGCAACCATGTTATATAAATATATTTTGAACTGGATCATCCTATCCACAGCACTGGCACCACTACTGCATATAGTGAAATTTTATCCAAAATTTTGAAAGGTGTTCCTAGTTTGTCTGCTCTTCTGTTCTTTCTCAAAAACCTAAAGTGAAAATCCAGATAGGTAGACAAATGTGTTTAGTGTTACAAGAATCCTAACAAGACAAAGACCATTTTAATTTCAGCCAACTTTGTCAAAACTGCCACTCTAGCCTCAAAGTGATTCCTAAGAAAAACATCACAGTTACATAACTTTTTCTAGATGCTCATCCTTTTGAACTCAAAGGAAATTTATTCTTCCTTCATTTTCCCCTCCCTTTTTAAAGAAGGGGCATAGTTACATCTCTTTCTAACTTTTGAAATCCAAAAGACTATTTCTATGCCAGACTATTATAGTTGTCATGAAAATGCATTTACTTATCTTTTATACATGCTTCCCCTGACCCATCAACTAAAGTTTGTATTTATTTTTCTAGAAATATCCAAAGTGGCCCTGGCTAAGCTTCAAATCTATTTTTCTATATGCTGTGGCTTTAAATTTTGCTGTCTGTACTTGGCAAAAGGAGATAACTGAATAAGCTCAACAATAACTGAACCTGGAAAAATATGCAAGGGCAATTGACTGTCTAAAAGTCAAATTATGATTTTCATTTGATGAACTGTAAAACCCTCTGGTGGTGCTAGTAAGGCTTATACTTGTATTTCTTATATTTTGAAATAATTGCTCTGAATTATTTGTTTTACCTTGGCCTTACACAAGAAAACAGCATTATTTCTATTTGCATGCTATACCTTATGGAATTTAAGAGCACTTCCTTTCATTATAAATATTTCTGAAAATTTATTGTTTTACACTTGTTTAAAGAAGTAGACAAGGTTATTATCTATATTACAATAAAATGATTTTACATGAATATTCATGATTAAATTTATCTGCCCTTAAAAAGCCTTGAAAAGTCATTTTCTGCATTTGTCATCTTTACTACACAAATATTTAAATTAATTTGAAAAGGTATTTTTAAATCATGGCTTTTTTTTTTTAAGAATTCAGCCACTTCTCTAAGCCATAGTCCAATTTCTCCCTCAAATAATCTTCTTTATGTCTAATTTAAATCCTTCCTAGAATTTACACTGATTTTTTTCTTATTTAAAAGAGAGTGATCAAATTTTAAATCTATTCTTATGCTCTTACAAATTAACATATCTGTATATAAATGAACCCACTATTTAGAATCCCAATTATTAAGAAAATCATGTGCCTTTATCTTAGAGAATTATTTAGAAAACAAACACAACACCAACAAGAAAGCAATAAATATAGTTTATGTGCTAGAGTAGTGAAATAATAACAATTTTTATTTCTTCTGTGTTTTCCTTTATTGCTACCTTTATACAGTAAATTAATAAAAAGGATGGCTTTTAAAAATTTACTTAAAGACTTTTTCTGAAGACTTAAAAATTTACACATTATTTCCTCTATTTTACTCTAAAAAAATTGGGAGGGGTCAGTAGGTATTATTAGCTGCATTTAATAAATAAAGAAGTTAAATTTTAAAAAAATTTTCAATCATAAGAATGAATATATGATCAACAAATCAACAAATGACAAGTGCTGGAGAGGATGCGGAGAAAAAGGAACCCTTCTTCACTGCTGGTGGGAATGCAGACTGGTGCAGACACTGTGGAAAGCAGTATGGTGTTTCCTCAAAAAATTAAAAATGGAACTGCCATATGATCCAGTAATACCACTTGTAGGAATATATCCCAAGAAAACAGAAACACCAATCAGAAAGGATATATGCACCCCTATGTTCATAGCAGCATAATTTACAATAGCTAAGATTTGGAAACAGCCTAAATGCCCATCAGCAGATGAATGGGTTAGAAAACTGTGGTACATCTACACAATGGAATACTATCCTGCTGTAAAAAATAAAGAATTCTTACCATTTGCAACAACATGGATGGAACTGGAGAGCATTATGCTAAGCAAAATAAGCCAGTCAGTGAAAGATAAATACCACATGATCTCACTCATTTATGGATAATAAAGAACATTACAAACTGTAGAACAAAAATTGACAGAGGCAAAGAAGCATCGAACAGACTGTCAAACTCCAGCGGGAAGGTAGGGGAGGGTTGGGGGGTAAGAGATCAACCAAAGGACTTGTATGCATGCATATAAGCACAACCAACAGACTCAAGACACTGGGGCGGGGGGACAAGGGCAAGTGCCAGGGGATAGGGGATGTCAGGGGGAGGTCAGTGGTGGGGGGGGGAGAGACATATGTACTACTATTTGTAACACCTTAAACAATAAAATTAAAATATATATTAAAAATATAGTGAATATATGAAAGTTTGCTTGGACTCACACTATTCAACAGCTGATTGCTTTTTTCTATAGGGCTTTCAACACATAGGTTTTGCTTTTTAGAATAAAACATTGATCCCTAAAATTTTAGTTTTTCAACATGACTCATTGTGAAGTCATTTCTCACTATATAATTTATTAAAATACTGTTTCCATCCTTGCATGTTCCTTTTTCTTAGTACCTCTACAAGGTTTGAGTACCTTGAAGGGACTGTGAAATAGAAAAATACAAAATTAAATGTCTGTAGGAATAAGAAAGCTCCAGTAAATTGCTTGGGCTTTAGCTGAAGTTACTCCTGTGTGCAAAAGGCCGTAGAATTCTGTGTAAGTCACCAGGCTGAGGAAGGAAAAGGTCAGGGATTATTGGCAACTGCACAGAGCTCATTGCTGACTTCACTGAGCCCACCTCAGTTTCCAGTGGGAGAATCAAACTTCCCATGAAGGGACTTTGACATAAATACTGTAAGAAAGTCTACTCAAATATGCTTTGAATTCAAATATGCTATTACAGGTATCTAAGCATATGACTAAGTTGATGAGCTTTTTCCAGGCTGAAGTAATCCTGGGACCCAACATGTCTCTGGTATTTAAAGCATGCATCAAGAAACTAACACGTTGCTCCAAGTTCCCCCTCCCACATTCTCCATTCCAACATAAGCCTTCAGTGTGGAGATAGAGGAAAACAGCTCTGTTGTCACATATGCACTAGTACCCACCCTAGACCCATTGTGTAGTCTATGGCTGGGTTCCCTGCATGTGATATGGTTTTTATGAACCTTGTGACATTGAGACTCAGGAAAGAATCATTGACATTCTCACCACTACCTTCAAAATACTCATCCATGCCAAATTTTTTATTCAAAGGATACTCTGACCAAGTAAGCTAAATGAACTGCTGTTCTAACCTGTCTAGAAGGATTTTTGCACTGCCTTCCTCTACAGAAAGGTCTATTAATAAATAGAAGTAAATCTATGCAGATCTCTTCCTCACCCCGGTTAAAACAGTACTGGATTCCCAGTATATCTGAAACGTGGTATCCTGGCCTCAGTTCAACATTGAATTTGCATTTGTTGTTCTGGGTGTCTGTGGGCAGCTGAATCTGACTCCAGAGGTCAAACTCAAAACTTTCTACTCCATCCCAGTTCAGATCCCACTTGATAGCAGTTCCCCCCTTCCCACAACTCTCCTGGGACCAATGATTGCTTAGTTAGCAGGCCCATTTAGATCACCTATGGACAGACCACAGTTTATAGCACAACCTGTTTGCCGAACTGCACTGGAAATCATTGATTGACTTACAATTTTCTTTGCAAAACAGTTTAGCCACTGTTTGTACTCTTGGGGAGAAAAATAGTTAACACAAAAATCATTAAAAGTTTTTAACCAAACTCTGGATCTAACTTATTGATCTTTTATTTAAAAAAAAAAAAAGCCTGAATAATAAAAACTTAGGTTGCTTCTCTCTATTGTTTTTCAGCCTTTTGTTCTCACAGTCCTAAGAGAGCTTTACAGAGTAGTTTTTTTTGTTTGTTTGTTTGTTTGTTTGTTTTCTGAAAATCCACAGACTAGAGGGAAAGTTCAACTCATGAGCCATGGGTCTGAGTTTTTCCTGCCACCATGGATGAAAATGTAATGGCACCTACATTATTAGTTTGGGGAAGAAGAGTTTCAATCCAGCCAATGCCAAGTGACCAGTGTTCTGGAAATTAACCTAAGAAACTTTCTCACCATCGTGAGCTAAGCTAACTTGATATGCTGTGAGAAAGGACAACATATTACTCTGGGTAAATGAGACGCACACAGAAAATAAAATTGTTAAGTTTTGCTTGGAATTGAAAATTGTTGAAGGTTGAAGACTTTCATGTAGGGAGTTTATCAACGGCAGCAGAATCAGTGGTTTTATCACACCAGCAGTAAGGTCTGCAAAAAAGGCACTTCCTGCTGATGAAATTATATAGCTAGAGATTCTGGGTCCAGATTCTCTACTCAGGAAGCCCTTGAAAACTTGTTTGCTGCTGTCATTCTGAGGAATTAATAGATTAGACATTAACCACTAAAATTTTTGAGATTTCTCCCCCAAATACAGCATTTACTGAAAGAGCAGAGCGTCCCTGAATTTCATAATCAAATATGGAACACTTCATTTTATATAAAGGCCATTTGCAGCAGCATCTAAAGCTTTTTACATGAAGGAGACCCTAGTAAATATGTGAACTATGCCTTTAAATTAAACTTGAGTTACTGCATGGAAAAAGAAAAAGGAAGAAGTGACTATAGATAAAATTCAGATTGAATAAAAGTATTTCTACTTATATGTTTGTTTTTGGTTAATACAATTTAGAATCACGTAGACTCCCATACTGATACATTTCAAATTATTTTGTACATGTTAAAATATTTTAAAAGGAATAAATGACAAATAATTTAGAAATTTAAATTACATCCCTTATGGAGTTAATTTGACTTTCTTTTTTATCTATGACTATAAACACATTTATTACACAGTCATCAAATATTTATTGAGTAAGTGCTATATATGGAAATTGGGATGAAATAGGGAAGGTTGGTAAAAGGGTACAAACGTTCAGTTACAAGATGAATAAGTATATGTATAACATGGTGACTATACTAGTAGTTGATAACACTGAAAAAGAAAGAAAATTGTATAAGGTGAGGAAAAAATAAAATAATCAGAATTGCTTTGAAGGATGCATTAAATTCAGTAGAGTATATTACTGTGCCTACTGGACATTTATGATATATAGAAATATTTGAGAAATCATGGAGTTGAGCACATTTTTTATAATTCAGTCAACATAAGGACAGTATGCAACCCTCAAAAATATCTGAATGTTCTGGAGGAGACAGAAGTAAAACAACAATTATAATATTGTGTGATACACTTATTTTACAAGAAGTCCTAAAATATTAAGGAAGTTCAGAGGAAATGCTCAGAAAAGGGCACTTAATTTAGTGGAAGAACTTCCAGAGGTAGCTGATTCTTTAAATCTCTCTTAAAGGAATCACAATGGGAAAGAACTTTATCCTGGACACGGGAACAGCGCAGAGAATATGGCATTCAGAAAGATAAACAGAACGGTTGAACTACATGGTTGATGGAATATAATGAGAGATTTGGTTAGAAAGATGTGATGAAACCAGAATATCAAGGACTCCTTGTAAGTCTAGACTTTATGCTAAAATAAATTAGAAACAAATAAAGGATTTAAAACAAAGGCATGAATGTTGATTAGAAATTTTGGCTTAACACAGTATGGAGGATAAATTGAAGAGGTAAACTGGGGCAAGGATGCTAGATAGAATGAATCACTCTGTAATGTGATCCTCAGAAGAATTTTAATTATTCATTTTTAGTGGTATATAATACCTACAAGAAAAACTAGCAAATACATGAATCAGAGTTAAGGTCAGCTGTATACTAGCTTAAGTCATTTACTAGCTTGAGTAAATTGTATGAATGGACTATGTCCATAACTACCCCAAAGACTTCACTATTCTCACCTCTCTAATTGCAAATATGTTCATTTAAAATACATCTTGAGAAATTTAAATCATCATCACTTCTCTCTAGGAACTAATAACTAAAAGGAAAAAAAATACTTCATCTTCATTGAAATATTCATTTTGGCAAGATTCAAATGTTTCTTCCTTGCTGAGGAATATCCATTGTTCTACCTTTAGATGTTCTACAAATGTCAAATTATTTATTTAAAAGTGTTTTTATGATTATTTAAGGTAGGTAGAGTAATTCATAGAACTGCAGTTAAGGACATCTCTAATGCCATTCTCTATAGAACTATTTATTTAATTTTATACCACAGAGTCAGATAAACGAGGTAGAATTTGTTTTTCTATGCATTAACTGTATACCAGCTGTGGGCAAACTACGGCCCGCGGGCTGGATCCAGCCAGTTTGGCTGTTCTATCTGGCCCGCGGAGCCGAAAGAGCGGAGGGTTCTCTTGCTCTCCCCTCCACTCCTTTACTTTGAATTTATATTAGTTCACACAAACACTCCATCCATGCTTTTGTTCCGGCCCTCTGGTCCAGTTTAAGAACCCATTGTGGCCCTCGAGTCAAAAAGTTTGCCCACCCCTGGTAGGCTCAGGCAAATTATTTAAGATCATAATACCTTAGTTTCCTTATCACTAAAACGAATAAAACAAAACCCTAATAGAATTTGTGTAAGGTTTGCTTTACACCAATGAGATAGCCTATGTAAGAAACTCAGCACAGTACCTACCACTTAGTAAGCATTCAATAAGTAAATGTTAGCTTTATTAGCTTTGGAGGAAAGGATTTTGGTTGGAAAAAATTCATTAAAAATGGGGAAAAGCAGCTGTATTCCCACAATAAGGACTAAATCAAGCATTGGTACCCACTGAGAATCCATGTTTTTATGAAATATAAAACCACAACTTTTAATCAAGAAATATAATCCTCAGTACCTCTAATAGATAATGAAAATAATACAATTCCATCTAAGAAAAATAAACAAAAATAAATAAAAAATAGAAATAATTTTCTAGTTTTAAGGTTAAGATCCTTGACAAAAACCACTTAAATAATTTAAATATGACTCAATTGTTTTTCTTAAGCATTAATATATGTGAAGTATACATCATATATCTAACTGATATTTAATAAAAATTGTCTATAAACAGTGAATTCATAATGCAATGAATACAAAATAGCTTATATTTTCACTATTTAAATCTGAGGAGTTACTTTAAACATATGCAACTATACAGAAATGTATTTATTTTCTTTCTGTTTAACTATGTAAATTCTTAGACAGTATAGAACAAATCTAATGAACAACTTCTTTATATAAAAAATTCAGAGTTTAAAAGATTAAAATATTGTTGGTTTCTTTGCTTTGATTTCCAAATTACTATTAGTGCATCAGATATAGTAGACAGAATTGATTTTTACTTCTGTCATGATTTTCATAAGCAAGACATTAAAATAAATGACAGTTCCCTTCTCAAAGCAAAGGACAACAGATCTAACAAAGTTCCAGAGTTCAAAGAATAACTTCCCAACATAAAATCCTATATAATAAAAGCCTAATATGCAAATTGTCCCCTCGACCGGCAGTTCGACCAGGGGGCGGGGCCATCCAGCCAGCCACAGGAATGGAGCCAGGGTAAGGGAGGCCCAGGCTAGCAGCCAGCAGTCACTAGAGATCTTACCTGTGCATGAATTTTGTGCACTGGGCTTCTAGTTTAATATAATAGGGGACTATACTTGAAAAAACATATAGAGCACTTTTCTGTGGAAGCAGATTTATTTGTGTACCTGCATAGGATCACTTATTTATAATAGTTTAAAGAACATTTGCCAAAACCTACATCTTATTAATGTTATTCCATTTTATACTTACATGCAAGTTTTCAAAGTGATATTCAAATAGGATTTTTATCCTTAGGCCATGTACACATTCAAGGATGCCCACACAGGAAAATAAACAGAAGTTACTTTCCCTAAGTTGCGTACTTCACCAAGCTGCCCAGAGAACCCAGAAATGTTAACTCCCATTTTGCCCAGTAGCATGAACACAACTGTTTTCCTATTTCTGAGACCATCTGAAAAGCAAATTGATATAAATTTTTACAGGCAGGGATCCAGAACTATTCAGAAATAGTGGTTCTCCACTTTTCACCCTCACCTTCAGTTTCAGGTGCTGTCATATGGCTCTTGTGGGTCTCTGCTAAATATTGAGCATACGTTTTTATTTGTTTGTTTGTGTCATCTCTGAGCTGTTTGCTTGTTACAGAAAGCACATTGTCTTAGAAATAAAAATTCACTTGAGCAAAGAAGTTCTCAGTAATCTCTTCTATCAGGAGTTAGGTAGAGAGCAAGAACCCGACCACACAGTGACTGCTGAGGCATAAATGGGCCTGGGATATTTTCCAAGCTCAAATACCTGGGAAATGGCCTGCTTCTTTGGTCAGAATGACTGACATTCCAAGGACAGCTGGAGAGTTAGAAACATGTTTCCATTTTCACAATGTGGAAATCAACTCCTCATTTAATTACAGTTAGTAGAGAAGTTAAAGTTAGTGTTCTTGCTTTATTTAGTCACTCTCCCTATATGCTGATGAAGACAGGCTATATAAAAATCAAGCTTTGTTCATAGCAGCTTTAACAGTTGGGCTCTGAACTGACCAAATAACAAGTGTTAAAAAAATTCATCATTGATATTATTAACAATGAATCCAGCAAGACAGTATTTAATTTTTATTTTACCTTAAAATTTAAAAATGAAGGAAATTCTATAGCAAATATGTAATGCTTTTTTTCCAATGTCCAATATTAAATTAATATTTTAGAAAGAATTCCCACTAAGTAGTGATCATGGACGGTGGGTAAGAAGGAACTCTTCTGTGTTAGGGAAAGTGCTTGTTTCTGTCTCATCTGTGAGTGCATTGTGGGTGCATGTTCCCTCGCTCTTCATCCAACATAAAGTTACCAGCTGGAATATAGTGAATATATACAAAAATCACAAATTCTCTTCTTTTGAACAGATATAGTCTTTTTTCAAACTCCGATTATGAGAAGTTCTGAATGTTAAGACCAACATAAAAATTTTTATAAATAAAAGAAGACCTACTTTCCATGTTATATACCTTTTGTTGCAACATAAACACTGGAAAAAGTGAACACAGTTCTTATTCATAAATATTAATCATTATGTTTGCCTGTGACTTATACTTCCTTATAAAATAGACATCCTACTGACTATAAAATCCCATAGCTTTTTCAGATCTGTAATTTTCAAAAAGTACAAATGAGAAATATGTAAAAAGGAAATTACTATGCAGTGGCTGAAAATTAATTTTTTTTCCCTCCTGGAAACAGCTGATTTTAAAGCTATTCAGTTTCCTGTGCTGGAGATGATGAGGTCACTATCACCTCAACCAGCGAAGGAAGTTAAATTCCTTTCAATGGCTTTGTTGCTTTGGATGTTATCCAGTGGAGCAAGAAGAACATTAAATTTGATTCCTGACAGATAAGCAAAGAAGGAACAACTTTGCAAATACTCTGATTTAAAAACACATTTATTTACAGACACATACTGTCAGATACTTGGGGTCTAAATACATGCTTATTTATTTAGCACATTTGATATAAGGATAAGTACTATATAAACTTTGAAATTTCTGAAGTTAGAACAAATTGTATAGCTTTTCATGTGATACATTTGTTATTTTGCAATATCCAATTTTCTATTTCTAATAAATAAGAGATTTATTTTGCCACTCTTGGATTTAGCTCAGAGCATATATTTGGGTAAAGCTCTCATAAAGCAAAGATAATTTTTTTCTTAAATATATTTTTCAACTAAAACACAGCTAATGAATTTATGGCTATTGGTATCAACATAATTGAAAATGTGATTTAATTTAGAAATGTAGTCTAATACTAAAACACCCAGGTATGAAACAAAAAAATCCAGTAACTTAAAATATTTTGCTATTGTACATCAACACATATCTGAAATAACTGGGTTATATGTTTTATGTTGTTGAGGGGTTTTTTTACATAACTGTTACAAAGTAAGTGCAGTTTACTGAGAGGTAAAATAATGTTGATAATTGCAAATTTGTTTACTTATCCGTTTCATGCTTATCAACCCGTTCTACTAGCAGTGTGAGAATTTAGGAGCAAAATATAGCCAGGTGAGAATATTGAATACCATTTTGTACTTGTCCACAACATAATTTCATTTTAATTTATAAAAGATTATTTCAATTCTGAAATTATGAGACTGTACTAATGTGTAAAGTTAGTTTAAGAAGTTTTAGGAAAATGAACATCAAGTTACTGCACTATATGTGCAAGGTAATTTAGTAAAATAAGAAAATATTCTTTAATAAAAACTCTATGAAAGTGAAACTATATAACAAAAAAAGCATCTCCAGAAGTTTGACTTTAACTGTAAGCTCTCTCTGTGCCTGTCCTTCCTACCATCCACACTGAAATATTAGCATCAGTATTATTAACTGTCAAATAGTGCACCCGGCTATGAGCTGGGCACTCTGCTAGATGCTTTAAACTTATCTCCTATTTCAAAGGTAAAGCCACTGCCTCTCTCAGACACATAATTTGGTTTAAAAGTTTTAGGCATAACGAGAAACAGCCACAAGGCTGGTCCAACTTTATTCACATCGCTGAAAAAAATCTATCTGGTAGAATGAGCTTGAAATGTATGACACCAACAGATAGTAGCAATTGGTTGGTCAAATTTTTATCATAATAACCATGTGGATGTGCTGACATCCAACCTCTTAGAGGTCCTTCTTCAATTTGGAACTCTTTCATTTACATGTTGGTCTACACAGGCTCCTACAAATCAGCTTTACAATAAAGTGCTATCATTATTTAAATGGTTGGCTTTTCTTTGCTTGTTTGTTGAGCCAATGTTAGGATATGCAATTATATGACAACCTAAGAAACAGAAGTACATCCTGAACAACTTTGGTTTGTCATTTACATACTGAATTCTGAAAATTATAAAATTTTAATTTAACATAATTATGAAACTATGAAAAATTAGTAGTCTACACTTGGACTATGCAAATGTGCAAAGGATAGCATCTACCTACAATATCATCTCTCTTTTTTTTTTTTTTTTTTTGCTATGCATGCAAATTTGAATGTGCAAATTACAGATTGTGTTTCATGACTTATCAGAGCCTTGGATCACTTACTTCAAAACCTCTTCTATTTTTTATTCCTGGAGATTTGCTTACAAGCAAACTGAGGTAAGGAAGCCAATTTTTCAGGTTCATAAAGTTTCATCAAAGTGAGTGTTCTATGTAGTTTCTTGCCAGAAGATCACAGCTTTTTATTTCTCTTTAACCTCTGTAGAAATTTAACAGATGTTACATTTCCTTCAGATATTTTGCTTCCCTAAATTAATAACTTGAGAGAATTTTTTAAGTAAAGCAGTGCCCCCAGCTAAATTACTTATATGAATATGTAACTTGAGGATAAATTTCATAATATAAAGTTATATGTAACACTGTTTTGTTAACATTTTAGTTCAGCAAAATCCTTGAGGCATATCTATGCAAGATCTAATGACCTCAGTGACATAAGGTGTTACATTCATTGAAATAAATAAAAATCAATAAACATTTTAATACATATTTTGCATATTTTTATGACCTTCTAAAAGTACATGAATATTTTGTGTTGGAAGTAATACATTAATTCAAATTTCCTAAGTGTTACCATGTATAACAAATCATATCTGATTTATATGGGAGAATAGACTCATTTTCTCTAAAGCTATTTTGAAAAAAATTTTAAAGAATTATTTATTGCTTTCATTTAAATAGATAACAGCTCACCCGCTGTGATGTGTCTCGGTTGGAGCTTTATCCCATGCACCTGAAGGTATCTGGGTCAGTATCCGGTCAGGGCACATACCGAGGTTGCGAGTTCCATACCCAAACAGGTTGTGTACAGGAGGCAACTGATCAATGTTTCTCTCTCACAATGATGTTTCTCTCTCTCTCTCTCCCTCTCTAAAATCTATCAAAACATAATAAGTTTAAATACATATCAGGTCTTTCTCACAGTTGAAAGTGAGAAAACTCAGGATATGTCCCCATCCCACAAAAGAGAAATCTCAGTAGACTTTAAGGACTACTTCTTTTATTGACTCAATATATTCTACCTTGTTCATTTTTATATTTGAGGTATTTATATGGTCCATCTCCTCCAGGACCTACAGAGTGCCACAGAATTACTGCATATGCAATGAATGCATGTGACATTAGACTTACAATACCTTACTCTGCCTTACAAAGATCAAGTATGAGCAGCAAGACATGTCTGAGTTTTGGCACTAAATAATAGTATGACCTTGGGCATATCATTTTCCTCCTCTGGCCTGAATTTCCTCACATTATGAATGATCGTACTGAAAGGGAATTACAAGTGTCAGATTGGTGGCTGGTAAACAGAACTAGCCAACAAAGATGCTTCATTTCATTGAATTTGAAAAGTGTTCCCAGAGCCTAAACTCCAATTGAGCCCTTCTTATTGTCTTTCTTTAAGCCACCTACTACACACCTACAGTTCCAGCCTAGTCTGGCATTGGGTTTACCATATGTACCAGACATTTTCAGGACCTCATTCACCCTAACACTCCAAGATCATTCATTTATCAAGCTAATTTCCAGGTTAGAATGTTATCCTACATAGTTCTGTAAGAAAAGTTTCTCTATAGACTTATAACACTTTAAATATTAATTCCCAGTATTAGGGAAGCAAAGAATTCTGTATTCATTTGAATAAAAGAAAGTATATAAATGTGAGAAATTGTTGCTAACATATAATTGCTAAAAATATTAGACTTTCTATTCTGTGAATCTGTTCATTAATTTGGGAAACAGAAGGCATTTGCAAATTTCAACAAATATATCTGACTTTAAGGGAAAACAAACCTGAACAGTAGGTTTAGACCAAAAAAACAGTTTTGTCAGTGACGGGAAAAATTATAATGATGACTGATTTCAACCTCTAAGGAGGAGAGAAACAGGTTATTCTAACATAATTTACAACACTTTGGATCTCATTTCAGAAAAATTGCTTTTCAATGACTAACTTATTATGAATAGAAATTTAAATGAGTCAATAATATAATGGGAAAAAAGCAAAACAGAATTATTTATGTTAATTTTATACCAAATGGGAAAGGTGAGTGATAGGATATACTTGTTTTAAAAGCAATATAATTCATCTTCCCTGAATATTGACAAAATAGCTTCAAATTATGTCCAATGAAGGCTTGTTGTACAGGCATTTAGCTAGGAATTTCCTGACTTTGGCCCCTAGATGACCTCATAATTAAATGGTTAAAGCTAACAAAAGGAATTAAAATCTTGCAAGTTTATGGTGCCACTCCCACTTTATTATTTATTTATTTATTTATTGTTATCTTGGATTAATATAATAAAAACCAGGTTATTATCTAGAGGGGTGATTGCAATACTTTGAAATGTTACATTGGGAAAAAAGTCAAGATACTCTTTTCAGTTTCAATCTTTTTTAGCATGCTATTCTTGTCAATTTAAAGTGTAACAGAATTAACTTATGAAGATAGAGCCACGGTTTTAAAAATATGAATTGACTTTCTTCTAAATTCTAATGAACATTGCCGTTGAACATCATATCATAAGAGAATTATTTATTTGAATTAGAAAAAAATCAAGTGAAAATAAAAAACACAACATTTTTGTTTGTTTTTATAACAGTGGTCATGGTTATGTAATTTTAACCATCAACAGTTGGTCAGAACGTGGATAATACAAATGCAGGTATTATTTGATGTGTCTGGTATATAGAAGAGGAAAAAAATACCTTATGTATTAATAGTATCTATTGCATCTGGAAGTTTATAAATTTTCTAGCAACATTCTCACATATTTACACTGCCGGTACAGATGATATTAGAATGCAATAGAAAAATACTCAACATTCTATTTACTAATCTTTAATGAAATATTCATTGGATTTCACATTTTGAAAAAACAGAATATGATCTTTCAACAACTTCATCTGCAACCATTTGAAAATTGAAGATGCTATCTAGGAGGCTATTTTCTTTGAAGCATATTTATATAGTTCTAAATTCCCTTGAGCTTGATTTTTAAAAAAGATCAGATTCATCTTACCCAAGAGGTACTATTCCAAGACTTAGGAAAGTAAGTTTCCACCATTTCAACCTGTAACATCGCCTTAATCTTTTTCATTTGCATTTTAAAACTTCTCAATATCAAAGGAGGGGGGGGGAAGTATATCTTGTTTATACCTTCCTGCTGTTTTGAATTTCAATGTATCTAGTCACACACACAAAAATAACCGTTTTCAGTATTAACATTTATGGTTAAGGACCTAAGGCCATTCCTATGCATATATTGACACTTGGAAGGCCCAAAGCCAATTTTTAATACATGAACAGTAACATCAGGACTAGGTCTAAAGTACTAAACAGATGAGCTCATGATATCAGTTGCCCTAGTTTCAGGGCAGCCACAATTTGTTTATAAATCATTTTCAGAGAACCCTGCTGTTTTCCTCCCTCTAAAGAGGAACCCTAGGCATGGCACAATACTTCAGATAGCACCACAGCAAAAATAAAAAAGAGCTCCATTCAAATCTAGGCTATTGTCATGGCAAAATGCACTTACCTCTCTTCTTTCACCTTCAGTTTGATGCTGTCTTTGGGAACACTTTCCACTTTAAAGACTTTACAACTTTAAAGTTTCAGTTTTAATGCATTGTCAAGAAAAAAAGAGGCTCAACCACTGCCCTCCTTGAAAGTTGCAAGAATAGATAAAATGAGAATTAAACAAAATCTACTCTACACTCTCTGGCACAATACTTTACAAATGACTTTCAAATATGTCACCTGATGTAATTTTCTGAACTGTTCTCACATGTGGGTAAGCATGGCTCTTAATCCAAATTTAGAGACAAGGAAACTAAGACAAGTAGTTGACTCGCCTAGAACCATAGAACAGAAATTAACACAAGCCAAATCAGATATTTTGGTACTAAGCTCTTCCACAACACAACATTGACTTTTTATACTATACGGTCCACTTTGGTTCATTTTAAGAATAAGGGGTTATGCAAATAAAATACTAGAATATTGAAAATTTTATTTCTGCTGATTATGTATTTATAATAAATGCACATCTCTGTTTGTTCTCCATTTTTTTTGACTGAGCATAATCCTATCATTTTTAATATTTTTGAGATCTTTGTGTCTACCTTATGTACATATTCATTTCTCCTAAGGTTTCACTTCTTCTTCTATCAGTGTTTTCAAAATGGGTACCATAGAGCACTACATGGTTTTCAAAGTTACTGCAGTAGTGGGGAGCTGACCAGGGAAAACTTTGAACACTCCAACTTTTCCTTAATATATTGAGATTTATATAAACTATATAAATTTATAAAGGTCTTTGGTGGAAAGGAAGAAAGAGCGGGAGAGACTGAGAAAGTGAGAGGGAAAGAAAGAGAGACAGAAAAAGGAGGAAGAGGTAGAAGTTGAGAAGGAAGAGGAGAAGAGAAGGGAAGGGGAAGGAGGAGAAGGAGAAAAAAGTCAATGACAATGGAAGGGCAGGAAGAGGGGAGGAAGAAAAGAGGGAGGGAGAGAGGGAGAAAAGAAGGGAAGCTAAAACACTATTCTAGAACATGAGAGTATTAATATTAATAAGAAATTTGAATTTTGAATCAGGAAGCATTAGTCCTGAAGTCTTCATGAGATGAGAGATATTGAGTTAGAGAATGGGATAGAGTTCATAATACTTCACCCATGCAGTTTTGGTTGCTCTGTTTGATTTTTTAGGAATACAGCTAAGCTCTGAATGTCTTAAAGGTACACCAAGTAAGCTTTTCTTCTGTGGGTGAGCAGGCTTTACCAAAGGAAATGTCTATGCAGTACTTGAAAGACTGTGCTTCTTGGAAATCCATCTAAGAAGACTTGGATAATGCAAATGTTATACCTTTGCCAATCCAAGTCTTTCCAAACCTATATTTTTGGAACCAAACATGCTTATAGAAATTCTAAAGAATGCTCTATTTTTTTTTTCTATAATATTCCACTAAGGGTAGCAGTATAAGCTATCATCTAAAACTGTGGTTCTCAACCATGGGCAATTTTTGTCATTCTCCACACACCTGGGGATCCTATATAACAAAGAGGTAATATGCAAATTGACTGTCAGACCTTCACAAGATGGCTGCCTATGACCAGGTCGGCAGGGGGGTTAGTGAGCGACGACCAAATGACTGAACAAGCAGGTTGCGTGGGGCCACCAGGCCAGTGGGGGGGGGGGGCATAAGGGGTGACCAGGCCAGCAAGGGTGTCAGTTGAGGTCAACCAGGCCAGCAGGGGGGGTAGTTGGAGGTGACCAGGCTGGCATGGGAGGGCAGTTAGGGGCGACCAGGCCATCAGGGGGGCAGTAAGAGGCAACCAGGCTGGTGGGGGGTGGGGCAGTTAGGGATGACCAGGCCATCAGGGGGGCAGGCAGTTGGGGGTGATTAGGCTGGCAGGGGGGCAGTTAGGGGCAACCAGGCCATCAGGGTGGCCAGTTAGGGGCGACCGGGCCAGCAGAGGGAGGTAGTTGGGGGTGAACAGGCCGGCGGGGGGAGGGGCAGTAAGGGGTGACCAGGCTGGCGGGGGGACAGGTAGGAGTGACCAGGCTGGCAGGAAGGGGTCAGTTGAGGACAATATAGCTGGCAGCAGGGGGCAGTTAGGGGTGACCAGGATGGCAGAGGGGCAGTTAGAGGAAATCAGGCTGTCATGCAGAGGCAGTGAGGGGCGATCAGGCTGCTGGATGGGGGGGGGGGGGGGGCGTTAGGGGTGACCAGGCAGGCAGGCAGGCGAGTGATTAAGAGCCAGTGGTCCAGGATTGTAGAGGGATGTCCTGGATTGGAGAGGGTGAAGATTGTGCTGAGAGGACCCCCCTCCCATGCACAAATTTCATGCACTGGGCCTCTAGTCCTAATATATAAAAACCCTGGGTCCTACATGACCAGAGGCTCAACCAACCGGAAATCAGTCCTGCAGTCAGCACTGGGTTGCCGTGGCGACCCAGCACTGACTGCTGAGGGGGCTGTAAATCAGGCCCAGAGAGAGGCCTGAAGAGAGAAGCAGGGTCTGATCCTTAGCCTGTGTGGAAGCTGTTGATCAGCACTTGCCTCTCTCTTTCTCTCCGGGCCAGGCCAGCAGCCAGGCCTCCATTCTTCTCCAGGCCTCCACCGGGGCTGCTGATCAGCTCCAACTTTCTGATCAGGCCCCATTGATAGGCCCAAGGCACTGACTGGCATAGAAACTGACCAATCAGAACCAAATTTGTGTGAAGCATAAGGAGCCAATGGCTGCCTAGGAGGCAAAGCTTTTGACACTGACTGGCATAGAAACTGACCAATCAGAATGAAATTGGCCAGCAGAGGAGGGCAGTTGGGGGCAAGATCAGGCTGGCAGGGGAGGGCAGTTGGGGGCGAGATCAGGCCAGCAGGGGAGAGTAGTTGGGGGTGATAAGGCCAGAAGGAGAGAGCAGTTGGGGGTGAGATCAGGCAGGCAGAAGCAGTTAGGGGCGATCAGGCAGGCAGGCAGAGAGGTTACAGGCAATCAGGCAGGCAGGCAGGTGAGCAGTTAGGAGCCAGCCATCCCAGATTGCGAGAGGAATGTCCGACTGCCATTTTAGGCCCAATCCCTGTGGACATCCCCCAAGGGTTCCCCAATTGGAGAGGGTGCAGGCTGGGATGAGGGAACCCCCTCCATGCATGAATTTCATGCACTGGGCCACTATCATTTAATAAAAATACTAGAGTCCAGAAACACTGCTGCTAATATCCCACTTACACAGAATAGTCCTCCCAAACAAGAAAGTATCACAACACAAATGTCAGTAGTGTCAAGGTTGAGAAACTCTGACCTAAGAGCACAGAATTATAAACTCCAATACTAAAATCACTGCTTGGACTCCTCCTCACAATGCTGTTCTCCCACATCTGAGCTTCACAATAAATTTATAAAGTATATTTGCAATAGTTACAATTGTTTATAGATGGGGCAGAATAAATTAAAATACATCTCTTTTCTAGGAAGAAATTAGAAAACTAAAGGAAAGTATGGAGTTAAAATGCCATTGGTTCAGTTGGCTCTGGTATTGTCAATCACTTTGGAGATTATTTGAAACAACATCCCCCAAAGTCATGATACTAGGTTTTACACATTTTCAAACTTTAGTTAAAGTAAATATATTCCTCTTAACAGCCTTTTGGATATTCTTCTTTGTCATGCTTTTTTATGTTTTTGAGATTCACCCATGTTCGTATATATAGCTATAACTTCTAATTTCAATAACATTATTTTTCTGTTCTACTACTGGGTATTTGAGTTGTTTCCAGTTTTTTACTATTAAAAAAACTTTGCTATATATCTTTTTGTTTGTGTCTTTTGGTGCACTTATGAAAATTTTTTTCTTGGGTGTATACCTCAGAATGGAGTTGCTAGGTCATACAATGTAATTATTTACTACTGATGTCAAAATTTACTAATGATGTCAACATACAGTGTAATTATTTACTAACTAGAGGCCCTGTGCATGAAATCCATGTACTGGGGAGGGGGTCCCTCTGCTCGGATTGCGAGAGGAGTGCAGGCCAGGCTGAGGGCCCCCACCGGTGCACAATTGGGGCTGGGGAGGGATGAAGGAAGTTGGCCAGCCGGGGAGGGACCGCAGGAGGGCTCCAGGGCCTTTCTGGCCCATCTTGCTCAGTCCCGATCGGCCAAACCCTAGCATCAAGCTAACCTACCAATAGGAGCATCTGCCCTCTGATGTTCGGTGCACATCATAGCGACTGGTCGACTAGTCAACTGTCTGCCCCTTGGTGGTCAGGTCAATACACATCATAGCTAGCGATTGAGCGGCCTTAGCATATCATTAGCATATTTCGTTTTGGTTGGTTGAATGGCCAACAGGATGACCAGATACTTAGCATATTAGGCTTTTATTATATAGTATGATGTCAAAGTTTACTAATGATTTCAAAATTTTTTCCAAAATTATTGTCAATTTACATGCCTGCCAACAGATCAAAAGTGTTCTAGTGGCCTACATCTTCACCAGGAATTTATATTGTCTGATTTATAAGTTTTATCTCTTTGTCTAATTTGCAGAATATGTATATCCAAAAATATATGTATATTCTAAATTCTAATACTTGGTGAGTTTTATGTGTTACAAATATTGTCTTTTATGGAGGGACTTGTCCTTCAATTATATTTAGGATAACTTAGCAGATGTTCTTTTTCATGTATTAAAATTCATCATGATTTTCTTTTATTGCTTGCACTTTTCATATTTGCTTAATAAATATTTCCTATCTCAAGGTCATAAATATATATCCAAAAATATTGTCATGTAAAAGTTATTATAGTTTTGCCTTTCATATGTTGGTCTTTTATTTCCTGTTATTAACTTTTGTGAAATGTAAAGTAGGTCCTTTTTTTGTCTGTATTAATTACCAATTCCCTCAGCTGGATTTCATGAAAGAACTATTGATCCACACTAAACTATATCAACTCTGTCATAAATCAGTTTTCCACATTAAATGAGTCTGTATCTGAGTTTTATTATTTTGTCCTATTGGTCAATTAATATATCCCTTAATTAATTTCATACACTCTTAATTACAATGGCTTACTTAGTCTTGATATCCAGAGGGTAAATTACTCCCACTATTTAGTTCTTCTTCAAGACTATCTGTGCTACTCTTGGCCTTGTGTTCTTCCATAGCAGTTTTGGAATCAGCTTGTCAAATTCACACACATGCACAGGCACGCACTCACCTATTGGGATATTGATTAAGTTTGCATTGAGTGTTTATATTAATTTTGGTGGAAAAATCTTAGGTTCCTAAGACTTTCCTTTTTATAATGCATTTCAATCAAATATTTTAAATACAGTATTTTGAAATATATGTTTATTCCTAAATAATTTTAATATCTAAAGTTATTAGAAAAGGTAGCAAATATATCTTCTGCTTGTTTTTGATATACAGAAATGCAATTGAATTTTGAATATTAATTTTTATCTAATCACAATAAAGGCTTTTATATATTTCAATAATCTACCCATTATTTTTTTGCAATTTAGCAAATAATGGCATTTTATTTTATCCTTTTCAGACTTATATCACATATTTCTTTTTCTTTCCTTTCTATGCTCTGTAGGTTAATATTATCATCGTGAATTATAATATTTGCTCTATTTTTTGTTGTTTAGTGTGGCGGTATATATACCATTTATAAATATGAAAAAATAACTTTTCTTTTAAAAATTGTTGATATTTTTGTTTTTGTTTTTGTTGTACTAGATATTGAACTTTATGAAATTCCATGTCTGCATTTGATTTTTTTCTTTTAATCTGTAAATATGGTGAATTTCACTGTATTAATTCCTAATTAGCAAAACATATTGTAGTTCAAACACAATAGAAGTTACAGTCAAAGCTGGTAATTAGGTTGCAGGGGGCTCTTCTCGCCCCAGCAGAGCCATTTAGAGACAATCTAACAGTGATCCTTTAATCTCCAATATATGGCTTCCAAGGGTCAATCTGGGGCTAGTTATCACCATTGCAATTCACAGAAATGGGTAAGGAATCTTGAGAAGCATACATGGGAGGGTTGTATGCCAGGCTTGGATTTTGAATTTACCACTTCCTCTTACATTTTCTTGGATAAAACTCTGCCACATAGTACATAGTTTATAGAGAGTTTAGTACTCAAGAATAAGTAAGTATAAATTCAGTGAGAAACTGACCACCCTGCAACATGAACTGAATAATCTTCATTGATTTTTTAAATTTTCAACCAATCTTTTATTGATAAATGGGCCCAACTAGATATATTATGCTTTAAATACTAATCTTGATTTGATTACCTAATAATTTTGTAAAATTTTCTCACTGTTTTATAAGATAGATTAATCAAAAGTTTCCTAAACTCAATAAAACTTTACAGTTATTGTTTTTATGATCAATGTTCTGTTTTTTTATTCATATATATAGTCTTCTTCTCCTGGGTTTTCATGTTGCAGTATGAGATTTTTTTCCTTTTGTGAACAAGATGATAGAGATAGATGATAGATAGATAGATAGATAGATAGATAAGTAGATAGATAGGTAGATAGATAGACAGACAGATAGACAGATGATAGAGAGCAGGCTTACTAAAAATGATTGTTTTAATTATTTTACTTCTCCATTTTTTAAAGACTTTACACTTAGTATTAAATCCTAGGTTGGCATTTATTAATTTCATCATTTTAATTAGTCATTCCATGTTTTTCAGGCTTTAATCATTTAAGTTGAAGTGTTAGCAGCTGTCAGTAAAAGTATCCTATGAAAGTAATAAGTCTTTTTCCTCTTGATGCTTTTAAGATTTTTCTCTTTGGTTTCAGCATGTATTTTAAAGTTATCAGTTATCAAAAATATTATGTTTTTTGATTCAGGAAAAAGTATATTACTGGGCATAAAGAGAGATATTCATAATGAAGACTACATTGCTATTAATTATAGTGATTCCAGATTTCTTATGATTTTTTTCTATCTTTTATCTCTTAGCATATCATTGCCTTTTACTTAAAGTTTGTTTTCTCTAGCCAGAACATAGTTGATTCTTGCTTTTCTACTCAATTTGATATTCTCTTCCCTCAATTTAAAGACTCTAAACCATTTTCTGGTAATGTGATTATAGATATTTGTGGCTTGAAGGCTATATTTTTTACTTTTTTATGTATCTTATGTAGTCTTCCCTCTTTTCCACCTTCTTTCAAATTGTGTACTTTTTAGTATTTAATTTTGTCTACTGTGGTAGGATAAATAATGGAACCTCAAGTTGGCCACATTCTAATCTCCCAAACCATTAATATGATACATTACATATTAAAAAGTACTTTGCAGATGTGATAAAGCTAAGGGCATTAAGATGGAAAGATGTTCCTGGAGTGTCCAGGTGGGCCAATATAATCACAAGGTTTCTTATAAAAGGGAGGCAGGAGGATTACAGTCAATAGTAAAAAAAGTGATGATGGAAGTGAGATGTCCGAGTGATGCAAGGAAGAGACCACAAGTCAAGGAATACAATCAGTCATTAGAAGTTGAAAAAGGCAAGGAAAAAAATGGTATCCCCTTAGGGCCTCTCAAATAAACCTAAAAAAAAAAAAAGTTCAAGACACTGGTGGGGGGGAGGCAGGTAAAGGCATGTACTGGGGGGAAGGGGAGGCCGGGGGGAGGTCAATGGGGAAAAAAAAAAAGGAGACATATGTACTACTATTTGTAATACTTCAAACAATTTTAAAAATTTAAAAAAAGAATAAAAAAATTGAACAATAAAAACATAAAAACTAATAAAGTATTAATAATTAAAAAAAAAGTTCAGTTATGTTAGAACCTTGACTTTATTCCAGTAACACTTATATTGGGCTTCTGACCCTCAGAATTAAAAGTGAATAAATTTGTGTTGTTTTAAATCCCTAAGTTTGTAGTAATGTGTTACAGAGGCAGTATGAATTTAATACAAATTTTGGTAACAGGAAGTGGAACATTGTCATAAAAATACCCAAACATTTGGAAGTGACTTTGGAATTGGATAAGTGGCAAATTCGGAAGAATTTTGAGGTACATGAGAGAAAACACTAGACTGTTAATAAAAATATGGATGTTAAAGACTGTTGGCGAAGTCTCAGAAGGAAGTGAGAAGCACAGTGGAGAAAACTTAGAGAATACCTAAATCTTTTTTTTTTTAATATATATTTTATTGATTTCTACAGAGAGGAAGGGAGAGGGATAGAGAGCTAAAAACATCGATGAGAGAGGAACATCGATCAGCTGCCTCCTGCACACCCCCCACTGGGGATGTGCCCGCAACCAAGGTACATGCCCTTGACCGGAATCGAACCTGGGACCCTTCAGTCCGCAGGTCGATGCTCTATCCACTGAGCCAAACCAGTTAGGGCTAAATCTTTAATGAATGTTGGTAGGAGTGTGTATGTTAAAGCACTATTGTGAACAGGGGAGTTTTATCAAACATTCAAGGAAGAACTAAAACCTATCCTCCTAAGACTATTCCAAAAAAATTCAAGAGGAAGAAACACTTCCAAGCTCATTTTATGAAGCCTGCATCACCCTAATACCAAAACCAGATAAAGACAACACAATGAAAGAGAATTACAGGCCAATATCCCTCATGAACATAGATGCCAAAATCCTCAACAAAATTCTAGCAAATTGGATCCAGCAGTACATCAGGAAGATCATACACCATGACCAAGTAGGATTTATCCCAGGGATGCAAGGATGGTACAATATCTGCAAATCAATAAACATGATACATCATATAAACAAACTGAGAGATAAAAACCACATAGTCATATCAATTGATGCAGAAAAAGCATTTGACAAAATCCAACACCCATTTTTGATAAAAACTCTAGCAAGGTGGGAATAGAAGGTTCATACCTCAACTTAATAAAAGCCATATATGACAAACCCACAGCCAACATCATACTCAATGGGCAAAAACTAAAACCATTTCCCCTAAGAACAGGAACAAGACAGGGATGCCCACTCTCACCACTCCTGTTCGACATAGTACTGGAAGTATTAGCCATTGCAATTAGACAAGAAGAAGAAATAAAAGGCATCCAAATTAGAAAAGAAGAAGTAAAACTGTTCTTATTCTCAGATGACATGATATTGTACATAAAAAACCCTAAAGACTCCATCAAAAAACTATTAGACTTAATAAATGAATTCAGCAATGTAGCAGGATACAAAATTAACACCAAAAAATGTATGGCATTTCTCTACACCAATAGTGAACTTACAGAAAGAGAGACTAAAAAAGAAATCCCATTTACCATGGCACCAAAAAAATTAAGATACCTAGGAATAAACTTAACTAAGGAGGTAAGAGACCTATATGCCAAAAACTAGAGGACACTGAAAAAAGAGCTAGAGGAAGACATAAACAGATGGAAGAACATACCATGTTCATGGATTGGAAGAATCAACATCATTAAAATGTCTATACTACCCAAAGCAATCTATAGATTCAATGCAATCCCCATTAAAATACCAACGGCATATTTCACAGACCTAGAAAGAACTCTCCAAAAATTCATCTGGAATAAAAAAAGAGCCCCAATAGCCACAGCAATCCTGAGAAAGAAGAACAAAGTAGGTGGGATCTCAATACCAAATTTTAAGCCATATTACAAAGCCACTGTTCTCAAAACATCCTGGTACTGGCACAAGAACAGACATATAGACCAATGGAATAGAATAGAGAACCCAGAAATTGACCTAAACCACTATGCTCAATTAATATTTGACAAAGGAGGCATGAACATACAATGGAGTCAAGACAGTCTCTTCAATAAATGGTGTTGGGAAAACTGGACAGATACATGCAAAAAAATGAAACTAGACCACCAACTTACACCATACACAAAAATAAACTCAAAATGGAGAAAGGACTTAAACGTAAGACAGGAAACCATAAAAATACTAGAGGAATCCATAGGCAGCAAAATCTCAGACATATGCTGAAGCAATTTCTTCACCGATACCGCTCCTAGGGCAATGGAAACTGAAGAGAAAATAAACAAGTGGGACTACATCAAAATAAAAAGCTTTTCCACAGCAAAAGAAACCATCAACAAAACAACAAGAAAGCCCACTGTATGGGAGAACATATTTGCAAATGCTATCACTGATAAAGGTTTAATCTCCAACATTTACAGTGAACTCATACAACTCAATAAAAGGAAGATAAATGATCCAATAAAAGAAAAAGGGGGGGGGGCAATGGACCTAAATAGATACTTTTCGAAAGAAGACAGAAGGAAGGCCAAGAGACATATGAAAACATGCTCAAAGTCACTAATTATCCTAGAGATGCAAATCAAAACGACAATGTGGTACCATCTCATACCTGTCAGAATGGCTATCATCAACAAATCAACAAAGGACAAGTGCTGGAGAGGATGCGGAGAAAAAGGAACCCTTGTGCACTGCTGGTGGGAATGCAGACTAGTGTAGCCACTGTGGAGAACAGTATGGAGTTTCCTCAAAAAAACTAAAAATGGAACTCCCATTTGACCCAGTGATCCCACTTCTAGGAATATATCCCAAGAAACTAGAAACACCAATCAGAAAGGATATATGCACCCCTATGTTCATAGCAACACAGTTCACCATAGCTAAGATTTGGAAACAGCCTAAATGCCCATCAGCAGATGAGTGGATTAGAAAACTATGGTACATCTACACAATGGAATACTATGCTGCTATAAAAAAGAAGGAATTCTTACCATTTGCAGCAGCATGGATGGACCTGGAGAGCATTATGTTAAGTGAAACAAGCCAGGCAATGAAAGAAAAATACCACATGATCTCACTCATTTATGGAAAATAAAGAACATTATAACCTGATGAACAAAAAGATAGATACAAAGGCAGTAAAGCACCGAACAGACTCAAATTACAGCAGGAAGGCTGGGGAGTGCTGGGGAGCAGGGGGAAGAGATCAACAGAAGGACTTGTATGCATGCATATAAGCACAACCAATGGACACAAAACACTGGGCGGGGGGGGGGGGGGATAAGGGCATGCGACAGGGAGTCAGGGAGGCTGGGGAAGTCAATGGGGGAAAAAAGGAGATATATGTACTACTATGTGTAATATTTTAAACAATAAAATAAAATTTAAAAAGAAATAAAGCACTATGGTGAAGGCTCAGATGGAAATGAGGCATGTTAATGGAAACTGGAGGATAGGGAATCCTTGTTAGGTAGTGTCAGAAAGCTTAGCTGAATTGTACTGTAGTTACGTGCAAAGCTAACCACTAGTAAGCAATGAACTTTAATATTTAACTGAGAATATTTCTAAGTATAGTGTTAAAAGTGTAGACTGGTTTCTTCTTGCTTCTTATAGTAAAATGTGAAAGGAAAGAGAAAAATTGAAGGAAGAAACTAAGCAAAAAGAAACCAGGACTTGCTGATTTGAGAAATTTTCAGCCTTCTAGCTTACACAAGATCCTAAATTATTGGGTTTTTGTGTGTGTGTGTGTGTTTTTTTTGTTTTTTTGTTTTTTTATCCAAATGCATGCTTTAGAGAGAAACCCAAAAATGTGGCAAGACAATCTTTGCTAGGACCTTAAAAGAATTAAAAGATCTAAATATTCAGTCACACAAAGGGCTATTTAAGAGATTAGGCATAAGTCTAAGGGATTCCTTCAGTCATCTCAGCAGGAGCAAAATACAGAGATAGAGTTATCCAAGGAAGACCTGTAGGGGAGCCCCTTAACTGATGGAGGTTATCCCTGTGGCACACACAGGAGACCCACAGTGTTTCAGTAGACACCCTGCCAGCATGCACTGAAAGAAACAGGGAAAAAACAAAATGGGGGGAGGAAGGGAATACCATCATTTTCCTTAAATTCTACAGGCATGAAACAGGCCAATAAAACTACTCAGCTTTAAGCACACTCTACCTTTCATGAGAAAGGATGACTCCAAGGGTGGAGCTGTGGGCCCAGAGGGCAAAGCCATGAACACAGCAGATAATTCCCCGACCTTAAAATCAAATGGGGTTTTCCCAGCTGTATTTCAAAATTGCCTGAGACCAGTGACTCCATTTTTTCTTTTCATTAATATCCTACCTTATTTTAAAAAATATGTTTTTATTGATTTTAGAGAGAGGAAGGGAGAGGGAAAGAGAGAAAAAAACATCAATGATGGGAATCATTGACTGTTGCCTCCTGCACACCCCCTACTAGGGATCAAGCCCCCAACCCAGGCATGTGCCCTGACTGGGAATCAAACCTTGACCTCCTGGTTCATGGTTCAATGCTCAAACACTGAGCCACACTGGCCCATCAATATCCGCCCTTTTGAATAAAAATGTCTATAATTGTTATCTATTCTGGTCCAGTATTGAATTCTGGCAACAGCCAACTTGTTTTCTAATTCACAAGTCCACAGATAGGAAAGATAGATAGATAGAGATAGATAGATGATAGATGATAGATAGATAGATAGATAGATAGATAGATAGATAGATAGATAGATAGATATGTGTGTGTGTGTGTGTGTGTATATATATATATATTTCCTATATATATATATATTTGTCCCTGAATGGATTATATGAAAATTCTTATCATAACTAATTTAGATCATTTCGATTATGAGATTTGGGACTTCTGAGCGAATAAGACCTGGGTGAGATGTTTGGGCTTGAGTGAATACTGCAATGGGTTGATCATTTTAGGAATAATCGGAGAGGATGAATGTATTTTGCTTGTGGGTTGGATGTGAAACTTGGGAGCCATAGAGTGGCCTCTCATAGTCTGGATAACAATTTGTTACAGCAGCAGCAATAATAAACGAATGTTTCTACTCTATTGTATGATTAATTATATTTTTTTTTACCTTTTTCATGGTTGTTGTCAGATTTACAAGATGTATCTTCAAAAGTATATTATTGCTTCACAACAAATATTATTAGGCCCTCAAAACAGTATACTTCTCTTCCTTTTGCTAGTTCTTTATGCTATTGCTGTATTATATTTTACTTCTAAATGTTGTAAGTCCTATAATAACTGTTAGGATTTTTACTTTAAACAATTATCTTTTTAAGAAATTTTTAAAATGAGAGCAAATGAACTTTTATATACATCTACGTATATACTAGTTACCATATACTATTTCTTTGTATAGATCCATGTTATCAATATCTTTTTTCTTCTGCCTGAAAAACTCATTTTAACAGTTTATATAGTATAGATTGCTAGAATAAAATCTTCTCAACTCTAATTTATCTGAAAATGTTTTTCTCATCTTTATTTTTTAAAAATAATTTGTTTCAGCATTTTAAAGTTATCCAGTTGCTTGCTTGACCCTGGATTTCAGACAAGAAAGCTGTAGTCATTTCTATCTGTGTTCCTCTCTGCGCAATGTGTCTCAGTAGAAATTTAATCATCATTACCCTCATTCAAAATTTTTAAATACTCACATTCTCTCCAAGTTCCAATATTCCTTGTGTATATGATAGTGCTATTGTGTATTTTAGAGTCATCTTATGTATTATTTTTACTCCTCATGCCATTAGAATTGTTGTTTTATGAAGTCACTATCTCGAGTTACTGGTATATTTTTCAATTTATTTGCTTTTTATTCATTCTTACCTCACAGACCTTTATTTGAGATCATTTTTTTCCTACTAGAAATAAACAGAATTTTTTTGTAGTGAGGCTGGTTTATGACAATCTCTTTCAGTTTATATTTATTTTAAAAGTTTGTCTTTTTTCTCAAAATATATCCCCAATTTTCAGTTATTTACCCTTAGAACATTTGGGCATTTCTTCTGTTGAACTTTGAGAACTCAGTTGTTTTTAAATTGTCACTTCTTAAAGATAATCTATCTTTTGTCTCTAGCAGGTTTTAAGATGTTTTTCTTTGTCTTTGGTGTCTGGAGTTTCACTTTTATGCATCTGATTGTGTTTTTATTTTTTAACCTGGCTTAGGATTCAATGGTATCTTTGCCCCAGTGCCCTCGTAAAAGAGTTTCTTAATTCAAGTTAAAGAAAAATGGGGTTTGATCAATGGACAGAGACAGCAGGGCGGTCAGGGCATGTATGGGAGTGGGGTGGGGGGTAAAGGAGGATATGGACACATATGTAATACCTTAATCCAGAGGTTCTCAACCTTTCTAATGCCGCGACCCTTTAATACAGTTCCTCATGTTGTGGTGACCCCCAGCCATAAAATTATTTTCGTTGCTACTTCATAAATGTAATTTTGCTACTGTTATGAATCGTAATGTAAATATCTGTGTTTTCCAATGGTCTTAGGTGACCCTGCTAGCGGTTCTCAACCTGTGGGTTGCTACCCACAGGTTGAGAACCGCTGCTGTAGAGCCTAAGACCATCGGAAAACACAGATATTTACATTACAATTCATTAACAGTAGCAAAATTACAGTTATGAAGTAGCAACGAAAATAATGTTATGGCTGGGGGTCACCACAACATGAGGAACTGTATTAAAGGGTCGCGGCATTAGAAAGGTTGAGAACCACTGCCTTAATCAAAAAAATTTTTTTGAAAAAAAAATGGGGTTTGAAAAAGAGCAAGTTATGTTTTAAAGGTGGATAAAAAGAAAATGTTGGAAAAAGCCAAAGTAGAAAATGGAAAATCCCAGTGTAACCTCCAGACACGCTCACATCCACCCACGAAAAACAATTGTTCACCTGCAAATTACATTTTCTCAACTTGCATAATGATTCCCATGAACAAACTACCACAACCTAATTTTGCAATGGCACAGTGGATTTCTGCATTGCATCCAAGTGAGTCACTCCTGCATGAGGTAGGCAAAAGGTTTGCAGTTAAAACACCATGACCAAAAACATCTCAAAACAGATTTCATTACTGGAATCTAATTATTCACCCTAGAGATCCTGCCCCAATGTAAAATGAATGAAGTTTCTTTTCTCTAGGTATGTGTCCATACCTAGAAAACTTAACAAGTTATTTGAGATGGCACTTTTTTAACCAATGCATAACAAAGAAGATACTGAAACATTATCCAAATGTAACCTACTAAATCCTAATAAGCTCTTTTTTTGTATAAAACTCCGTAGAACTGTGAAGCCCCTCAAAAGTAATAATATATAAAATGTCAATTTAATAATTTTACTCTCATTGCTAATATAGCTTAAGCATGAAATATACTGTACCTCAGTAGATATTATTGTTTCCCAGATTAATCAGGTTATTTTGTTGTAATGTACACATCTTGAAAAGAAATTTCACTGACATAATAAAAAAAAATCATCTCATAGAAGTAGGAGTCAAGTACTTTCCATGAGACATTAATACTAATATGCTAGTTATGTTGAATAGTGTGTAAAATCTACATTGAACTCACTTTACTGGCTAAATTTGTATCTGGGGGAATTTTTATTTGGTGCTCATAAAACACTAGGTATTTAGATCAGATTTATTTTGAAATCCTCACCCGAGGATATTTTTCCATTGCCTTTTTTTTTTAGATAGAGGTGAAGGAGGGCGGGAGAGGGAGAGAGAGAAATATCAATGTAAAAGAGACACATTGACTGGTTGCCTCCCCCACATGCCCCAATCTGAGCCAGGGACCAAATTTGCAACCGAGGTATGTGCCCTTAATCAGGAATCAAACCCAAGACCCTTCAGTGCCTGATTCAGTGCTCTAACCACTGAGCCAGGTCTGGAATAGATTTTTATTTCAATGACAACACAGAAAACAGTATCAGTCCTGGCCGCTGTGACTTAGTTGATTGAAGCATTGTCCCATATACCAAAAGGTGACGGGTTTGATTCCTGGTCAGGCTATATACACAGTTTGCATGTTAGAACCTTGTTTGGGGTGCGTGCAGGAGACAGCCAATTGATCTCCTTCTCTCTCTCTCTCCCTTCCTCTCTCTAAAATCAGAAATAAATAAAAAATAAAATAGTGCCAAACCCACAATTCACAATTTACATTAAAATGGAACACAACTTTCATTCACAGTGTTAGATCTGAAGAGACAAAAATTAGTGGATTCAAGCCCCTCTTTATACAGATTTCAAAAAAAAGTACAAGTTTGCAAAGTTAGTAATGGCTTGATTAGAACCTAAGTGGTTTTCTACTCAGCCCTCTCTATTTCATAAACCACTAGGGGCCCGGTGCACAAAATTTGTGTACTGAGGGGAGGTCCCTCAGCCCAGCCTGCCCACTCTCACAGACTGGGAGCCCTCAGGGGATGTCATGTTGATGGCTTAGGCCCGCTCTTCATGGGGAGCAGGCCTAAGCCGCAGTCAGGCCTCCCTCTGTGGGAGGCGAGTGGGCTGATCAGGGGAAGGTGCCAGCCCCATCACCCGCTGCTGCAGCCACTGCCAGCCACCACAGCCGCCAAGTATTTTCATCAACACGGACTCCAGTCCCTTCACCATGAAAAAATGCAACTTTCTTTAGGCATTTTCAAGATGTCTCTTTCATAGGATATGACACTTCTTTCTTTCTTTCTTTCTTTTTTATCCTCACCTGAGGATATGTTTCCATTAATTTTTTAGAGAGTGTGGAAGAGAGAGGGAGAGACAGAGAGAAACATCAATGTGAGAGGGACACTTTGATTGGTTGCCTCCTGCATGAGCCCTGACCTGGGCCCCGGCCAGGGAGAAGCCTGTAACCTAGGTACATGCTCTTGATCAGAATCAAGCCCTGACCCTGCAGTCTGCAGGCCGAGGCTCTCTCCACTGAGCCAAACCGGCTAGGGCAGGATATGACATTTCTTAGCCCCTACAGCAGTGGCCCTTCGTTTTTTTCCTCCAGGAGTGTGGTGGAAAAACCCTAGATCACCTTCTTAGATTCTTATTACCCAAGTTACCAAGAACACTGCAAGTGGTAGTGTACAGGGAGCTTATCCAATGAGCAGTCAGAAAAGGTGTTTACACTCGAACTGGTTTGGCTCAGTGGATAGAGCGTCAGCTTGCAGACTGAAGGGTCCCAGGTTTGATTCCTGTTAAGGGCATGCACCTTGGTTGGGGGCACATCCAAGTGGGGAGTGTGCAGGAGGCAGCTGATTGATGTTTCTCTCTCATCGATGTTTCTGTCTATCCCTCTCCCCTCTTCTCTGTACAAAATCAATAAAATATATTTTTTTAAAAAAGAAAAGAAAAGTGGACCCCCTGTGTTGTGTCCACTAGGCTAGGGGCATGTGCCCGCAGCCCGGGGGGGCATGACCCCAAGGCCGGCAGCCCCGCATTGTGGGTGCCGAGCTGGGGGCATGGACCCGGGCCACCGCTTGGTGCTGGTGCACATGCTAGTGGCCACAGGTCGGGAACATCTGCTGTGTCATCATGGCAACATGGCGGATGTTCCTGCCCCTCCCCCAGCTGCTCGGTGCCTGTGCCCATAGGCCTGGAGTGGCTGGTGGCATTCCACTCAGGGCCTACGCACAGGTCTACAGGCTAGGAGTGGCCTGGGTCCCAAGGATGTTCCCGGGACCCAGGCTACTTGGTGCCTGTGTATGCAAATTAACCCACCATCTTTGCTGGGTTAATTTGCATATTTACTTCTGATTGGCTGGTCTGCATCACAGAGGTATGGTCAATTTGCATCTTTCTCTTTTATTAGTGTAGATATGCAATCATTCTGTATTCAAAATGATATAATTTAAACCTACCAAGTGTCAGTTTCACTTGCATTATCATAAAAGATTTCCCAGAGACACAGAGAAAGTATAAGACTAAAAGTTAGGCATGAATCCCAGAGCTGTCTTGCATTAGACTTCACCTGAACTCTGTACAGTCCGGATACTTTCAGCATTCACCTTTAGTATTTACTCCATATTTGTGCTGCAAAAGAATCACAGGCAACAAGTGGAATGAGAGGAGAATGAAACCAGTTACCCTCATTGCTTCAAATGGCAATTAGAAACTTCCTTGACTACATTTTTACATAAGTGGAACAGAAAGTATGCATTAACCCTTACCCAGAAACCATACTTGTGAAATTATATGTTTGTGAAAATTTATGGAGTCAAAGAACATTGAAAGAAACTTGAGATACTTGCCTCACCTTATAGAAGAGAAGACGAAAGCACAAAAAGGTTAAGGTTTCTGCCCTGGGTCATACAGTTAGTTATTAACAGGATGGAATTAAAATTCAAATTGCCTGACTATCTGGCCACTTGTTATTAATTCTTCTGTTTTAAGAGACAATGAAGGCATTAAATCATATGATTTTTACACCCCCTCCAATAATTATTTTGAAGGCTGTTTTATTTTCTAGTTCAAATTATGAGATGATTGTCGTGTGTGTGTGTGTGTGTGTGTGTGTGTGTGTGTGTGTGTGTTCCAGTACCCAAATGACAGTAGTGTTTTGATTAAGGCTTCAAACTGTTTTATTTATTTATTTATTTTAATCTACTCTGTTACCATTATCTGCAAACAGAGTTACATTTATAACATTTCGAAGCTTCGGATCTGATGCATAATGATGTGAGTTCAGTTAGCACATCCCTGAAAAAATAAAACAAGGCAATGGTACTTCTGCTTACAAACATAACATCAAAACATCTAAATTATATTGTAAAAATACTTGCATAATGCTTTTCCCTTCCTCCCATGTCTATTCTGCATGATTTTAAATCAGATCTTTGACTCAAATGAGCAAATTTCCACATTCTTAGATTCAGCTTGTGCTCACGTTTTAATTGTCCTGTCAAAACATAATACTAGCATATTGGTAAATCCTTAAATTTCCTTGTGAGTGATTATTAGAAAAATTTGCAAAATTTGATTGTACACTGACAACTACAATGTTCACATTCTTATAATCATAGCTGTTATGTTAGTTTTCTTCTACCCAACTATATTTCTTAAATACTATGGAAAGTCAAGAAATTTTTTTAACATAGTGTAATATACAATATTATATTATAGGCAATCATTCAAAAAGATGTCTAGAGAGGAAAGTTAGATGGAACCATTAGACACAATTAATAAAAATTTAGGTAGGCTATTATTAAAAAAAAAAAAAGCTGAAACCTTTTAGTTCTAGAAAAACCATGGAATCATAGATCAAAGACCCTTATTTGGTCCTAGAATCTTGATTCTGGAAGCAATTGTGTGGGGACTTATATTAGTTTCCTATGGCTGTTAAACCCACTTAATGAATTTATCATTCCAAATTCTGTACTTTTCACTTTTAGAATTTTCCATTCATTTTTATGGTGTTTATGTATCTATGAGAATCCATCTGTTCACTCATTATCACCATATTTTCTTTAATTCCTTGAAAGTCTTGTCTGCTAAACTGACATCTTAGTCTTGAATCAATTTCTTTTGATTTTTCTCCTTGAATATAGATCACATTTTTATGTTTCTTCACTTGTCTAATAATTTTAATTTTATGCCATAAATTATAGAGGACACCTTTTAGGAAGTCTGAATTGTAGAGACTGTAGATTCCACAGAAGAATGGTGATTCTAGCTGATCACAATGAGCTTGTGGAAGGAAGGCTTTAACTTTGCTCTTGTGACACTCTATTGGTTTTGCCTATCTTCTAATGGGAATCCCTTAGTCCTGAGACAGAGTCTTTATTTCTAAGTCATAGTCCTTCTACATGTTCAATGAGTTCTTGAGGTGTTTACCATGCTTTTCTAACTTGTCAGGACCCAAATTCCAAACTCAGTCGCCTTTGTGTTGGGTAAGAGCTGAAATCTCTGCTTTGTACTTCAGTCTTTCCATTGATCTCCACTGGTTCTCTTGAGTGCACAGTGTCAGCGAAAGATATGTTGAGTATTTTAATGCTCCTCTCCTTCAGTTTAAAATTACCTCCCATCATTTCCAAATATCATAGATGTCCTGAACACTATCCTCTAGGCATTTCAAATCACCTGCATTTTCTGGTTCAGTTCTAAATGCTATAGCTTTAGGAATGGAGAATGCCTTTGGAAGAAAAGCTCTGTAAACATGGCTCTACCCCAATGTGGTTTTCTCCTTTAATGGTTGAATCCGCTCCAGTTTCTGCCTGCTTTGTGTCTCTTTCCAAGACTTTCAAATAGTTGTTTTATTCTCTTTATTTTATTTATTTATTTTTTTGTTAGGAGTTTAAGTTGATATCTATAGTATGGTTACTTCCTTCAAGCACTTAACACCATTATCCCTTCTGGACTTCCCCTGAATGAGAAATAACTACATTTTTATGCTATTTAATCCACTATCCTTGAGTCTCTGTTACTATGGAGCCAAGCCTAACTCTAACAGACATAGTCAGGGTCAGAATATCCTCCCTAGGGGATGGAAAATCAGTCTCATGATGAATTCAAGAGAGGATGGCAGAGTGGGCTCTGTGGAGAGACTGGTGTTTCAAATGTCAGTTTGCTGAAACTATAAAAAGTAGCTAGCAGAAAGGGGGAAAAGGGAAGTTTTCCAGCTTTGGCAGTAAAAGATTCTCATAAAATTATCCCATCAATTTGAACCAGGAAAACCCTAAAGGGGGCACTAGGAATGCTCCCTTTTCTTACACATTCAATTATATAAGTTTCAAATTTATAAGATTTTTGAAACATCGAATATGCTGTCCCAAACTCATATGATCTATTCCAACTGTCCATGCCACCTATTATTGGTTAGGAAAACATGCTTACAATCACTAAAGCCATTCAGAATGCAAGATGACTTTTAGGTTATAGTTCTTTTTCCTTATATATTGGATCTATTTTCTCTTGCCTGAGTATGTTAGCAGTATGACTACAAAGAGTGAGTTGCTCTCAACTACATATGAAGATCAACAGATGTTTAAGCACACGCAGTATGTCCTTACCTGGGATTCCCAGCTAGGACTAGAAACAAGCCTGGACTTAGAAAGTTATAAAAACCATTGGTTGGTGCTACACCCCTGGCACAAGGATAGAGCACCCTGGAAGTTTTTACCCCCTAATTGCCTTCCACTTTTGGCCAGATACCCAAAGACAAAGGAACACAAGACAATGACAGAGAACTGGATGAAGTTGTCAGGATTGAAAACTGCAAGTGGTGAGAGGGAAAAAGTGACATTACAGAGTTGTCTACTTCTACTGAGTTGCTTTTCAAATTTGTTACTAAGTAAGAAGGTAATTAGTGTTGATTATATGCAATCAGGTTTGCTTCCTGAATAGGTTCAATCCCTGCCACGAATTTGGAAAATCTCTTTGTCAGATTAGAATCTCTTCATGGAAGAATAACACTATTTTTAAGAAGATAAGAGATGAGGGAATGCTTGTCCTATTAGACAATATATTTTTAGCTTAATTTGTCACATATCTACTACCCTCTCCCTCTCCCTTCCCCCCTTCCTCCCTCCTTCCTAACACCACACACACACACACACACACACACACACACACACTCACAACACCAGGAGGCTTTTGTTTTCGTTTAAAAAAAAACTTTTTTTTCCTGTTAATAGAATTAGAAAACAAAGTCCCTGGTTTATCATATTGTATAAAATATTTCCAAAACCATTAGAAGATGTACATGTTATCATCAACTTCTTAATTCTTTCCCCGGCCCACACTCTCCACAGCCTGGCAGGTTACCATCTCTGCATGCTCCGTGCTTTAGGGCCAGTCACCTCTGACGCACAGCAAAGCCTGCAGCAACCACACAGGGCATTCCTTCAGACTATGTGTAAGAGTTAATTGCAATCCCACTCCTTGAAGTACTGCCACAATTCCCTGCTTCACTGAGGAGTCTTTGATATCAACCTTCTGCTCTTGGAAAGATTACAACTTCTGCACTTGGATTCTTCTAGTTGGGGTACACAAAAACAACAGGTACGAAAGCAGAATTGCTTTCTGTGCAGCTTGCGAGCTCCACACCTCTCAATCACCATGTTAGGTGTGCTGGAAACTGAGCAGTGTGCTTCTCTCTGAAATACGGAGTTTTACTGGTAGTTTTAAAGCAAGTTGTCAGCCCTGGCGGACCAATGCCTTACAGATTGGTTCCAAGTTACTGAGGACTTGTGATCTTCAGACAGTGACACTGTTCACCCACCACCAGTAACATCTGACCTTTGAAGCATTTATTTCCAAAAGAAAGTATCTACTTAAATTGTTTCCTTCACATTAATTTCTGTATTGCCTCTTTGAAAAAATGGAAGTCGCCCATGAGAGTCAGCCAGAAACAGAAGGTGAGTTTTCTCTGTTGCATATTACATTGGACCTGCTAACTTAGGGTCATTAGAAATATGTCAAGAGTGAGTGATTAATATAAGAAAATGTCAAAATGCCTTCCCATGTTTGAGCTATCTATACAGTTTAAATTAATTTAAATCATTTTTAATTACTTGGAAATTTTAAGGAAAAAGGTCTTTTTCTGGAACAATTCCCATTTTCAAAACATCTTTATTTCATCATTTGATTGATCAAAATGACAATGAGGTACCATCTCACACCTGTCAGAATGGCTATCATCAACAAATCAACAAATGACAAGTGCTGGTGAGGATGCGGAGAAAAAGGAACCCTCATGCACTGCTGGTGGGAATGCAGACTGGTGCAGCCAGTGTGGAAAACAGTATGGAGTTTCCTCAAAAAACTAAAAATGGAACTCCCATTTAACCCAGTAATCCCACTTCCAGGAATATATCCCAAGAAACTAGAAACACCAATCAGAAAGGATATATGCACCCCTATGTTCATAGCAGCACAATTTACAACAGCTAAGACTTGAAAACAGCCTAAATGCCCATCAGCAGATGAGCAGATTAGAAAACTATGGTACATCTACACAATGGAATACTACGCTGCAGTGAAAAGAAATGAACTCCTACCATTCACAACAGCACGGATGGACCTGGAGAGCTTTATGCTAAGTGAAATAAGTCAGAGAAAGATAACTATCACATGATCTCACTCATTTGTAGAATATAATGAACAACATAAACTGATGAAGAAAAACAGATCCAGAAACAGAGAAGCATTGATCAGACCTTCAAACCTCAGAGGGAAGGCAGGGGAGGAGTCGGGGGAAGGAAGAGAGATCAACCAAAGGACTTGTATTCATGGAGAAATAAGGACACATATGTAATACCTTAATCAATAAAGAAAAAAACACAGGAATAATCATCACAATGTCTTTATTCAAACATTAAAACTTCTAGTCCCTTTAATCAGATGACAACAAGCATATTTAGATGCAATAGAGGTCACATGGTTGCTTTGGCAATTGACTTTTAGACATGTCTCTAGCACATTAGTTCTCAGACTGGGGGAGCTGGAATATTAGACTCCCCCAAGATGTTTCTTTTTCAGTGTAGATTACCAGGCCATTTCTTAGAGCTTGTGGAATAGTGGAATTAGCCTGAAATCTATACTTCTAACCAGTAACCAGGTAATAAATACCTATGGAATATTAAAGTCTAAGGGTTAGCTTAAGAAGCATTTTATGGCCAAAAAAAGTGAGACCTGTTTATATTTTAAAAAATTAAGAAGTGGAAGCAAAGTGACATTCAGCTGGGATTTTTCCAGATAAATGCATAGGCAATAAAAACCTACTAAAATACACTTTTAAAGTGCCAACATTGTGCCAGTTTTATTTGGTGTGCCAGTTCTATTTGATATGCCTGTTAAATTTATATTGAAAATAAAAAGTAGCACAAACAGGCAAAATGAAGCAAGATACATCCTTGCATCCTTATGTTCAAAGTTAGTGATTAGTGATTGATTTTTTTTTTCTTAAGACCACACAGCAAGTTAGTGACAAAGCTAGAGTGAGCCTGGCAATATCAATATTCTTTGGGATTTTTATAGCTCTTTTCATCTTCAAAGTACTTAACGAAATTCTCTAATTAGGCTCACATGTTCTGAGCCGTACTCTCTAATCGTAAGGCAGCATACCTGGTCTTCATTCCTTAGCTCTGAGCAACACGCTATTCTTAATCATTACTAAATTAAAGAAAAAAAGTGTTTGCAATATTTTCAACTTAATTAATGACAAATATGAACATTTCTTTAAATACAAGTCTAATTGCCTGGGCCCTAATCTATATTAGAAAAGTTTATCCATTATTTATTCAAAGCAAAGATAAATGTTCCTTGTAAAATTACTATAATTAAATGCAATGGTTACAATAGTTGTATTTCTGACCAACCTAAACTATCATTCAAAATAATTTCGTTTTATTTCCTTAAAAAATATTTTAGTTTTAACATATCTCTACTATTTTAAAACTCACTTTTTAGCTAGCTGTGCTTTTTAAATAAACTTTTAGGTACATGTAAGATAGGTTAGCCTTTAATATGAGAACTAACCATGGCAATTGAGATATCTGGATTTTTTTCTGTCTCTAACTAGTTGCTTGACTTTAAACAATTCACTTATTGTTCCTGGGTCTTGGGTTCCTCCTTTCTAAATTAAAGAGTCTCCTTCCAGCTCTGTGACCCTGAAAGTAATTGTGTGCATCTCAGCACATCTTGTATGCATGGCGCTTGACTCTCTAAAAGCCCCTCTAGTACCTTCTGTCATCATCAGGTATATGCAGAGCTTGAGTATCAGAATTAGCTCCCTGGTCATCAGGCATTTCATCCCTCCGCCATGGCCAGTTAAATAGCAATAGAACAGGTTAAAAATATAAGCAACTGAACATTAAGTCTTTTCTAAAGCATCTCTTTGTTTTGAACCAGTGTTGTATGGAGAGAGACTATGGTGTCACCTAACTAATGTCCATTGAGTACTTGGAAGACTTGTTTCTGTCATCCTTTCCCACCCTCCTTCTCTACACAGGCCTTCTTCAAAATTAGAGTTTCTTCCTCTTGTTAGCCTGGTTATGAAAATAAATTGCCTTGTTAAGTTTTATCAAACTCCAACCTTTTTGTGAAGGGGATGTTGTATCCTATTCTCAGAGCATGTGCTGAGATGGGAAGAAGGTGAAAGCTTGCATTGGGGAAGTGTAGGTGTTAGGGAAAGGGACATGATTTCTACTAAACTTGAAGAAAGAATGAGACTGTGAATGAAGAGAATGAAAAATGAGAAAAACAAAATTTGCATGTCATCATTTAGGGAGGGGAAATTCCTGCCTGCCTACATGATACTAACAAATAGTATAGTCTAGCCATGGAGACCTGTGATTGTAAATAGAACTCCCTGCATTTGCAAACTCTTTTTTATATATATTTTATTGATATTTTACAGAGAGGAAGGGAGAGGGATAGAGAGCTAGAAACATCGATGAGAGAGAAACATCGATCAGCTGCCTCCTGCACACCTCCCACTGGGGATGTGCCCGCAACCAAGGTACATGCCCTTGACCGGAATCGAACCCAGGACCCTTCAGTCCAGAGGACGACGCTCTATCCACTGAGCCAAACCAGTTTCGGCGCATTTGCAAACTCTTGTGGGCATATTCCTTTCAGGCCTAGATTTTTACTGAAAAAAAGTATATTTTAGATAGAGTTAGGTGATAGATGATAGATAGATAGATAGATAGATAGATAGATAGATAGATAGATAGAGGGAGAGAGAGAGAGAGAGAGAGAGAGAGAGAGAGAGAGAGAGAGAGAGATAAAGATATTCCAACAAGTCAAGGTTCTCCAACTTTATGACTTGAGTGTGTGTGTGTGTGTGTGTGTGTGTGTGTGTGTGTGTGTGTGTACTGGTGAGGTGAAACACAGAGGGGAAAGCAGAATATGAACTCCTAGAAAAATCTCACTTTTAAACAAACATGTTAATGAGGAGAAAGAAGAGAAAAGAACTGAATGTTCCTCTTAATAGATGACTGTGGTTTGACCTGTAGCATAACATAATATCTAAAGAGATAATCATCTTTGTTGTTGGTGCTGTGAATTCTCCCTTTGATATCAAACCTAGTTCCTCAGGTATCTCAGTTTGGAGATGGTCCAAACAAATACTGGTAATAACCTCAGAAACAAAATAGGAATCCAAAATATTACCATTCAAGTTTTACTCATAGTGGAATCTTTTGAAAGGGAAAAATCACCGCAATGGGTTCATGTGTTAGCTGAGGAAAGTGTTTCACTTTTCGTTCAGGAGAGTGTTCCATTAGGATCAGTACTGGTACTTTGGCCAAACACTTCTCCAAGCACATCTATATTCATGGACCCCAGCCTGTGAGCAGTGATGATTTTAAGGCAATCATATTTTGCGAATCAAGATATCAGATGCCCATTTGAATGTAACTTTAAGATAGAGAGATAATATAATTTTAGTATAAGTATGTCCCATGCAATATTTTGGGCATACTTACAGTAAAAAATATTACTTGTTTCTGAAATTCAAATTTTACTCAGTGTCTTGATTTTGATCTGGAAACTTTAAATTGTTTTCAGTAGAAATATGAATCATTTTAGCCTAATTTCAGTGATGGATTGAATTGAAATATGGCAAGAAATTTTGTCTCTATGACACCTTTTCACATCATCTTGTTACCAAAAAGAACAGGCAGCCAACAAATTCCTATAGGTTTGCAAATAAAATATGGAGTGTGTGAACATGACCTGTGACCCAGTTTCATCATTATAAATAATTATTTCTTAATAAGGAGATGGTGCTTGTAAATTTTAGAAAAGTTGCATAATTCCCATAATATCAGGTTTAAATTCAGGTTTAAATGAGTAAAATTGAATGATTTAGTGCTGATTTGATTAATCACTACCCGAGTGTTGATGAAATTGACTCATTAAATTTCAGTACAACAGCTTCAATCTTCTAACTTCTAAGCAAAATCTAGAAATAAGGGGGCGCGGGGTGAGGATAGAAAAACAATAGTGCATAAATCATCCTTTCAGTGTCAGAAGAGTTGCCATCAGTGGGAATAGCTCACTTCTCACTTGTCTCCTCTGGTGCTTAAGCAAGACTACCTGTGTCCGAATAATCGCCTCCTCAGGTTGACCTCAGCACCTGCTGTTTCCAGCCCTTCTCTTTCTCCCGACAGTTATAAAAAGAGACTTTGTCACATCCTTACCTTGTGTGTTCCTTAACCTCTACAAATGCTGAACTCAGCCTCTTCTCCTCTCCCAGAATTCCCTGATAATCCTCTAGTTCTTTGTATTTTATTTTTCTATCCTTTCTACAAATTTTGACGCTCACTTTTTTGGTTTCCTGACACAACTTCCTCCTTACTTTATTGTACATTATTTATTGTTTGTTCTCAAGTCCTTTTGTTGCCTTGTCTTCCACTGTTAGCCTTAAATTTGTGTTTCCTAATGTTTCCTTCTTAGCCCTACCTCATAATAATGTGCACTTTATCCCTGGCTGATTTCAATTTTTCTTATGGCACCAACTACCAGGTGTATTTTAGGACAGAAACTATAAATTCAGGCTGGGTGGACAGCTCAGCTGAGCTACATCCCAGCTGAGTCCTGTATGGAAAAATCACTAAATCTTCACCTCAAAAACAAAAATTATATCGTCAATATCCTTCAGCCACAGACCACTGGAAACAACACTTCAGTTTGTTGCAGCAACAACATAGACTACGGGGAACAAAAGAATATCTGAGCAGGAGGATGTTAGGAATAACCTAATATTGGATTTGGGCTTTGTTGGGTGATTGAGGGAGAGTTTAAGGAAGAATGGATATGGTCTAGATCAGGTGTTGTGGAAAATAAACTAATAAACAAATAAATTTAAAGAGCCAAATATTTGTCATTCAATTTAACTTGCATAGAATCACATGGCATGTGTTTTTTTGAATTGTTGTGTAACTCAACACTAGAGTGGTTAGAGGAGTGGTGAAGGCCATAATTCTCATAGGCGTGCTTTGGAGAAAACTAGAGAAAAAGATGGAAGAACTGACAAAATTGTTAGTGTTTCACATAAATGTTATAAAGTACAAATGGATCTGTAACATTTATCTGACTTTGTCTGAACAATCCATCATAGTAATTTCTCTTTCAAGAGTTCCAGTGTCTTCCTGTTCTTGTCTTTCTGGCAGTATCTTACTACTTTTGCTTCCTTGTTTTCCCCTAAAATAAAAAAGCACAACAGAGCCCAGGCATCAACCCATGCCTTTATGGTCAATTAATGTTTGACAAAGGAGGCAAAAACATACAGCGGGGTAAAGACAGTCTGTTCAATAAATGGTGTTGGGAAAGTTGGACAGATATGTGTAAAAAAACGAAACTAGACTACCTTCTTACACCACACATAAGAATAAACTCAAAATGGGTTAAAGACAAATAATAGACTCAAAACAATAAAAATTGTAGAAGAAAACATAGGCAGTAAAATCGTGGACATTTCTCAAGGCAATATTTTTTCTGATATATCTCCTCAGGCAAGGGAAAGTAAAAATAAATAAATAAATAAATGAATAAATAAATAAATAAATAAACAAACAAACAAACAAATGGTACTACAAACTGAAAGTTTTTGCATAGCAAAGGAAACCATCAACAAAATGAAAAGACAGCCCACTTAATGGGAGAACATATTTGATGATACACTTGATAAGGGGTTAATATTCAAAATTTATAAAGAACTTATAAAACTCAACACTAAAAAACAAACAATCCAATTAAAAATGGACAAAGGACCTGAATAGACACTTCTCCAAAGAGGGCATACAAATGGCCAATAGACATATGAAAAGATGTTCAATGTCACTAAACATCAGAGAAATGAAAATTAAAACCACAATGAGATATCACCGCACACCTGTCAGAATAGCTGTCATCAATAAATCAACAAACAAGTGTTGGCAAATCAACAAGAGGAGAAAAGGGAACCCTCATGCACTTGGTAGGAATGCAGATTGGTACAGCCACTATGGAAAGCAGTATGGAGTTAACTATCCTATCTAATAAAAGAGTAATATGCAAATTAACCATCACCCCGCTACACCCACAAGCCACACCCACAAGCCATGCCCACCAGCCAATCAGGAGCGAATATGCAAATAAACCCACCCAAGATGGCTACGGCCACAGAGAGCAGGAGGGAGGCTTGGGTTTCCCTGGCAATGGAGGAAGCCAAGCTTTCCACCTGACCTTGTGGGCCTAGGCCTCCACTCAAGGCCACAAAGTTTCAATGATAGAAGATACATAAACCCAAACAGAAATGGCGGCAGCCACGGAGCTGGAAAGAGCAGGAGGCTAGGGTTGCCCCCGGTGATGGAGGAAGCCAAGCTTTCCACACACCCTGGCCGGCCCAGTCCTTGCTTAAGGCTACAAAGTTTCAATTATAGAAGAAACATAAGTCCCAATAGAAATGGCTGCCGCCATGGAGCAAGCAGAAGGCTTGGCTCCACTCCAGGCTACAAAGTTTCAGTTGTAGAAGATAAATAAACTCCAGATACCAGGGCCTCCACTTGGGTCAAGAGGGGGCGTGGCCGGCCTGCAAACCACCACAAGCCCAGGCCACCCCACGCCCCAAGGAAACCCCCACCCTGATCTGGGAAACCCTTCAGGGCAAACCAGCTGGCCCCCACCTGTGCACCAGGCCTCTATCCTATCTAATAAAAGAGTAATATGCAGATTGACCATCACTCCAACACACAAGATGGCTGCCCCCATGTGGTCAAAGATCCTGCCCCCATGTGGACACAAGATGGCCACCACAAGATGGCCAGCAGGCGAGAGCAGTTGGGAAGGACCAGGCCTGCAAGGGAGGGCAGTTGGGGGTGATCGAGCCTGCAGGAGAGGGCAGTTAGGGGTGACCAAGCTGGCAGAGAAGGGAAGTTGGGGGCGACCAGGCCTGCAGGGAAAGGCAGTTGGGAGGGACCCAGGCCTGCAGGGGAGAGCAGTTGGGGAGGACCAGGCCTGCAGGGGAGGGCAGTTAGGGGCAAACAGGCTGGCAGGGGAGTGGTTAGGGGGTTATCAGGCTGTCAGGCAGAAGTGGTTAGGGGCAATCAGGAAAGCAGGCAGGCGAGCAGTTGGGAGCCAGCAGTCCTGGATTGTGAGAGGGATGTCCGACTGCCCATTTAGGCCCGATCCCACCGTGGGATCGGGCCTAAACGGGTAGTCGGACATCCCTCGAGGGGTCCCAGATTGGAGAGGGTGCAGGCTGGGCTGAGGGACACCACCATCCCCCGTGCACGAATTTCATGCACCCGTCCTCTAGTCCTATATAATAAAGAGGTAGTACGCAAATTGACCCTCACACCCTCGCACAAGATGGCCACCCCCATGTGGTCGAAGATGGCAGCCCCCATGTGGTCAAAGATGGCCACCACAAGATGGCCGGCAACTAGGCTGGCAGGGGAGGGCAGTTAGGGGTGACCAGGCAGGCAGGGAAGGGCAGTTAGGGGTGACCGGGCAGGCAGGGGAGGGCAGTTGGGAGGACCAGGCCTGCAGGGCAGGGCAGTTGGGAGGACCAGGCTGGCAGGGGAGGGCAGTTTGGGGCAACCAGGCCTGCAGGTGATGGCAGTTGGGGGCAATTGGGCCAGCAGGGGAGGACAGTTGGGGGTGACCAGGCTGGCAAGGGGGGGAAGTTAGGGGTGACCAGGCCATCAGGGGAGGACAGTTAGGGGCGACCAGGCTGGCAAGGGAGGGCAGTTAGGGGTGACCGGGCCAGCAGGGAAGGGCAGTTAGGGGCAATCAGGCCAGCAGGGAAGCAGTTAGGCATCAATCAGGCTGACAGGGAGTGGTTAGGGGGTGATCAGGCAGGCAGGTAGGCGAGCGGTTGGGAGCCAGCAGTCCCAGATTGTGAGAGGGATGTCCGACTGCCGGTTTATGCCCAAACCCACTGGGGGGTTTCAGATTGGAAAGGGTGCAGGCTGGGCTGAAGGCCCCCCCCCCAGTGCACTGGACCTCTAGTAAAAAATTAAAATTAAAATAAATAATAAATACAAATAAAAATTAAATAAAATTTTTAAAAATTAAAAACAGAACTACCTTACGACCCACTGATTTCACTTCTTGGAATATATCAAAGAAACCTGAAACACTAATCTGAAAGAATATATGCACCCTTATGTTCATTGCAGTGTTATTTATAACTAGAGGCCTGGTGCACAAAATTTGTACATGGAGGGGGGGTTCCTCAACCTGGCTTGCACCCTCTCCAATCTGGGACCCCTCGGGGATGTCCCTGTGGGATCGGGCCTAAACTGGCAATTGGACATTCCTCTCACAATCCGGGACTGCTGGCTCCTAATGGCTCGCCTGCCTGCCTGCCTGATTGCCCTAACCTCTCTGCCTGCCTGTCTGATCACCTCTAACCCCTCTGCCTGTCAGCCTGATCGCCCCTACCTTGCCCCCCTGCCAGCCTGATCACCCCTACCTTGCCCCCCTGCCAGCATGATCGCCCCTACCTTGCCCCCTGCTGGCCTGATTGCCCCTAACTGCCTCTGCCTTGCCCCCAGTCTGGCCTCCCTCTGTGGGAGGCGACCTGGTGGGTCAGGGGAAGGCACCATCCCCATTACCCCTCTGTTGCTGCCACTGCTGGCCTGAGCTTCAGCCCTTTGCAGCCATCCACAGCTGCTTGAGCCTTGGCCCTCGCAGCTGCTGCGGCTTTGTCTGGAAGGACATCCGGAAGATGTCCACGCTAATTAGCATATTACCCTTTTATTAGTATAGATTTGGGGACCATTACAACCACACAGAACTCAAAGAAAACACATGGCCCTGGCCAGTTTGGCTTAATGGAGAGAGCATCGGCCTGTGGACTGAAGGGCCCCAGGTTTGATACTGGTCAGGGGCACATGCCTGTGTTGTGGGCTCGATCTCCAATAGGGGGCTGCGGGAGGCAGCTGATCAGTGATTCTTATCATTGATGTTTCCATCTCTCTCCCTCTCCCTTTCTCTCTGAAATCAATAAAAAAAAAAAAAAAAAGAAAACACATGATCTTCACTTTGGGCTTTGTCATTTTACAATATCCTTTTTGAAGTATTTTAACTTCCCTCAACTTTCCTTTACCCACCCTTAAAATGCAATCTATTTTGGGGAAGATGATCAAGAAAGTGATTCTAGTGGGTAGAAGTTTTTTTTTTTGGAGGGGATGGGGTCCTGAAAATATTTAAAGATTGAGCATGGTGATGATTGTAGCACTCTGAATTTACTTTAAAAACCAGTTCATTGTACACTTTAGGTGACATGTACAGTGTATGAATTATATCTCAACAAAGCTGTTCTTTTATTTCTTTTTAAATCAATACCAGTCTTATAATTAATTGCAGATGTTTTCAGAGGCCCCCCAGGATTTGATTACTGCGTCCCAAACCATAGCTGTGACTCCCAGTTGCCTCCAGTCCTGGTGGATCTGGATGGTGTGGTTTGCAAAGGAGAAGGTGGCAAGAGGCTTGTGGAATTTCTGCAACCCCATTCCCGCCGTCTCCTCATAGGGCACCAGGGCCATTTCCACTGTGCCAGCTCTCTGCTTCCTTTAACCTGTCGGGCAAAAGAATCCTGCATGCTCTGGCCAGAAAGTGCATTCTCTCTTGGGTGGCCCAAATGCTTTTTTTTAAGGTCGTTTTATGGATTCAAAAGAATAAACAGAGATGTGTAAAGCTTTTGTCGAATTCCTTTACATGGTTCTTCCAGTCTCATGGGAAGTGAGCTGTGGCTCTGAATTCATCCCAAAGGGTGTCTTTGGGCAAAAGCACCCAGAACAGCACAACTCTTGCAGGATGCCCTACACACTTTGTTGTCAGGACTCAGGGGGACTTGAGGGTGAGGGAGGTGGTGGTGCCAGCACAGGACCTGGGAGAAGGTAGCACTTTCTACACTGCCCAGGCCCACGTGGACTGCAGCTGCACCTGCTGAGGTGGGCAGGGTGTTTCTGCTGTTTTGTTTTGGTCTGGCCTCCACCCCATCAGCCACAGACCTGTGCCTGCACTGAGACTAAGAATGCTTTGATGGTCCTACTGGCAGTTAGACACTGGTGGCTTCTGAGTTGCTTGCAGGGAGAGTGCAGCCCTAGGTCCAGAACAGACTCAGGCATCCTTAGCTAGGAGGTGTCCCAGGGCTAGGGGCAGCTGGTGGTTTGAAGGCCAGCCATGCCCCTGATTGTGGAGGGGGTCTCCTCAGGGGCACTGGCCAGCCTGGGCTAGGGGCCACCTGTGGTTTGAAGGCCAGCCATGCCCCCAATTGTGGCGGGGGTCCCCTCATGGTGACCGTTCGTTCTGATCCCTCAGCTCCCTAGCCCGCTGTTCGGTCGTCCATCTGGTCATTTTATTCGTTATGGCCCCTGGCTTTTTATATATTAGGAATAGGGGCCCGGTGCACAAAATTCGTACACTGAGCCCAGCCTGCCCACTCTCACATACTGGGAGCCCTCAAGGGATGTCCTACTGACAGCTTAGGCCCACTCCACTGCGGGAGGCGACCAGGCTGATCAGGGGAAGGCGCCAGCCCCATCACCCCGCTGCTGCAGCCACTGCCAGCCACCACAGCCGCCAAGGTATTTTCATCAACACGGACTCCAGTCCCTTCACCATGAAAAAAATGACAACTTTCTTTAGGCATTTTTATGATATCTTTCATAGGATATGCTATTTCTTTCTTTCTTTTTTTTTTTTTCTTTATCCTCACCTTAGGATATGTTTCCATTGATTTTTAGAGAGTGTGGAAGAGAGAGGGAGAGACAGAGAGAAACATCAATGTGAGAGGGACACTTTGATTGGTTGCCTCCTGCATGAGCCCTGGCCCTGGCCAGGGAGGAGCCTGTAACCTAGGGATTCTTATTACCCAAGTTACCAAGAACACTGCAAGTGGCAGCGTTCAGGGAGCTTAGCCAATGAGCGGTCAGAAATGGTATTTATACTCGAACTGGTTTGGCTTAGTGCAGCTGTGGGCAAACTACGGCCCGCGGGCCAGATCTGGCCCATTCGGCTGTTCTATCCGGCCTGCGGAGCCGAAAGAGCGGAGGATTCTCTTGCTCTCCCCTCCGCTCCTTTACTTTGAATTTATATTAGTTCACACAAACACTCCATCCATGCTTTTGTTCCGGCCCTCCGGTACAGTTTAAGAACCCATTGTGGCCCTCGTGTCAAAAAGTTTGCCCGCCCCTGGCTTAGTGGATAGTGCATCAGCCTGCAGACTGAAGGGTCTCAGGTTTGATTCCTGTTAAGGGCATGTACCTTGGTTGGGGGCACATCCCCAATGGGGAGTGTGCAGGAGGCAGCTGATTAATGTTTCTCTCTCATCGATGTTTCTGACTGTCTATCCCTCTCTCCTCTTCTTTGTATCAATAAAACATATTTTTTTAAAAAAAGAAAGGAAAAGGTGTTTCCTCTGCAACTCATGTGCAGAGGACCCCTGCGTTGTGTCCACTGGGCTAGGGGTGTGTCCCCAGGTGCCGGGGGCACGCCTCCAAGGCTGGCAGCCCGGCGTTGTATCTGCCGGGCTGGGGGCGTGGACCCGGGCCACTTGGCTGGTGCACACACAAGCAGCTGCAGGGCGGGAACATCAGCCACATCACCATGGCAACACAGCGGATGTTCCTGGCTCCCCCTCCCAGACGCTCGGCACCTGCGCCCGTAGGCCTGGAGTGGCCAAGGATGTTCTGGGACCCCCGGCTGCTCAGGGCCTATGCGTGGGCCTACAGGTTAGGAGCGGCCTGGGTCCCGAGGATGTTCCCAGGACCCAGGCCACTCAGCACCTGCATATGCAAATTAACCCACCATCTTTGTAGGGTTAATTTGCATATTCACTCCTGATTAGCTGGTGGGCATTGTGGAGGTACAGTCAATTTGCATCTTTCTCTTTTATTAGTGTAAATAGCCAATATTTGGAAGCAGCCTAAGTTTCCATCAGCAGATGAATGGATAAAAAAGCTGAGGTATGTTTACATAATAGAATACTACTAGGCAATAAGAAAAGGAGAAAATATTACCTTTTGCAACAGTGTGAATGGACCTGGAGATTATTATGCTAAATGAAATCAGCCAGTCAGAGAGAAACAGTATCATATGGAAGGAAACTTGACTTTGAGTGGTGAACACACAATACAATGTATACATGATGTATTATGGAACCTATATAATTTTATTAATCAATGTCACCCCAATAAATTCAATAAATTAGAAAAACCACAATGATGCAGTTGAGACATATTCAATGGGAATATACTTCAAAAGCATTTTGCAACATTAGTTAGAATTTATTTCAAAATTTCTCCAGTACATATTTTATGCTCTAGCCAGTAAGTTGGTTTTATGTTAAGGTTAAAAAACCTCTGCCTTGAATTTTTTCATCAATCTAAATAATAAATTTAAGTAGTGAAATGGATATCTAATATGAATGTAAGTATAAATCTCAATTAAAACAATAGTACTCTGTAGAATTTAAGCATTAGCTCCTTAGTGATTATTGAATTCAAAACACTATTTTCACAATTGAGCGTACTGAAAACCAGGTAAAATTCTCAATTATTCATTACAACCTAGGCTCTTAATAAAATGAATCTGTTTCTCCATGAAGATTTATTTGATAATAACATTTTATATTTTGCATTTTTGTAATACTTATTTGGTGTAAATTCTTAAGCTATCAGTCCATTCTATAACAGATGCCTTTAGTGACAGACTTTATCATTTACTTATCAAACATTCAATTGGCCATATAAGGAATAGTATTTATTGACATTTATTAGCTGCTAAGTGCTATGTTAAACATTTTGCTTAAATTATCATATTTTATCCCAACAGTAACTCTCTGAGATAGATAACACTATTTTTCAAGTTTTGAAGATGAAAACAACAACTTTAAGGGACTTTCCCCAAGTCACAAATCTTATAACCATCAGGGACAAATTTGAACTTGTTTCAATTACTCCAGGGTCTGAGCTCTCAAAGGGAAAATTCTGTTACCACTATGAGAACTTGCAATTTGTGAAACCATGTCAAAATATATATTTTCAAGTAGCACTGAAATATTTCTCAAGCACTTCCTCACATTTTCCGTTCAGTTCAACACACTTTTTTGGTCATCTGCTAGCTGTAAGGCCCTGTACCAAGTGATTGTGAGTAGATGCTACCCAGAGAAGTGAAGCTGGATGACTACACTAGAGCCCTTTTTCAGCTCATGGTTAATAAAGTTTGTAGCCAAATCTAAATGCAATCGTAAAATATTTCAAAAAGGGGGCTCTAACTGCTTCACAAAAGAACCATAGTGTTTAGGTGTTTTTTTTTTGTGTGTGTGTGTGTGTTTCTTTTTGGAAGAATTAATTCATCAGTGTAATTTTTTCTTTGAGCACTAGGAAAATTTGAACTAAGTTTAGTTTTCAGTTGTAATAAGGATCTCAACTTTACGTGATGGTTCTTTACAATTTTTTTTTCATTTTTTTCAAAATGGTTTTCAAACTCCATTTTTAATTATGGAAAAAGATTTTACCTGGCGTGGTAGACACATAATACAATATACAGGAAATATATTATAGAATTACTAGAGGCCCGGTGCACGAAATTTGTGCAGGGGGTAGTGTCCCTCAGCCCAGCCTCACCCTCTCCAATCTGGGACCCCTAGAGAGATGTCCCATTGCCTGTTTAGGCCCGATCCTGGGATCAGGCCTAAACAGGCAATGGGACATCCCTCTCACAATCAAGGATTGCTGGCTCCCAACTGCTCGCCTGCCTGCTTTCCTGATTGCCCCTAAACGCTTCTGCCTGCCAGCCTGATCACCCCCTAACCACTCCCCTTCCAGCCTGATTGATGCCTAACTGCTCCCCTGCCAGCCTGTTTGCCCCTAACTGCCCTCCCCTGCAGGCCTGGTCCCTCCCAACTGCCCTTCCCTGCAGGCCCAGTCACCCCTAACTTCCCTCCTCTGCCGGCCTGATCACCCCTAACTGCCCTCCCCTGCAGGCTTGATCGCCCCCAACTGCCCTCCCTTGCAGACCTGGTCCCTCCCAACTGCCCTCCCCTGCTGGCCATCTTGTGGTGGCCATCTTGTGTCCACATGGGGGCAGCCATCTTTGACCACATGGGGGCAGCCATCTTGTGTGTTGGATTGATGGTCAATCTGCATATTACTCTTTTATTAGATAGGATGGAGGCCTGGTGCATGGGTGGGGGCCAGCTGGTTTGCCCTGAAGGGTGTCTCGGATCAGGATGGGGGTTTTTCTTGGGGTGTGGGGTGGCCTGGGCAAGGGGTCTGTGGTGGTTTGCAAGCCGGCCACGCCCCCTCTTGACCCAAGTGGAGGCCCTGGTATCTGGGATTTATTTATCTTCTACAATTGAAACTTTGTAGCCTGGAGCGGAGCCAAGCCTTCTGCTTCCTCCGTGGTGGCAGCCATTTCTGTTGGGATTTATTTATCTTGTATAATTGAAACTTTGTATCATTAAATGGAGGCCAAGACAGGCCAGGGCTTCAGAAGCTTGGCTTCCTCCATTGCTGGGGGCAACCCTAGCCTTTTGCTCTCTCCAGCTCCGTGGCTGCTGCCATTTTTATTGGGATTTATTTATCTTCTATCATTGAAACTTTGTAGCCTGGAGTGCAGGCCTGGGCTGGCCAGGGTGTGTGGAAAGCTTGGCTTCCTCCATCGCCAGGGAAACCCAAGTCTCCCTCCTGCTCTCTCTGTGGCCGCAGCCATCTTGGTTGGGTTTATTTGCATACTTGCTCCTGATTGGCTGGTGGGCGTGGCTTGTGGGCATGGCTTGTGTTTGTAGCTGAGTGATTGTTAATTTGCATATTACTCTTTTATTAGATAGGATATACCTGAAGCCTATATAATCTTATTAATCAAAGTCATCCCAATAAATTCAATAAAAAAGAAAATAATGAACACCTTTTTTAAAAATTATCTTGTTTTCCATATATTTTCTTGTTGAACAATCTTTAACCCTTTTTCTCTCATGCACAATTTCCAAATAAACAGTCAACCATGAAAATCATCAGTAGACTCTTATTTGTTTTTCTCTAAGGTGTTTCTATTTCATCTTTTGAAATTGTGAAATCTGGAATAAGATGATATTCTGTTATAAAGAAGATTCTGAATTATATTCAGATAGAATTTATCTGTTATTCCCAATTAAATAATTTGATATCCGGATGTAAACTGAAGTACAATTTTCACACCAATAATTGTTTACAAATAACAGTAAAATGTAACTTTTTACACATTGTTCAGTTTAGAGATACATCAGTAGCATATCTAGAAATGACAATATGTGAGAAATGAAATACATGTGTGCCAACTTGTAGAAATAATATGTTTCTTCAATTATTCTTTATTTAAAAGATTGTTCTGACATGGTAATTGACTTTTCAATTTTGCACATATGAGCCTTGTTGCTCTGCTTAGCATTTAAGTAAAAAATATACATGTATTTTTAAACTAGAAGTAGTTTCTCAGTGCACAAATATGCCTTCCTTGAACAATCTTAAATATTAACATAAATATTTGACATGATTTGACTGAAATTGTTTTAAACAGAAAGTTCATACAATACCCACAAATATATAGTAAACAAAATAGTATGGGTTTGCAGATTACAATTTAAATATTTCCCAGTAGGATTCAATGCAACCTTTTCATTCACTTTTCCAAGAGCATCAGAAGGCTATTTTTCACCCAATTGGTTTCTTCAATAATGTAACCGTCTTGCAAGTCACCTGTGAAATAGGAAAATAGAGATTTTAATCTCTATGTCCACCCCCAAGCTTGCTTACAACCAGACTCACCTATCTACAAAACAGAGACTAGTACTTTTGATCTCACAACTTGTGTGGTTTATTAGTGTGGTTTTTTAAATTATAAAACATAAAATATAAAAGTCAAACACAAGCAAAATAAAATAAAATAAATGAAAAAAAAAACCAACAAAAAAAATAAAGGCAGAAAAAAGTCTGTCTCCCATTTTTGAAGATCGTTCTTTTAAGCCATTCACAGCAGCATGGTCAGATCCAAGGTGTCAACTGTCACAAAGGTGTTTAGTGGGTCTTTAAAGGTACATTTCCTAAATCCCAACATAACAATATAAGGAATGGCTATCATTAATTGATCATAATGAATATTTTAAACCATGTACACCCATTATTCCTAGTCCTCACTACAATCCTATGAAGTAGTATGTTTTATCTCCTTTTCCAGATGAAAGAACCAAATTTAAATATCTTGCTCAAGGCCATAGAACTAGTACTGGGCAGAGTCCTGGGTCTGAACTCTCATCAGTATAACTGCAATACTCTTTCCACATTCCATGTTGCTTCTGGTGACCCTACGGTAATGATGATTATATGCAAGTGAATAAGCAGGATGAAGTGAAAAATTATATCGCTAGCTTGTGCATTTGGTTGCCACCATTTTAATTTATCTTTTATATCTCCATTCCAAAGACTATATTGTTTACTAACAAACATTAAAATAAACAATGTATTTTGTGAGTTTATCACATGTTTGGTTAATAAAATGCCAAAACTAGATTAAATTACTTTATCCCCTTAGGCATGTCAAAGCTCTATATTTGAAAAGAATAAAATGTAAAATGGGGTCATTGTTGTCATCTTTTAAAATAATCAAAACTTGCCTCAGTACTCAGCATTTAAACCTCATTTTTAATCACTGGTTGACCAAGTCTTTATGTCATTTATATACAGATGTCACAACCTCTGACTCTTTTGAATTTATATTCTATCTCAAGTTCCACTTCTCTCAAGAGAATACTCAAAACCCCACCTAAACCATCTGAGAAGTTTTTACTTTTGATTATTAAATTTATTTTCCTACAAGAGATTAGACAGACCACTCAGGTAAATGAAAGTAAGGTGTGTACCTTTTGGTAAAGGACAATGAACATGTTTCCATGAACAACTAAAGAGTAGGTCAGACATTGAATTCCTGAGTGGTCCTTGGCCACCACCTTGGTAATCCTCTGAAACCTTCTGGGTAGGTATAGATTCTTGCTAAATTTAACTCCTGCTCAATCACAGTCTTAAGATCTTCCCACTCTCCAACACACTCAAATGCATGTCAACACACTACATTTCGCCCTAAGAATTGTGTAGACATAAACTATAAGGAAGATAATGTGGGAAAATTTTTATCCAGGTTCTATATTTCTAGCAGAATGAATACATAATTATTGTGTTGCTCTGTGGGATGGTGATTCAGCTCACATTTTGGTGATGCAATGGAAGTGATTATCATATGCCTGGCACAAATTTGGTACTAAATTAAATATGTGCTAAAGCCTTAGGGACTAGAAAATGGACAACAGTAAGGAAGAAAATGAAAATATACATATGCAGTAATTTCTGTTCTTGTTTTTTTCCTTAGCAAGTAACACTATCACCTATCCCAGAGATTAAAAAACAGTAGTAGTGGCACTCCAGACAAATTCAGGCTATCTCTCTGTTTTAGTTGGCTAACCCTTTGTTGTATAACATTTTGAATTTGCTTCCAATAGTTAAAAAAAAAAAAAAAGCTTATAGAAATCCATATTCTAGTTCTTTCAAAAAATCAAATATCTGATCATCCTGGACCTAAAATTTCCCATGTCAACAATCAACAGGTTTAGAACACAACCTGCCCGCTTTACATGGGCACATTCTCCAGATTACCAGGGTCCTACTCTGTCAGTCTCCATCGTTTCAGCATCCACTTTATCCCTACAGGATTGTTTTTTCAATTTTCTGTCATGATCCACCCAATTACTTTTGCCAGAAACTTGAGGGGTGTCCTGAATTTCCTCTCCCATCTTTTTAACACACATACATGCAGACCTAATCTACAATCATATATATGTTTACCATGATCAAACCACAGCTCCTGCACCTGAATTACTTCAGTTCCCTTTCTCCAGACCTATACTGTCAAGTCATTTCCCTGCTTAAACTACTTCCAGAATTTTCAAGATAAACTTCAGAGTTTTTGAGATAATTCACAAAATCCTGCAAGATCTGGTCCTTTTACTTGAAAAGGTCTCTTTCTACCTTAGCACTCTATTATTTTAATGGGCTGATTCACAATTTTGCATTTGTTGTACTATATGCATACAGTATATAGAAGAGTGTATGGTTTATAGTAAGGGCTACTCTAAGTGTTTGTTATTATTGTTGTTATATATAGAAATGATTTTTTAAACATTATTTAACACTAGAGGCCCAGTGCATGAAATTTGTGCACTCGGGGGGTGGGAAGGGGGTTCCTCAGCCTGGCTTGTGCCCTCTCGCAGTCTAGGAGCCCTCAGGGGATGTCCAACTGACGGCTTAGCGTTGTTATGAAGGTATGAGAGGCTCCCGCCACTGCCGCTGCACTCACCAGCCGTGAGCCTGGCTTCTGGCTGAGTGGTGCTCCCCCTGTGGGAGTGCACTGACCACCAGGAGGCAGCTCCTATGTTGAGCGCCTGCCTTCTTGTGGTCAGTCCACATCATAGTGAACGGTTGAGCAGCCTTAGCATATCATTAGCATATTATGCTTTGATTGGTTGAACAGACGACCAGACAACTGGACACTTAGCATATTAGGCTTTTATTATATAGGATGATATTTTTAATTTTTTATTTAACATAATTTATTTCACATAATTCATAATAATTCTTCACTTCAATAAGAAAATACACTTACTTTTTTCAAGACATTCAAATCTATAACCAGTCAGAAATTCTTTCTGGATCGAAGTGAGAGATTCATTAATTTATACAAATGTTTAAATGTTTTTAGTTATACAACAGATTGTGTATGTACCTATGTCAAATTGCTTTCACTGCTGAACCATGCTTTAATTTTTAAGATATGGATGTCAGTGGTTAAATGTCCTAAATAATTATCTCTGTAAAGTCAAACTAGGATTGCAGTTCATATAAACTGTCAAGTTTGTTAGATGTTTGTATTTGCAGTCATGTCAGAATTTTGGGATGCTCTGGTTATGGGGACTAGGTGTTAAGCTAGATAAAAATCAATATAAATTTATTACTTGTTTTTAAGTAATGATAATTTTCAAAAGCTAATTCATTAAAAATGAAGCTATAATGATCAGAGAAATATGTACTTGCGTATTTGTCAAGTACTGCAGGTACTTGTCCCAGGATCCCAACTCCTAGTTCTTCCCTCTAATTGAGAGGTTGTTCATCTGTGGTTCATGGATGCCTAGAAGTTCACAGAAGAGCTTTAGTAGGTCAGATCATGCAGCCCTAAAACTGAAAATAAAACCTGTTACATGCATGCTTTTTACTTTTTTTTTTTTTTTTTTTTTTTGCTTTTTTAGGAAGAGGACCTATCATTTTAATCCATTGCACAAATCCTATTATAATTCACTAGTAAACATTAAGAGGAAAATAACAAATATAATTTGGGTAATTTATTTAATAAAGTTAACCAATGAGTCAGTTATAACTTGGACTATTATTCACTTATGTCAAAGGGCAAAATGACAGCCAACATTTAGTCAAGTTGCTACAAGATCTGGCATCACTCCATGTGCAGTCTGGCATCAACACTCAGCTGCCCACATATGGAGCTGAGTTCAGAGCTGCGGTATCAAGTGACCTCACATTTCATAACTGTGACAATAGACACAATATTATCTGAAATTAAGATTCTATCTACTTTTTCTCCCAATAGTTTCAGAGCATAAGAATGAAAAAGGCATCAATAGAATACTAATGAGAAAGAGCAGAGGAGAACTGTTTCAGAGCTATTTTACACATTATGAATGGTTTGTGAGAGTAGATTTACAGAATGATTTTTTTAAAATATATCTTATATGCATATGATAACAATTTTTCCTTCACAAATTCATATTTTTAAAAAATTAGATGAATTAAATATGATCATTTAGCGAAGAGAATTTTAATGAATCAGAAAAAATAACCCTTTCCCTACCCTAGTAAAAGTAAATTTTGTGAATTCTAACTAATTTAAGATTACGTTGACAGCATATCCTGTGGTTTTCTTTTTCTTTTTGAGGTAAGGAGTGCAGAGAAGAAAAAGACATTCACATCGAGGCTTTTCCTTTAAATTGTCAGTTGATAAACATAATTTCTCTGCATTTTTGCTTCACTGATCGGAAAGGCCAGTAGTTAATGGCCTTTTATTACAAACTTCCTTTAGTACGAAGCTCAGCAATTAGGCGTGGGCATGCTCCGTGACCCCTCGCCGCCTCGCCACCGGCTTTGATCAGAACTTTGCTCAGTGACACACATCTAATAACCAGGAGTGGCATGAACTGAACCATCAAGACCTTGATTTATTCCTCAACCCACATCCTTGGCCAAATAGGGGTGTAATTACTTATTATGCCAACTGTCAATATAACCTGACCTTGTGTTCAGGTTGGGGCAAAGACAAAACAAAACAAATCAAAAAACAACACACAAAAAAGGCATGCCTCTGTACAAACAAAATCATGAAGATGGCACAGCAGGAGTTTCAGCCTCTGAGGCTAGCCAGCATAGTAGCTCGGAAACAAATGATTTTGCAATCTGTTTTGTTGCTTTGCTTTGCTTTAAATGAAGTGGTTTATTTCGTGCAATGGAACTAAAATGAGCAAAGAGGTGTTTGGAATGAAGACTGTAAATGACAAAGAAGATTCTTCTCCAGTAGCATTTCAAACTGCATAATCCAAAGTTATAAATATTTGATTGGGAATAGCTCTTAACATAGAAGAGAGTTGAGGATGATCCCACAGTGGTATTTTTTAATCATTGCTAATGAATACAGGAAAATGAAATGGCTCTGAAGTGTGCTGCCTGCCCCAACTGGGCAACCCAAGGGCAGCATAAAACAGGCCAATTCCCATAACCCAGAGTTTTATATCAGTGGTCTCACAAATCATCTGAGGATCTTGTTAAAATGCAGATTCTAACTCAGTAAGTCTAACATGGAACCAGAGTTTCAGAGTTTCTAACAAGCTCCCAGTGAGACCAGGGCTGCTGGTCCTGGAACCACACTTGGAGCAGCAAGGTGCTAGATAACTCACAAGAGGCATGTTTAACCTCAGCAAGGTCTCAATGTGTCCCTGTATTTTGCATTGAAATTCTGGAATTTCCTGAGGCCTTCTCATAAGGCATCTGGAATGAGCTCTGGAGAAGGTAATTAAGAACTCTTCCTTAGCGACATTTACAAATAAGGATGTCATGAGGTAATTTATAAAGATTCCTTTTTCTTCTTATTATATAAATTTTAGAATATATAAAAATAGCAAGCAGGAAAACAAAAAATCACTCATAATCTCACTTTTCAGTAATAGACTTTTAACATATTGCTGGGTATTTATCATTAGAATCAATGGTATTTACACATTCTGGGCCTAATTCTTTTCACTGAGCATTTTTTTATATACATTTTCTGTGTCATTCACTTTTCTCCACAAAAAAAAAAAAAAAAAGTTTTTAGTATTGTGGTCCATGGAGGCACTATAACTTATTAAATGGTTTTCTTTAATGCAACATTTATATTGCTCTCAAAATTTTCTTATTTAAAATATCACAGAAATATAGTGATATAATTTTTAAAATATTACTGTTACAGCTTACTTTCTATATGTTTTTGATGGAGAAAGTTGCTCTTCACTCACAAGGAAGTTCTTCCATGCTTTTTCTTTTCCACTCTCTGAAAGAATATTCTCAGAAATAAAAACAAATGCTTTACTGTCTCTGTAGTTCAGGTGGGAAAAATCTCACAACTGTTTTCTCACCTATAGTAACCTAGGTACATCCTCACTGAAAACCACTAATAGCTCTTCCATTGTTTTTTGATTACATTCCTTTCCTTTTAGCTGTTATTTTTCTCTAATTTATGTTTAAAAAATATCCCATTCTCAACTTAAACAAATGGTACTACATTACTAAGCCAATCTTTTAGAATAAAAATCATCATAATGAGAGAGTAAGTTTTATTACTTACTCTTCCTGTGGCTCCGAGCACTAGCACAAATGAATTAATGGTCTAGCTACTCCTCCCCAAATACCTGTAGCCTTCTCCTCCTCCCCTCTCCCACCTAGGAGAAGGGCTGGTAGTTTTGCCATAAATACAAACTAAATAACCTGATTCTTTCAATATGAACTACCTCAAAATAGTTGTCTTTAGCTTTATATTAGACAGGATTCTGTTGATTGTAAGTGACAAACATACAATTTAAACTAGCTTTAAAAGAGGTAGTAGTGGAATTTACTAAGTCATGTAACTGGGATCTTCAAAAAAGAGTATTGACTTTAGTAACTGCTGGATTTGTGGATTCCACTAATGTAATTAGGGCTGCATCTTTTATTCCTCCATCTCTCAGGCCCTACTTTTCTCTGCTTTGGCTTTATTCTTAGACAGGCTCTTTCCATTGAACCACATAGCCAAAAAGTCTAGGTTTTCATAATCAAAAGAAGGAAGTGTTCCTTTCCTGGAAGTTCTAGCCAACCACACCCCCACCAGAAGAGGGCATTAATTGATTGTCATCTTTTAGTCACATTCCTTTTTCTGAACCAATTGTGTGGTTAAAGGATTCAGTATTGTTCTTGGCCATATTCTGGATCATGTACCTGTCCCTGAAACCATTGAATAGGGTTGCTACCTCCTAAGCCACATGGACCGAGAGTGGAAAAGTATAGTGTTCTTAGGGGAAAATTAAGGCATTGTTATTAAAAGAAGAGAAAACCAATACAGGGAAGGCAAACTAACAATGTCCACTTGTAGGTAAGGGGACCATACTTTTCAGTTTGGCCAGGGCCATCCTAAATCATGCCTTTTGCCCTAGTATTCTGGGTGGCTTAGTATTTAGAATGGTCTCAGGTGTTTTTAATGAATGAGCATTAATAGTCAAAATAAAATGTCAGGATGTATTAAATTAACCTCTACTCCGTAGTGTGTGTAAATATACTATGATTTATTCACTTTATTGTTTGGTTTTACTTATATATTTTATAATAAATCTTTTGGACAGCAATAAGCTCAAGAACAAAGGCCATGGGTAATGACAAATTAATTACTGAATTTCTGTTCATCAAAAAAGTTGATAATGAATGTCTAACTGTCACAAAATGTTTCAATGCATTTATCGTTCTCTGTGAAGGCCATAGTGATATCAATGAAAAAAAAATAGTTTCTATTATCCCATAGGAAAAATACAAGACACCACTCTGAAGAAACATAATAGTTACTTCAAAAGTTGATAGTTATGTGGAAAAGGCTGTGTCTAAAAGAGAAACGCTTAACGTGTGCTCTTGGAAAATTTATGCACACATAACCCTCTAAGAAGCATGACTTTTTATTTAGGTCAAATAATTATTTTTCTAAATTAATTTTACTTATTTTGAATTCCAAATATTCTCCACAGATGCAAAAGTGATAAATGTTAATATTTTGGCTCTGTTTGCAGAAAACTAAAGAGACATTTGAAAAAAGTTAAATGATAAAAGTTTTATATCAGTGTCATCAGCTGTTTTAAATTAAAGCCATTACTTCCAAAATTAGTTCCATTTTTTATCCCACTTTCAAATATAGTTTATTTTATTTATGGCAAAACACTGGATATTATTATAAATGTTATCCTAAACTCCGTTGAAAAGTTTAACACTAAAGATGAAGTTATTTGTTTTTCAGGTAATAATACAAGTGCAAATTCTAGTGAAATATAAAATCATGGTAAAAGTAATGTCCTTACTAAATTAAGAAATCTATAGAGCAATTATATTCTACCAAACAGAAATTTAAACCAAATTTCTTAAAATCCACAAATATTTTTACTATACAATATGTTTTTCTGATGAAGCCAATGCTGAACACACACACACAATTTACCATGCTTCTAAACCAGCCTTGGGCAAACTACGGCCCGCGGGCCGGATCTGGCTGTTCTATCCGGTTTTCTTGCTCTCCCCTCCGCTCCTTTACTTTGAATTTATATTAGTTCACACAAACACTCCATCCATGCTTTTGTTCCGGCCCTCCGGTCCAGTTTAAGAACCCATTGTGGTCCTCGAGTCAAAAAGTTTGCCCACCCCTGTAACCCTTGATCTTTTTTCCTGCCTTCATCATAGAATTCTCAAAATGTTTGAATCTTTAAGAAAACATATTATAGCTGAAACCGGTTTGGCTCAGTGGATGGAGCATCGGCCTGCGGACTGAAGGGTCCTGGGTTTGGTTCCGGACAGGGGCATGTGCCTTGGTTGCGGGCACGTCCCCAGTGGGGGGTGTGCAGGAGGCAGCTGGTCGATGTTTCTCTCTCATCAATGTTTTTGGCTCTCTGTCACTCTCCCTTCCTCTCTGTAGAAATTCAATAGAATATGTTGTGTGTTTTTTTTTTTTTTTTAAAAAAAAAGAAAACATATTATAAATCAATGTGTGTTCTACAATTGTATTATACTTTTGTAAATGAATCATCTATATTTTTGCTGCATTTTGTTCAAAATCAGTTAGAAATCTTCAAGCAATAGAGAAGCATAATTTGCCTTCTGAAGATTTTAGCAAACTTCAATTATTAATAACAATATTTGTAAAAATGAAGATGTGATTAAGAGTTAAGAACTGAACTGTACACACTACTTACTTTTAAAGTTTTAAAGTTGTGCTTTGTAATACCTCAATTTGAAGGATATATCTTTAGATGATTTTCCTTTTCTTATTGGGTAAATATATATTCTATACCAGGAGAGACTGAAATTAAGAAGTCCTGGGATTTTTTAGCATATACTTAGTGAAACATTCAGAAGGAACATAAATAAGAATAAATTACATGATGAATTTAGACTTGTAAATACATGATCCTATTTACAATGTGTGTGGTGTTTGTGTGTGTGAGAGAGAGAGAGACAGAGAGAGAGACAGAGACAGAGAATGAAAACACTTTATTTAAAAAAAAAAATACACACACACAAAATGTGTTAACTATGGCAATAAACTTCCCTAAAAAGTAGGGAAGATAATTCTTATTTTGTATCTTATTATTTGAAAATTTTATCTTGAGCATACATTGCTTTGATAATAATAAAATTCTTTATGAATATTAAAATATAGATAAATATAATATTTTGAAAAATATTGTTTCAACACTTTTTAGGGGTATTAGGGGAAAGTTTAGAAATCTTTAAAATTCAAAGTTAATAATTTTAATGGTGAGAATTTTACAAATTGTACCTGGCCACAGAAAGATATCTAAACATTGGCCTAGGTTTTAGGTATGTCAAGGCCATCATTCTAGTTAACAAGCACATCTTGTTCATAGGGCTAGGGTTTTTGTTGATAATTTATTTTGCTTCCATGTCAGCAACACACAGTAACAAATTCCAAGTTCCTTTTCATTGCAAAAAGAAACATATGAGTCTTGGAAGTGGGTAATTGACTATTTTAAGGCTGAAGAATTAATAGATGTTACTTTTATATATTTCACCACTGGTGTAATCTCAAAGGAAAGAATGAGCAGATAGGTACATTTGTTGAACTTACCTTGGCAGCAAAGAGCACTTTTTCTGGCAGTGATTATGTACTTAGCTGATAAAGGGAAAATAATGTTTGTGAGACCACATGTGAGCATCAGGAGCCATTATTTTCCTTGAAATCTTCTTGGCCCCAAAGAGACTACTAGTTGCCATCCAAACTGCAACCCAAGAGATGCTTTGTCTATAAGACATTTTACTAATTGAAAAATACAGCTTTATATGCAATTATTGATAAATAGTTTTTGCAATTCTTAGGTATTTATTTCTAAGTAGTTAGAATATTCAATAGACAGTTGCCTGATTTTTTTTTTCCTACCAAAGATGGCTTAGCATCATGACACAACCATAATTTCTATTATGATACAAGCCTTTTTGTATCTGCAAGGGCATAAATTGTTAGGTTTCAGAAGAAATTTATAGGTAATCCCCTCTAATCATTCATTCAATTCTAAGAGAATGTATTGTTTTCCCAGCTTTCAGAAGTATCAGCTCTCTCTGTGACACCATCCCAAACCATTTAGTCAGAAACAGGTGAAGCAGAGAATGTTATAAAATTGCCATACTGGATGAATTTCATCAGCCTTTGACAACCATGACGCAATTCAAAACTATTTTACAAAACATTTACATTTTTCAAGAATTAGTTTAATAAGTTCAGAAGATTTCTACTGGAAAATTTTCTGAGAATCGGTCATGAACTTTTAATAATGTCAAGAGTTTTACCTCTGAATGTGGTGACCAGGTTGACATTCTGACAGTGCTCTCATTTGCTTTGTCACTATGCAACTGAAAAGGAACAAATAAAGGTAAGATGTAATGACAACTTAGCTCAATGCAATCCTCTCCATGGAATAAAGCAGGATCGTATGTAAAATTATTTTATCCTTGGATGTGCCTTCACTCGAAGTAAACTATGGGCCTTCGTCCATTTTGAAATGTAGGTCAGCCATTTAGCTAAATATAGTATGTTCCCCTCTCTATTTGCAAGAACAGGTGTCTACAACTGCAGTGAAAAGCTTTCTGTCACAGTTCTTCTCTATAATAGGGAATGTACACGACCAAGAAAAGAATCAGCTCACAACTTAGGTGTCCTCCAAGGAGTTTCTTATACAGCTACTTCTGCTGAGCCATGGACAGGGTGGATGTTGAGAAGAGGAACGTAAGTACAGAGTTAAAATGCAGAAGACATGCCGGGGTTCTTTTCCCAGCCTTACAAATGGTTCAGCATTCTGGAGAAAGGGGCTGCGCTTAGATTCAAGAAGGAGTCCAAGGACGAATGATATTTTTGAGAGGCATTGGGGGTCAGAGGAGCTTCAGCTAAAGGGAACTAGAAGACTCTCCTTGTCTCAAGACCCCGTGCTTTTATTAAACACAATTTGTCCCAAGGCAAGGTGGAAATATACACTTCAAAGGGTAAGGTATCAAAGGGTTTATAGAGATTGTCAGTTTTGGGAATAGCCTACAGCTGTTCAGGTGTTTGGCCAACAGGAGGCAATAAAATGCCCTGAGCTGTCTGGCAGTTAACAATCCCATTCAGGTTTGGGAGAAGTGCCATTTAGCCATTTCCAACAGGTAAATTACATATGTGGCTCACTCTTGTTGAGCCCACCAAGTCCATCAACCTTTTGATGGAACTCTTGTATTTATTACATGCTGGAATTGGTTCCTGGCAAAGACAGGCCCATTCTCAGCTCATAAATGTCCCACTGGGCTTTCAACACCTGAAACTAATATAACCAATACTAGAGGCCCAGTGCATGAAATTCGTGCATTGGGGGGGGGGGGGGGCTCCCTCAGCCGGCCTGTACACTTTCTAATCTGGGACCCCTCGGAGGATGTCTGACTGCCAGTTTAAGCCCTAAACCAGCAGGCATACATCCCTCTCACAATCCAGGACTGCTGGCTCCTAACCGCCCGCCTGCCTGCCTGCCTGATTGTCCCCTAACCACTCCCCTGCAGGCCTGATTGATGCCTAACTGCTCCCCTGCCGACCTGATCACCCCCAACTGCCCTCTCCTGCTGGCCTGATCACCCCAAACTGCCCTTCCCTGCTGGCCTGGTTGCCCCCAACTGCCCTCCCCTGTCAGCCTGGTCCCTCCCAACTGCCCTCCCCTGCAGACCTGTTTGCCCCCAACTGCCCTCCCCTGCCAGCCATCTTGTGGCTGCCATCTTGTGATGACATGAGTATGGCCATCTTGTGGTGGCCATCTTGTGGAGGCCATCTTGTGATGATGTTGCACGAGGGCATTAATCAAGGGCATGATGCCACCAAGCTTTTATTATATAGGATAAGTTTATATACCAACTATATTTAAATTTAAAAATAACAAAAATGTTTATGAAAAAAAATAATTTTAGAATGTTTTTTATTTTTGTTTTTATTAATCCTCACCTAAGGATATTTTTCTATTGAATTTTTTAAGAGAGAGACAGAGAAAAACATCGATTGATGTTAGAGAAACACATTGATTGGTTGTCTCCCACACACGCTCTGACCAGGATTGAACCTGCAACCAAGGTACATGCTGTTGGCCAGAATCAAACCTGGGACCCTTCAATCCTAGGGCTGACACTCTATCCATTGAGCCAAACTGGCTACGGCAAGATAATAATTATTTTGAATAAAAAATTCCTGAATTTTATTTTAGTGTAAAAGCTGAAGTTTATGCTGTAAATAATAGATGTGGGATCTATATATGAGGATAGAAGAGTCAGTTTTCTACTCTAGCCATGATAATTATATCATAATCTGAGAGATACTCAGTAAGCAAGGAGCATGTTGTTAAAAGTTCCTGAGAAAGTTCCTTGATTTCCCCCCTACCCCTGCAGGGTCTCCACCCAAGAGAAGCAGGCAGTGGGCTTGCCAATAGATTTGGGAACAACCTAAAATCCATTTGTGCTTCAATTTCTAGGAAGATCTTTGGAAAGGGGATGTGGAGGGGGAAATGTCTCAATGAGAGTCTGCCCATCTCTCTCATGTGGTAGCAGAACAGAAACAAGCATGGGATCAGTGAGGGTACAAAACCCAGAGAGAAGTCCTCATGTTTCCTGGAGCTCCAGGATGATGCTGAAGGCTTCCAAAATTTCTCAAGGGGATATTCAAAGGACTTATCAACCCTTTATCAGCAGGTGATCACCAATGCTTCTTCCAGATATAATATTCCATGACTCCTTAATAGATCCTCAGCAAGGTCTAGGAGTGAAATAAAAAAATTGAATTTAGGTGACTGGGACAAAAATTAGCTCATCCTCTTCAATTGTATGGCAGGTATCACCCTGCTATTACTGTAGCTGTTTATTCCTTGCCCTGAAAATGCAATGGACATTTGAGACTGTAGATTTCTTTCTCTGCATTCCTTGTGTTTTATTTTCCTTTGCACTGTCATCTGATATATCGTGACACTTCTTAGTTGGCAGTTTGGGGCTTTCCCTTCTTTCTTTACATACCCAACTTCTTCTAGGAAATCCACCAATTCCCCATTCCTTTGGCAGTGCATTGAGCCATGGAATGATGACCTTCAGGCACGTGGTGCCTTCCCATTTTGATACAAATTACTAAATCGCATATTCTTTCATTGGTGGAGTGGGATTAGCACTCTGTGGCTGGGCACATGGAATGCAGATGAACTCAAATTTGTTAAAACAGTGGCCCAAATCCCAAAGGGGACAATTGGCCTTTTGTGAAGCAAATTGCAAGTATCCCATTCCTCCCTTAAAACTTAATATGCCCTGTTATGTTATTAATACAGTCAACTGCAGCTTTATTTTTACCTAGCTCACACATTCTTTTGTGACGGCACAAGTCAGGCTTTGCATGTGGTTCTGAAATAGTAACAAGTCTTTAAGATCTATTGATTAGTAACCAATCCAGCATGGCAGTGCTAGAGTGATCAGATAAAGTATACCACCACAAGTCGTACATACAGTACTTGCCAGCACCTAAACTATGGTTTATGCAATATATATTGATATTATGAATGATGAATATCAACCAAAGTATATATTACAATAAAGAAGTATTATAAAAACATGCAAAGTTAGGTATTCTCCTGCCTATATTTTCTTTGTATATACAGAATGGAATTCTGTGCTCTTTCAGGCTACATTCAGATGTTAGTGTTTAACAAAATTGAGAAAAGCTTTCAAGAAATGCTTTCCCTAATGTGTGCAGTGCAGTGGGAATCGAGGGGAGAAGGTATGTCTGATGATAGTTAACCTCTCTGAGCTTTAATGTTCTGTTGAGAGCATCTTCAGTATACATATTACCAAACATTTATTCCCACATATACCAGTTACTCCTTCAATTAGATGCGACCTCTTTTTCCCAAACCTCTTTAGCTCTTTTGTATATAGTTTTTATGGCCATTAAAAATTGCATTTAGTAAAGATATTTTCTTTACCTGATTTGAAGCAACTTGAGGACAATGACATTGTACATGGCATAATTTAATGAATGCATCACTGTGCAATGTCTAACAAAATTCACTGCATAGATTTCTCGCACAATAAATATTGTTGAATGAGTTAGTGAATGAATTAATGAAATTAAATGTAAACTGGCTACTCAAAGAGCTTTTACTCTGGCTGTCACTATTCTTTATTAAATGTGTCTTTGGTCAGCTGCCATACCTGAATACCTCATGTTAATCACTGATAGCAAATACACAGAGGAAGCTCCCAGGAGAGTACCTTGTAGGCTGCATTCATGCTAAGCCCCCTTAGCCCCCTTCCGCATTTTATACCAGCGACCCCTTTCATCAGGGAGGACTTACTACATTACATCGTCAGTGTGCTAGTAAAACAAACCAGAAGGTGCTTGTTAAAATCTTAGTGAAAGCGAGTAGGTAACATCAAACTTAAGTCAAAAGCAAAAGCTGGGTGGCAATTTCTGACAGGGAGCAGCACCCTTGAACCTGCTTCTGATGTTTTTCCCAGAAAACTCTTGCAAAGCTGCTCATTTCTCTGGAAGCACACTGTGAAACCAGTTTAAGTCCCATTCATCCTCTTCAAATTTAAGGTTGCTTCTTCATGGTTTTTCTCTTCAATATTTGGCTTATGCTCCTGTGTCAACTGAAAAAGTCAAAATTACACAATATTTTTTAAAAATATATTAAGGCACTTGATCAAGAACTCCTTTTGAGTGCCTTCTGCATGACAGACATACTCAGGTTCTGAGGAAACAGCAAACCGACATATGCAGTCCTCTTTTAGTTTCACTGGAGAGGCACACAGGCCCCAATAAACAGCAATCTTTAAGAGTCTTAAAGGAAACTAGCAATCACAGGTTTTCTTTAAAAAATGAAATATTTATTCCAGACCCAAAAGTTAAAGACTACATCTTTCCTTGATCTAAAAGTTTTAGGTAAAATCTAGAAATGAAAACTAAAATGATTTCATTCTCTGGTGCCACTGTTTGATGCTTACAATGGATATGTCGCTTGCAAATTTGGTTTAACTGCTCAAAATTAATTAAAATACAAGCGTAACAAGAAACTCACCAGCAGTGAGATTTTCAGATATTACATAAGACTTGAGTGTTTTATTTTTTTCTTTTAAATGTACTCTGTGACATTAGTACAAAAAATGAGTGGTATCTTTTAAGATGCTATTAAAAAAAACCTTTTGTTTTTTCCTCAAGCTCACTGAATCTGGGATTCAGGAGCAAATTACAAAATAACTTTTGTCATTGTGTTGCTTCTCCTTGTTGTTGTTATTATTTTAACTTAGTTCTATTCCTCTCCATGTTTCCTAATTTTCCCTTTGTCTTTGGTCAGAAGTCATTATCAATCCTTCCTGTAGATCTTCAACAGAATTCCGAGGTCACATAGGAAATGTACATGGGTCTGATCTGGAAGATCAGAAGGCACATATTATTCCTTCTATCATCTGACTGTCTAGAACTTAGTCGTGTGACCTCATCTGAAGCAAGGGAGGTTGGAAAGCATATTCTAGCGGTCCAGATATATGCTTGGCACTTATATATCACCTGGAAAGAAGATAAAATCAATTATGGCAGACAACTGTAGTCCCCACCACAGTCGTCATGCATATGTCATCTTATAATACTTATGGTACTTACTGTAAGGAGTAGATAAGAAGACAAAAACAAATAGAAAATAGCTCTGGCTGGTGTTTCTCAGTGGTTAGAGTGTCAGCCCCCATACTGAAGGGTCGAAGGTTCTATTCTGGTCTAGGGCAGGTTCAATCTCCGGCCCCAGTTAGGGCAGGTATGGGAGGCAACCAATCAATGTGTCTCTCACACATTGATGTTTTCCTCTCCCTCCCTCCCTACCTTCCTCCCACTCTCGGTTACAGTCAATGAAAAAATATCCTCAGGTGAGGATTAACAAAAAAAGTAAAAAAATATTTTTAAATGATACATATAAAATAAGTGTTATATGACATCTATTTTGTTAACCTGCTAAAAATTTTAATCTTATATGAAATTAGGGTATGACACAGACCCAAAAACAAATTATTTAAGAATTAACATAATCCACTTTCATTTATTCCATTAGATCTTGGTTATGAAAAACCCTGAGTATTTCTCTCAAACCAATAGCTATGTAATTTAAAATTTAGGAAAAACAAATGTAAATGTCTAAAGTGAATTTTTCCTATTCTTCAATGCAGATATCTATTCTCCACAAGTAATATTACATTGCTGAGTTCAATAAACCTGGGAAAGGAATCAATTTCTTTTCTGTTATAACTTCCTCCTTTAGGCCACCTTCATCAAATATACAAAATGCTATGTGCACAGAGAAATGATGCTGTCATTTCCATGGCACTGTACATCAATTTTGTTTTTCAGATAAGCACTATATGAACTTAATGGCAAAGAGCAGTTTTTTTCAATGACAATTCCTGACAGAAGCCAAAAGGTTTTCAAGCAAACAAACAAATGTGTCATCTAATAGTCCATCAACCAGCCCTTGTCACACTGATAAACCTTTTATCTCTCTTTCCCAGATTTTAATCAGTAACTTGGTTTGCATGTTTCTTGTGTCACTGCAGTAACCAACCTAATGGGGATTCTTTATGCCCTCAGAAATCAACTCATTTGGGCCTAAATGAAACATTTCACTGTATTGTTTTATCTCTCTTTCTATTCACATTAACATAATAGCTTTTAATTGGATTGTATTTGTGATTAGAGTCAGCAAAGGTGGCATTCTCTCAGAGGAAAATGACTGCAAGGCAAACTGTTGAGACTCCATCTGGGAACTTTTTTTTTTCTTTTTTTCAGCTGTTGCCTCAGGGAAAGATGGCCTCAGGAAAGACAGCCTCAGGAGGAAGTCACCTGATAACTCATTTCTCATAAGTAATGGAAGTCCATTACATTTATCATAAAGGCTTACATACTTAAATATCTGCAATATTTAATTAGTATTTAAATGAATGTTCCCTAAAATAAAGTATTCACAAAAGGACATGAAAATATGGGTGAATTGTGCTTTAATTTTGTAGATGGAAGAGGCTTTCCTAAGTATGACACCCAAAGCAGAATCTAAAGATCAAATGACTACCAAGTAGGATTACATAGTACATAGAAACATATTACATCTGCATATAAAAAAACAATATAAATGAAATTTCAAAAAACTGAGGAAATATATGTATAATTTATTTCATTGCCAAAAAGTTATTATTCTTTATATATGAATTATAAAAAAATTAATACAAAACCCGCAAATGACACATGTGGGCACATTATAGAAAAAAAAGGATTTACTAGCCCTGGCCAGTGGGGCTCAGTTGGTTGGATGTTGTTTGGTGTACCTAAAGGTTGCTGGTTCAATTCCTGGTCAGGACACATGCGCAGGTAGGCTTCATCCCAAAAGGAGGTCTGCAGGAATACAGGGGGCAGCAGATCAATGTTTCTCTCTTATATTGATATTTCTCTCTCTTCCTCTCCCTTACTCTTTCTCTAAAATTCAGCAAAAAATCTTTTAAAAAAAGAATTCACTAAAGAAGTACAAATGGATCTCTTCATATAATATATAGGTGTCTCATCACTATTATATGCCTGAGATTAAATTTTGTATGCCAACTGTAATTGGAAAATAAATTAATATTTAAATTAAAAAAACCTTAAAAGTAATTTCAAAAATAAATAAATAAAGGAAGAAGTACAAATATCCAATAAGCATATGAAGAAACACACATTATTCTTCAGCACTGAAAGATGTTTAAATTGAGATAACACTTCTTACCTTTCTAAATAAATAAATTATTCAGTATTTCCAGAGAACAAAGTATAAATATTTTCAACATTCTGTATAATTTTCAAGCAATTAGACAAAAATAAAAATAAGGAAATGCAGATAAGAAAGCAATAAGTAAAACTATCTTCATATATCCTATCTAATAAAAGAGTAATATGCAAATTAACCATCACTCCACTATACTCACAAGCCATGCCCACCAGCCAATCGGGAGCGAGTATGCAAATTAAGCCAAGCAAGATGGCTGCGTCCACGGAGAGAGCAGGAGGCTTGGGTTTCCCTGGCAATGGAGGAAGCCAAGCTTTCTGCCTGCCCTGGCCTGCCTTAGCCTCCAGTTAAGGATACAAAGTTTCAATTATAGAAGATAAATAAATCCTAGAAATTGAAGCAAGATGTTCTATCCACTTTACCTGCATGTTTATGAAATGACACTAACTACAGAGTAAGGATAGGTACCACTTCTGTTTTAAAAAGGCCCTTGAAAAAAAACAATTTTTAATAGAAAAAAAAAGTCTTTGATAACCATGTCTACAAATATGAAATGGTCTCTGATAAAGTCAGCATACAGGTCCTCCCAAGTTTTCTCCCCACTGGTCTTAGTTCTGCCTTCTAGCAGTTTCCTTTTCTACCTGACAGTGTAGCAAAAGTTTCAAGGCTGGTTTAGCTGTCATGTTGCTTTGATGTTTTATGTTTCTATAAAGATTTCTCTTTCAGAAAAATAGGCTTTTGTCAACAATCAATTTTTAAAAATCAAGCTTAAAGGTGTCCCTGACATTCTTCATTCCCTGCCTTCAGGCTAAAGTCATTCCCAACACAGTGACCCTCTGTGCCTAGCAAACTTGTGTTTGCCTTTGTGATGCTACTTTTCCTAGAGGAAAACTAAAAAGAAGTAAAATGAGGACAGTGGGGGTGTTGCTAGAGGGATACTATCACTCCTGATGCCACACCTGAAAGATCCACATGGGTTTTCCCTCAATCTGTAAGTCTGAGAGGTTTTAGCAGTCGTTCCATCGTATAAAAATTGGACACCCACATGCTCTGTTCATTTACAAATTTTCTACTGAAGAATAATTATTTGAAATTAAGAGAAAAAAATCAAGGCTCTTGGACTCTTTTCTAATTCAAGCTTTTTATCTTATTATAAAGTAAAATATAAAATGTGAAATCCAAGGTTTGACCTCTAAATTTTTATTATCATGTTGATTCTAATTTTAAAAACTTACCTGTAGATATTTTTCTACCCCTCGTTTCTATTATTTTTGGTACCAAAACTTTTTTGTAGCCTTTGCTGAAAATCACTTTTATTATTATTATTAAAATACAATTTTGAAGACTTCCAAACTACCCCTTATTTAATTTTGTAAAAAACAAAACAAACGACCAAAAAATCCTCTACTTCCTAAACATCAGTGAGGAATCAATGGGACTAGGAGAACTGTAGCTCTTTCCCTAGAAGGCTAGGTGGTTCCCAGTTCACATTTTGGACTTCTGTAGTTGGGGTGGGAATAGAAGTCTGAGAGGGCTCCAGGTAAGTGATCTTGTAAAGTGGACCAGGTTCTTGATAGGCAGTGTAATTTGACAGCAAATACAAAGAGTGGAAAAGGATTTTCATGCTTAATAAATCTTTCCCAAATGTTTCCTCAAAAGGGATCTTGGAAAATATGTTTAAGCAATAAATATCACCAGTGAGTAAGCATGTTATTACCAATGGTTTTTTAAATGCCAGGAGAAATGTCAACAGGATGTTTTATTTCAATGAAAGAGTGGTCTCAGTTCTACATCCAGCTTTGTTCCCAGGCAGGAGCTTTGATTTGATGTGTGCATTCAGATATGCTTTGAGAATTTAATTGAAAGCATTATCCTATCTTTCCATTTTTATGACTACAGATTACGCTAAGACACTTAAAAGAATCATCAGTTAGTGTGTCCATGGTGGTATTGCACCGCCTAGAAGTTAAGAATATAAATCCTACCCTAGTTGGTTTGGCTCAGTGGATAAAGTGTCAGCCTGTGGCCTGAAGGGTCCCAGGTTCCATTCAGGTCAAGGGCACATGCTTGGGTTGCAGGCTCGATCCCCAGTAGGGGGCATGTGGGAGGCAGCTGATCAATGATTCTCTCTCATCATTGATGCTTCTAACTTTCTCGCCCTCTCCCTTTCCCTCTGAAATCAATAAAAATATTTTTTAAAAAAGAATATAAATCCCAAGAAACATTATCATCTTCTTCCTATTTATTTGTTCCTAACAGGACAGTAAATGCTGATCCAAAGAATCATATTTCCAGTTCATCGAGTAAAGCAATAATCTCCAAAATAATGTCTACGTATTTCCAGACAACCACAAGATTATAACAGAATCAAATTTTATTGAGCACTTAATATATGTCAGGCTCTGTGATAAGCACTTTACATACATTTCTTCATCTAATTTTTACAATGCCCATGAGATGGAGGTATCATTGATCCCATGGACAGATGAGAAAAGTAACAGTTAAATCACTTGGCCAGAGTCACAGAATCATTAAGTATAAAGCCATGTCACTTGTGTTCTCAATTACTACAATTTTCAATGAGTTTACAATCTAGTTGAAGAAATAAGACATTGCCATGTGAAATGCTGGCAAACATACACACACATGCATGTACATACAAGAAACAAGATGCACAGAGAAAAAATAGCAAAGGTAAATAATATATTGGATTACATTACTATTACTATGAATTTTGAAGAATTCTAAAGGAGAAAAATTTTTTGAATCATTGAGTACATTGTTTTAGAGAAGATTAAATTGGGTTGGTTTTTGTATAGCAAATTCCATAAATAGATCAAAAGTGTTTCCAGTGAGGTATAAAGGATCTTGAGGCTATGTCAATAATAGAGAATGTATATACACTTCCACCTATAACCAGCTTCAGTAAGAATAAGTCATACTTTCCATGGGTGGGAAATGCAGTTCCCTATATGGAGACTTACTAAAGTTTATTAACATTGATCCTATAATTCCTTTTCTAGAAATCTTTCTGAAGAAAATAAGAGACTGAGAAAAAATTATTGGAGCCGGGGTGGGGGTGGGGGGCGGGGTTTAAATGCATAAATTTATTTTCTCACAGTTCTGGAGGTCAGAAGTCCAAGATCAAGATTCCAGAGGGCTGGTTTCTTCTGAGGCCTCTCTCCTTAGCTTGCGGATGGCTGTCTTCTCCCAGTGTCTTCACAAGTTCTCCCTTCCCTCTATATCTATGTTTCTTCTCTTTTTTTAAAAAAAGAAAAATGTTAATCAATTAATTCAAAACACTTTTATTGAGCACTTACCTTGTGCTGGCCGGTGACCTGACCCTGTGACCTAGCAGTGAACCAGAGCAGGAAGTTTCTCTTGGAGTTTCAAAGAGGGTTCATTGAAGCATAACTTACAACAGCAAAAAACTGGTTTTAAATTAAATGTCCAACAATCAGGGATGTTTCAATAAATGTTTAAATAAACAATGTAAAATATATATTTATAGTTATGTCTAAATGAGTGTGGTAATTTCCTGATGTAATTATTCTCTCAATTTTTATTTTCTTATTTAAATATCTTTACATTTTCTAAAGTGTGCATGTTTTATTTTTATAACTAGAAAAAAATATTTTTAAAATAAAAGAGGAATAAGAATTAAGGACTGCTACCCCTACCCTATGATTTCCTGTCCCTGTTTCCAGTGGTATCAGAATAAGTAATTGTCATATTTTCTTACACTGAGGATCTCTCTCAAGTAACTTCAGATTTTTCGCTCCTGTTTGTAGAATTAAAACTCATAGTATAAAAGCTTAGCAGAATTATTTTAGATGGAAAAAATTCTGTTAATTGCATTTCTTGTTCAGTTAGCATATCCAGGAACTGGAAGCACAGGTTCCACCCCTCAGATAACCAGCAATGAATCAGGCCCTCCAGCCTTTTTGGTTCCATGTCCATCATGTCTGGGTAGTTCCAGTTTGAGAGACAAATAGCCCTTCAGCACATTTACAAGGTGGGTTGTGAGAACCTTGCAAAGTTCAGGAAACCACAAGTCACATAAGAACTAGGACTGAGAAAATAATGCCAGCTTTCTAAATTCTTTTCTTAAAACCAAAGTGACTAATAGCTAAGATATTTCTATAAATATGCTCAACACATAGTAGGTATTTTAATAAATATTAGTTTTTACTCCCCTTCCTTATTTGCTTTAATCATATATTGAAACATGTATCTATAAACTTTTATAGCTGAGTCAAATTGTCAGAAAAGTGGAAGGAATGTTTGCATTACCATTGTGATAATATTGTTGGGGAAAGTGGAGGCCATTAAAGGTTGGTATTTTTTCCTTTTTAATGACCTAATAGTCAACACAGTAGAAATACATCACATAGAACTATAGGGAAAGAGATGCTAACTGATAAGAGTTAGTATTTATAGCTGATGAGTGATTTTTTTTTTTTTTTTTCTAATAAAGGAAGAGAATTTGAACTGAGGAGGCAGGCGTTGGGGGTGGGGACATGATTAATCAGGCTACTTCTTTAAAATTAGAGTTGGAAGTTTTGCTTCAAAAGGAATTTTGTTATACCTTATTCTCCTTTTCATGTTTAAACATTGGAGCCAGTATTGAAATCCTGGGTTTTTCTGGTGTCTGCATTTAAAAGATTTTGTTTATGTTAAGGCTTAGGTCACATTAATAGGTATGTTTTAAGGAAAACATTACCTCTGTGTGACCTCTGGGATTTGAAGTTGAAAATTCAGTCACTGGAAAAAAAGGCATCCTAGTTGTCATGGATGAAATCTCTAACCTTAAAGACAATTGTGTGTCATCCTGTGAAAGTCTTCATACAGCAGTAGAAAATAGTTGAACTAGAGCTGGAGCAAAGTAGGTTCTGATGGATCATATTTTAACTACATTTTTAGAGTCTGGTTAAAAATGAACATGTCGAGGGAAAATAAATAAACTAGTGGAATTTTATGGAAGTAGCAAACCATTTTCAGTGATCCTTCAGGAAACAGGTTCCAACTCCCCCTAAGGAACCCATCCCCAATTCTTAAATTGTTGTTATAAGCTAAGTATTTTACCTCCAGAGGGAAGAATAAATTTATGCTGGTTATCATATATCAGAATTACAAGGACATCATCTATTAATGATCATTTATTCCTAGCTACTTGAAGAAAAATACCCAGTAATTATAGCAAATGTAAGTCAAATAGTAATAGCATAGTTTACATAGTATAGTAATTATAAGTTATGTTCATGCATGTGGGACAAGGGTCTTTTATGCTTGGTATTAAATCTGTGCTGCAATTTACTCACAATACCATTGCTGGGATTGAAGAAAGGAAGCTTGCCCGTAGAAAGGAAACTTGTCCTCCTTTCACATTTCCAATAAGTCATTTGAAGAAAACTACTCTTCACATGCCTTGCTAAATCCAATTACCACCAAGCCATCATAAACAAATATTCATTGCATTTTCAACTAGTTCTTTATTGCACAATGCAAACTGTATTGTTAAAATTTAAACTGGGAGTGAGAGCGCATATTTGTTCATTCATTTCAAATTTGATTGGGGGAAAAATTCAAGCATATATTGTGACATTTTCTTTTTAGAGACTGCTGCTAAATGGACAATCATAAGATACTCTCAAGTCTAGCAAAAAGCCAGACAAAAATTTGGGCATCTCTGGCTTTGATATTTGGTAACACTGGAAACTACAAGTTTGCCTAAGCAAAAATATACTAAATAAAAGTTTTGTAAAATTTTAGCATGAAAGGGAAGCATTAAAAATCACTTTACATGCCCCACACAGTGGAATCAGTGAGTATAAATCTTCTGGATGCTCACGTACACTTAGAAGGATTGAAGGCCACTGATGTCCTATCTGAAGTTAATAGGTTCAATAATTATTGATGTGTGTAATTCTAATCTATAGAAAAATTAAATTGATAAATCAATGAGAAATACTTCTCATTAAAAAGAAAATAAAAAGATTTTTCAAGGCCCTTCCAAATTTGGCCCCACCCAATCTCTCAGGTCTATCCAGCAATACTTTCTGGAGCAGCTCCAGCCACACTCAAATAATCCTCCAGGCTTTCTGTCTTGCAACGAAATGACTCTTATAACAGACACTTCTCTGTATTTTCACCTTGTAAACAGAAACCTATCACTCAGATTTTAGCTTAAATACCTCTTCCTCCAAGAGGTCTTCCATGCCCCCACCCCAACATTCTTATGTCACCCAACATTGATGGCCTCTCATTGTATCCTCTACTTTTCCCTAATTGTCCCCTGTATCGTATTTCATTGCAACTACTTGTTTACTTCTCTACTAATCTCTCCTCATATCGAGCAGGTAAGAGCCATGGTTTCAGCTCCACATCAAATTTTTAGCATCTACCACAGTGACTGGCACAGAGCATGAGCCCAGTAGATATTTGTTTTGGGAATGAATGACCCTTGGCCTGGCTTCTAATATTGTTGTCCATAGAAAAGCTTTGGGGATGGTATGGAGAGTATAGGTTTGTAGTCAAGAGCTGAAGAATATCAAGAAGTGTGCTTGGGAAAAGTCTATGTGGCTTCAATTTAAGTTTGATCATGTAATTTTTAAGCAGGTGGTTGTTTTTCACCTCTCTCCTTTATTTTTCCCTTGTTTAATTTTATTTATTAGAGCTTCTCACAGCCTTTTAACATACATTAATATTCATTATTCAATTCCATGAGGGGCATTTTTCAAACTTATTTGATCATGGATCCTTTTGTTCTAAGAGCATCCACTGAGATATCAGATATATGGGTCTCATGGAACACAATTTGAGATATGTCCGGCATAAACCATTCTGCGCTATTATTATTTTTGTCTCTATATCTATAAAATGGGAATAAAATTATCTGCATTGATCTGGTAGGAACATTAATGTGTTATTATGAATCAAAGCATCTATTGATTTCATTGATCTATTGCATGACAAGGACTTGTCTAACACCACACAGAGGGGGCATATTCCTTGAATGAAGAAAATATTCTACATAGAAATGTCTACATATACTCATTATTTTCAATTCTACAAATTTTCAGACTCCCATTTGTTCATCATCAAATAGTATTTATTAAACATGTAGTTTATATATCTGTTTTTACTATTTAATAAATAATCTTTGAATGAATAGATAACATGATGATGATCTTCAACAATTTCTTTCTCATTATCTTTAAGGCTAAACTTCACAACAGAAATGTAAACAAATGGAGAATGCACTTGGGAAGCCTTCTATGCTCTATCCCTGCCCAGTCTTGTTCTCTACACTGATGCAGGGGACATAAGATGAGATTTTATTTATTTGTTTTATACCAGATTCTTCTTTCTAACATTGATACTAGGACAACTAAACCATTGTGAGTGACCAACTTCTAGCATTTTGGGCAGAAGAGAGAGAAGGGCCAAATGAGCAGATGCTATCATGTCTAGGAATAAAAAGAATAGCAAGCATAAAATTAACTAAAAGTCTGTAATGTTATTAAATAATTTCAGAGAATCAAACTAAATTCTCAAGGTTAATGCTGATCTTATGACTTTGTGATTCACAACATTTATATTATGCAGTGTGTATGAGGAGACTGGGAAAGACATTTAGGAATTTATTAATCAAAGAATTCTTGCTATTTGCTCAATTGTGAGAATGAAATAAATTTGAAATGAATAATATTCAAACTAAAATTTTAGAAAATAGAGGGAAAATCTGAGGAAAAAAAAAGGAAAATGGTTACCTGGGCATGAGTTTTTATATGTTAATTATCAAAAGTTATGAAATTAAATGTCATAAAATTAAATAAAAAATGTACAGCCAGCCCTGGCTGGGTGGCTCAGTTTGTTGGAGTGTCATCCATGCACTAAAGAGGTTGTGGATTTGATTCCTGTCAGGGCACATACCAAGGTTGTGGGTTCAATCCCTGGTCAATGCCCATACAGGAGGCAATTAATACATGTTTCTCTCCTCTCTTTCTCCCCCCCTTCCTCCCCCTCTCTCATCCTTCCTTTATCTTTCTAATATCAATAAAAAAAAATATCCTCTGGTGAGGATTTTAAAAATGTATGGCCAATATTTTGTATATGGTTACTTTTTTAAATTTAGTATATACTCAACATTAAAACATCAGTTTAAGTCTAACAGCTAAAACATTGTATATATCTTCTAAACTGTGTGTGTGTGTGTGTGTGTGTGTGTGTAATCATATATACAGATACTTAGAAACATATAGTACATTTGGCTTTATGACTCCATGGTTAAGCTTTTCAAAACATGAAAGAGAATAGCAAATTCCCCAAAACACAGCAGCACAAATCAACATAGAGTTGTTATCTCACACTCCTAGGGTCAGAAATTCAGGATGACTTGCCTAGGTCCTCTGATTAGGGCTTCAAAATGGCAGTGAAGTTATTGTCCAGAGCTTGGATCTTATCAGAGGCTCAAATGGGGCAGATCTGCTTCCATGCTCCCTCAGGTTGCTGGTGGAATATACTTCTTTGTGGTAGTAAGATTCTGGCGATTTACTTTAAAACATCAGTTAAGGATGGAGTCTAATATAATTAAGGTAATCACAAGAGTGGCATCCATTGTCTTTGTCATACTGGAAGGGTCAGCAGCCTGTCACAGGTCCCACCCACACTCAGAGGGAGAGGATTGTACAAGCATGTGAAGTCTATCCACCACAGCCACAAACTGCCTTTGAATTGTACACCTTTTAGGTTGTACTCCTGGAAAAGAATGGTTTCTTTCCATTGGTGCCAGTTTGAAAAATCCTAGGGAAAGATTATTATTGGCCTCTAAAGTCAGAGGTCCATGGCTGGACCAATGTACTGCAGTCAGTGACGCAGGGTTCTCAACTTATCCGAGAAGACGTTAGAAAAAAGGATGGATCCTGAGAAATGAGGGGGACTCACCAATCTTAGTTATTTCAAACCAGGTTTCCACTAGTTTTGAAAATGTGATCCATTATTTTTCTATGTCTTTTGGACTTAGAAGTTTGGACTTCTTCACTTTGATCAGACTGAGAGAAGAAATAAAGGAACCCACAAAGACTGGCAGGTGAATCACTGTCTTTAGCTTGAGGATATAAAGGCAAACATTTTAAGTCTAACAAATAATGCCTGCCGGGAGCCATAAAAACAGAGTTCGGTCTCACTTCCTGGTCAGCCCTACTTCCTGATTGAGCAAGAACAAAGAAAGCCCGTGCACCAAAGAAGCCCGCGAGCGCCAAAGGCCAGAAGAACCTCCCACATCAGAGTAACCAATCAGCTAGGACAGATACCCAGTCCCCAACCAATCATCCCATGGCAATTCCTTATCCTACCCCTCCCCTCCTGAGTGCTTATATACCGCAACGCTCGAATAAAAAATGAGGCTTGATCAGAACCCTGTCTTGCCTCCGTTCTTCGTGTTCCTTGTTTGTTTCATTCTCTTAGGTGGTTCCTGCGTGCCCTCGTTGCTGCCCCGCGGGCCAGGGCAAATTGGCACCCAACGTGGGGCACCCTGGGGACCCCCCCCCCGACGAAAACGTCTACCGGAGAAGCCCTGGCCAGGCACCCCCCCAGAGTCGCCGCGAGGACCCGCGAATGAAGACTCAGCACTAGATCGCCACGGTCCCACCCGCCGTGAGACAGATCGGAGTAAGACACAGAAAAATACAACTCCTAGCCAGACTGAGAAGTGACCGCTGGAAATGCTTTGGTACGTCTGGGTCATCATCATTCTTCTCCTGCTTATCATCTCTATCATTCCTCTCTATGAGTGCCGCCGAGACCCAAGGCTTGTTCCAGGAGGCAACCTTTTCTGCCCCTGCTGGGATCCAGAAAGACAGTAGATTTATCCCCCAATGGCTACATCAATGGCTACATCCCTCACCATCCTCCTAACGATCACCTCTGTCAGCTGCAGTCGTCATCAACCCTTCAACCAAACATGGTCTGTCACCTCATATATTGACGGTAAAGTACTATATTCCACCACACGCATTGCCCCATTGAACACCTTCTTCCCCACTCTCAACTTCGATCTCATGGATATTATGGAACCAGGGCCTGCCAGGAACCCCTGTAGTCAAGGCAAGGTAGACTTTTACATCTGCCCCAGCACCCGAGGTAATAGAGCAAAAATTAGACAATGTGGAGGCACTGAATCCCACTTTTGTGCCGCTTGGGGATGCGAATCACAGGCACCTTGGTTAAGACCAAGGCCTGATGCCCTTGTAATTTTCTCCAGAGATCCCCTGACCCTAAATAATTGTGATAATTATCCACTTAGAGGTCATAATCCAAAGATGCCACAAAAACCCTGCAACAGACTCCTCATTACCTTCACAGATAAAGGCAAAACTTATTCAGGCTGGACTTCCGGAGTAGATTTTGGAATTAGACAATATCTTCACGGGACAGACTATGGAGGTGTCCTCACTATTAAACTACGAGCCACACCATCCACACCCCCTGTCAGTATCGGCCCTAACTTAGCTATCCCCCTAGCTGACAAGAATAAGCCTTCTCTGAAACCACTACCTACCAAAACAAACTCCAATACTCCCCCCACAGCTCCGGCTCCCATACTGCCTCCCATTGGACCTCCATCCACCAAGGACTCTATGTTATCCTTACTCTCTGCTACCTTCCACACCCTAAACCAATCTAACCCCAATATCACCCAGTCCTGTTGGTTGTGTCTCTCCGCCATCCCTCCCTTCTATGAAGGCATAGCAATGTCCAACAATTACTCCATTGTTCAGAACATCACTCAATGCCGTTGGCAACACAGTGGACAGGGAAAAATAACACTCCAGGCTGTCTCTGGATCGGGACTCTGCCTAGGGCCCGTGCCTACTTCACATCGGCACCTCTGTAATCAAATAATTACCCCTCAGAATAATCAAGAATATTTAATTCCTAACAATAACACATGGTGGACCTGCAGTGATGGCCTGACACCGTGCATCTATGCCCCCCTCCTCAGTAACTCCTTTTGTGTACAAGTTTCCTTAGTTCCTAAAGTATCCTATCTTAGTGATGAACAATTTTCCCACTCATTATTCCCCGACAATGCCTCCCCTGATCCCTCCCTCAGACAGAAAAGGGAACTTATTACAACCCTCATGGTGGCCACCCTCTTAGGCCTCGGTGCCACGGGTACAGGGGTCGGAATAACCTCTCTTGTTCTTTCCAATCAATATTACAACCAATTACAAGAAGCTGTCGATGAGGACATCAAAAGTCTAGAAGGTGCCATTTCTCATCTACAAGAATCCATGACGTCTCTAGCCGAGGTGGTACTCCAAAACCGACGAGGCCTGGATCTACTTCTTCTACAACAGGGAGGCCTCTGCGCCACCTTAGAGGAACAATGCTGCTTTTATGGTAACCATTCTGGGGTTATTAAAGACTCACTGACAAAAGTTAGAGATAGATTAGAGAAAAGGCGAAAGCTAAGAGAACAAAATCAAGATTGGATAGAACGATGGCTTAACACCCCCCCTCCCCCCCGGCTTTCAACCCTATTACCCTCTATCTTAGGCCCTCTAGCCGGTCTACTCCTACTCCTTGCTTTTGGACCATGGGCCTTTAGAAGGCTCACACATTTTATCAAACAACAAATAGATTCCCTCATAGCCAAACCCATACAAGTACATTATGACCGCTTAGCTGAGGCTGACCGTGAACAGGACTATGACCTCTACCAGCGCTCCCTCCCTACGGGGACAGCATGATGACCAGAGGAATGCTTACCTACTCCCCTCCAGGAGAAAGGTATGGGCACCGAGCTGAGTGCAGAACAAAGCACTGCAAGGGAAGGTCCCATAATCTTTTGACCCCCTCTGGTTTTCCCTGAGAGTATACCTGGCTTACATAGAGGTTGGTATCTATCAAAAAAAATTTTTTTTTCTTTCTTAGATGGCCAACAGAGATGCCCATACCGCATCCTACTCGGATGCTAATGAAGCAAGCCCTGGTGAGCTTGGCTGGCAGCCAATGACGGGTAAGAGGAGAAGGCATACGCTGAGGGGCTCTTCTATAGGCCCTACCTGCAACCTAAGACAGGCACTGGATCAGAGCGATTCAGTTAGGCCAATGACGGGTAATGCAGGCGTTAAACCAGGTATCCCGAGTCTCCCAACCTAAGACAGGCGCAGCCACCACAGGAAAGGCTCTCTGGCCTTAATTCCAGGCTCTACCTCTCCTCCCCAAAAGATACCGAGAGCTGTTACCTGTGGGCTTGGGAAACCCACGGGAGGAGCCGGGTCACTACTCCCTCGCTCGGTTAAAGCCCACTCCCGCTTAAAAACAGAAAGGGAGGAGATGCCGGGAGCCATAAAAGCAGAGTTCGGTCTCACTTCCTGGTCAGCCCTACTTCCTGATTGAGCAAGAACAAAGAAAGCCCGCCCGCCAAAGGCCAGAAGAATCTCCCACATCAGAGTAACCAATCAGCTAGGACAGATACCCAGTCCCCAACCAATCATCCCATGGCAATTCCTTATCCTACCCCTCCCCTCCTGAGTGCTTATATACCGCAACGCTCGAATAAAAAACGAGGCTTGATCAGAACCTTGTCTTGCCTCCGTTCTTCGTTCTTCGCGTTCCTTGTTTGTTTCATTCTCTTAGGTGGTTCCTGCGTGCCCTCGTTGTTGCCCCGCGGGCCGGGGCAAATGCCCAAAATAATTCTTCCATAGCTAAATAAAATAAAATATCTTACATAAACCTCTGGGTATATCTCCTAATGTTTACCATAATTTAGCAATATATATTCACTTTCTTCTTAACAATCTTATTAAGATGTGCTCATGCTACATAAACTCCTGCTGCAGAGGTAAAAACTGTAATTACAAAACATTGCTTAATTTTCCCACATTTTTAACACATGTCAGATGCAAGATGCAGGATTCAAATTCTGAAGTTTTTTAAAAAAATACTTTTTACCTTCCTGGCCTAACTGGGCCTACACATGGGTAGATAAATAATACTGCAAAGTTAGTAAATAGGAGTGGGAGAGGGGTAATCATAAATATAATGAAAATGGAACCTGGCCACTTACAAACCAGTCAGAATCTTTTTTCTGTATTTGAAAACCATACCATCATCCTGACCTTCCAGTCATTTTAGTTAATAATATTTATTTTTAGAAACTCAAAGCTATTAAAGCCATAGGGCCTAACCATAATATTTTTAATTTCCATATCTACCACTTGAAAAACACTAAAGAAGATTCTCACTGAGCTTTTAATGAGAACAGGAAATACTCCCACTCCATCATGTTCAAAATTAAGAAAGTATTTGATCATTTGATAAAGAAGTACAAAATATTGAGTTCTGTGATGCAAAGTTTAAAAAAATGGTATAAGAGGAAGATAGTGAGAAATTTCTAGAAAAGCTACTTCTGTTTGTTTTGGATGTTAAACCAGGAAAGCAAATTGCCAAATAAGAACAGAAGCATAAATTAGTTCAAGAGACAGCTAAGACATCTTTATGGAAAGAGAAAATTGATGGATCCCGCCTTGGAGCATGAAGGTGGAGTTAAAGGGCTTGAGCTTGTCTTCTATCAAGCAATCCTTAAAGCCAATGAACACTAATGTCTCTAAAAAATGTCACTTTTCAGGATATCCCTTTTTATATGCATTTGTCAAGCAGGGGTGAAGTGGGAGGGCAACCCTTTATTGGAGCGGCCAGTCTGTCAGAGAAAACTAGACTTCCTGGAACCAGGATCTCAAATATTAGTATAATTGACACAACCCCTAAGGTTTTCAAGTCGACAGTGCCCTGCAGTTAACACTGTGGGTATTTTTTTGGATGAAATCTTATAAAACAAGCCATGTTCTGAATATGGTCACTCCAAGGAAAATTTATCCTTGTTGACTTAAGCATATTCTAAACATTTTTATGACACACAGAGACATAAATTCTTAGATTATAGAGTTAGCAGGCAGTTTAAAAAACAGTACTCTGGGGAAAAACAATTTTCTGACTTATTATATTGTGAAAATGTAGTTTTTGTGGACTCCATGGGGGAGGTTTAGTCACACAGAGATCTTTACAAATTTTTGGTTAATAGCAACTTTATCTCCCTAAGCCCCAGTTCCCCAAATCCAGTGAGGTTGATTGTAATTATCTTTTGAAATAAGAATAAACGATGACCTACTGTTTCATAAATAAAATACTTAAATAATGTAATGATGATGACAGCTGCTTCCAACTCCTAACTTTCTTCCAATGAGGCAGCATAGGAAAGTGGTGATGAGCATAGACCTTGCAATACAATTACAGAATTCTGGGTGGGAATCTCAACTACCTAGAGTTGGCAAATAACCACTTTTTTTTTTTTTTTTTAATCTGTAAAATGAACCTAAAACAAGTACCTACCAGCTGTGGTGATTGCCTGAAGTAATGCATATGGAGTGCCTAACACATAGGCAAACCCAATTAGATTAAGTTGTAGTTATTGCTATGTATCAGGTATTATTTTATTAGAAATGTTTTCTTTTTGTTTCATATAGTCCTGAGAACAACCCATTCACTTCAAACATGAAGGAGACAGACATAGTGTAAGGACTAATACCTTGCATAAGGCCACTTAGAAAATGACACAACCAAATTTAAATTCCATTCTGTTTGCCTTCAGAGCCTGTTGACTCCTACTCAAAAGTAAGAGAAGAACTGGAGTTTTATTGTTGTTTCCCTGAAGGCCAAAGAATATGGTTTTCTAAAGAAAAGAAGGAAAGTAATCCTATCCTCCATGGTTCTTCTGCTAGATTGTGTTATAGATAAGTCTGATGCTTGGGTCTAGCAAAAAATAAAAATAAAAAATCTGACTAGTGAAATAACTTTCTTTCTAGTCTTTTTAACACTGTTTGGCTTTTTCCTAGGTAATTTAAATGTGCATCCTTTCATTCATTTATTCAACAATTGCTAAGCATCTATTATGCACTTACTGCTGGGCTAGGCTCCATGTGAATGCAATCTAATGGAGGAGGTTGACTTGTGTATTTACTAAGGACATAAATTTCAGATTGTGAAACAGAGAAGCTTCAAAAGAAATGTAATTAAATCAAGTTAGAAAGCAGAGTGGCAGTTCAATGAGAGGGATGAATGTCATCTGACAAATAATTGGGGCAAGTTAGGTAGTGGATAAAAAATGCAGGACCCATGAGGAGATGCATGTTAGAAATTCAAAACAGAGTTTCTCAACCAAGGTCAGTGTGTTCACATTAGAAATGCAAAGAAAAGTAGTGACGTGTTATTTAAAGAAATATCTCCTTCTTAAAGTTTTACCCAACACTGGTTTACTAGTCAATAAACTGGCAAGACCCTAAAAATCTGCACATCAAAATAGATGTTTCCAAATTACTCAAGAGGTGCACAAGAATTAATCATAGTTACAGATTCAGAAGCTTGTTCCCCAAATCTTCAATGTATATGTATCCTTTGTATTTTGAGAAGGTGGGATTGAATGTCTCTCAGCATATGAAGTACTATATATACTAGCTGTTGGACAGTCATCAGTGTGGCATAGATATTGAACTGTACTGGTTTATAATCTTTAGCTCTAGTTTGGTGTAGACATTTTCCCAGTAGAAATCACATTATAACTCATTGCAGAAGAGTCATCTATTAGACATATTAAAAAACTGGAAGGTTGCACACAAAAATCTGGCTCTCACCTTTACCTTCTCACTTCCAAGCAATTGTGATTGCTCCAAACTCTCAACTTTGGTTTCTCAAGCCAGAACATCTGCGGGTTTTTCATTGAGTTGAAACCACTGAGCATGACAACAGTCTGAATGTCATAAAAATAGGAAACTCATATCATGCAGTTCCCATCTCCCGGTATCAACTTGCCTCCTGATCTGCCTGCTTTGGACCTCTGTCCAATGCTCTCACATAGTTCTTTTTTTTATTTAAATCTTTATTGTTGAAAGTATTACTTATGACCCCCTTCTTCCCCCATTGACCCCTTCTAGCCCACCCCCACTACCCGCCGAGGCCTTCACCAACCTATTGTCTGTGTCCATGGGCTATGCATATATACATACAAGTTTTTTGGTTGATCTTATCCCACCCACCCACACTTACCCTCTGAGATTCAACAGTCTATTCCATGCTTCTATGTCTCTGAATCTGTTTTGTCCATCAGTTTATTTTGTTTATTAGATTCCACATATGTGTGAGATCATGTGATACTTGTCTTTGACTGGCTTATTTTGCTTAGCACATAGTTCTTTTTTATGTTTATCCAGAGTATATAGTTATCTGCAAGAGGGTTAAGCCAGTTGGAACTTATCAGTTATAAACAAAAGAACTCTATACTTGAAGGTCATAAAGTCAAAACTCCACTATTAATATTATTTTTTAAAGTGCTTCAAGACTATCAATAAATTTTTATTTTTTACTGAAAATGAAAAATTTTTGTGTACTACAGAGAATTTCCATACAACAGTCACAGAACTTAAAAAACTGGAGAATCATTTTTTAAAATTTTAGACTGATTTGTTTTAAAAACCCAGTCACCAACTTTGGGTGGTAATCACTATGTTAATGTGGGCATTGCAAAAGAGTCTTACTAGTAAGTCATTGCAAATGTCCCACATCCCGCGTGGTTCAGGGTTCAGGTTCAGGGTTCGGGTTTGGGCTCTGGAGGAGGCCGCACACAAATGAAAGAGACAAGACAAGAAATAATAATTTGGAAATTGGGGGCCAGGTGGAAGCCCAAGGAAGGACTCTGCTTTGCTCTGGCCTTGCCATCCCTTTTATTCAGGTCTGGGATACACCCATAGCCCCTGGGCAGGCAATTCCAGTAATAGCTCGGTGATAGCCCATCAGCAAGGACTTACAAAAGACTGAAAGGTGGAAGTTGCTTCAGCTCCCTTTGTCTCCACCAGACAGTGGGTGTATGGCTCTGACCTTTGCCAGAGCTCAAGGTCTCCAGACTTCTGGGTTCCTCGTCCACCCCTCTCTGCTAGTGAAGACAATGGGCGGCTTCCCATGCAAGTCATATCTGTTACATATATCTTGGAAAGATAAACCAGAATTCAGTGAGTTTCAACCATCTCATTTACCTAATCTACTAACCAGTAAAGGTTAAGCAGCTGGTCTTACAGAAATATCCATCATAAAATGAGGTCTGGAAATCATAAAATATGCTTACACACATTTACATCACAGAATTTGTAATCTAAGATTGACATGTTTGAGCTTGAAATTAAGAATTAGAAGTTAAATGTTGAGAAGCAGATAAAAGAGGAAGTACCAGTTAAAAACATTTGTCATGCTATTCTTTTGTTGCTAATTTAGAAGACTTTAGTCTCAATTTAGCTTCTTTCAGTTAATACAGTACCTAATCTAGGATTAAACATCTAGAAATTTGCTATTTATATGATCAGGAATATGACCGCATAAATAAAATTCTATCTCTTTTAGTAAAACAAACATACCTTTAAATTTCCCTTCATCATTATTCATCACTGATAAAGCCTCAATATAACAATGTACATTATTTATTCCATTATAATCAATTATTGTACTTATCACTACATATGGATCTATGGCCATAATAGAGTTGTACTAGTATGGTTTGTATGTAGGGGATACTTTGAAACACTTATTTCTTTTTTTAAAATTTCTTTATTGATTAAGGTGTTACATATGTGTCCTTATTCCCCCATTACTCCTCCATCACCCCCCCCACTCATGCCCTCACCCCCCTGTTGTCTGTGTCTATATGCATGCATACAAGTCCTTTGGTTGATCTCTCCCCCTTACCCCCACCCTCCCCTACCTTCCCTCTGAGGTTTGAAACACTTATTTCTACTGCTTAAGTAATTTGAAATGTCATTTGAGAAACAAGCTTTAAAATTAAAATTTAATGAATCCAGCAAAAACATGCAAAGCCACCTTAAAAAGATACAATCCATCCCAGGCCAAGAAGATTAGATAGTAAGCCCTAGCTGGTTTGGCTCAGTGGATAGAACATCAGCTTGTAGACTGAAGGGTTCCCGGTTTGATTCTGGCTAAGGGCAGATGCCTGGGTTGCGAGCTCAATCCCAGTAGGGGGCATGCAGGAGTCAGCCAACCAATGATTCTTTCTCATCATTGATGTTTCTCTCTATCCTCTCCCTTCCTCTCTGAAGTCAATAAAAATATATTTTTAAAAAAGATTAGATAGTAAATGGACTGTATATATTAATATGCCTATAGAGAGAATGTGTGGACAGAAAGGTGTTGCTCAGCTCCTGAAGCAAAGGAAAGGGGATCACACATGCAAACCTTAGCAATGTCGGCTCAAACAGGGCAAGTTTTAAGCAAAGATATGAATTAATTCCAGGAAATATTTTGTTTTTTGTTTTGATTTTTAATCGCTTGGGCAGCCCAAAGCCATAACCAGTTCAGACCACCCTGATGTCAGGTATATCCCAAATGTAAAGATGGGCATATATCAGAAAATCTCATTCATTCATTCACTCATTTGCTTATTTAGCAACCTTTTACTGAGTGCTAACAAAATTCTGATAGAGGGCAAGAAGATGGTGAGCTAAACAGACAGAACCCACATTCATTAAGCTTCCACTCTATGGGAATTATAAGCAATAATTGTATACTCACAGCTAGAATATAATTCTAGAGAGTGGTAAGTTCTAAGAAGGAAATGTTTAGAAGATGAAAAAATATTAAGAAATGGGTTAGGAAGGTTTTGACACATACTCCAAGATCACACTATTCTAAATTGATGGACTGGGATGTGATCCCAGAGAATTTTGTCTCCAGAGTCCACCTTTGTGAATTACATTTATGTCATCAAACGTGCAGAGAATGTTTCTTTAACCTGTTTTTAGTAGGTCTTTTATTTCAAATTAATTCTTGCTATCAGGCCAAGTGTATATTGTTTTCTCTATAGTATTTTTTTTCCTGCATATTGGTATCAACATTATAAAGATGAGCAAGAGGTGGGTGCTCATTGTACAAGGGAAGTAGGTAAAGACAGTATATTTAAAAAAATGCAACAAAAAGCATTGCTTTTCAATCCATGTGTAGAATTTTGATACTAAAATAATTCTTTGAAAAACTCAAAGAGAATGCAGCCCATTAAGTTTCTAAAAAAAAAAAAGGACAATCCTTTCTAGATTCACTGAAGTCTAATGTATGACAAGCTTCATTTCAAACGTGCTTTAAAAACATGATGTAACTCTGACAAGTTAGACTTTGTAACTTGGCAGAGGCAAAGTTTTTGAAATGTATTTGTATATGTGTTGGGTGTAAACTGTTATTGTACTGGAAAACTTCTTGAAAGGGATTTTTATAAGTCTCATCTTGTCTCTCTCAAGTAGCTGTTAAAAATAGAGTTTATTGGCAACTATTTTCCCTTGTGTTAGAGAAGGATTAGCTTAATCCTGGTGAAATATCTTAACACTTCACTATATTCAATTTTATACAACTTAACTTTTATTACTCACTGTCCTAAAATAACTGTATGTATCCTAAGTGACTGAAAGTTATACATTTGTCAGGTTTGTTTTTACAGACCTGTGAAACAAATGCTGTTCTCTAAACCAGGTAAATTTTTTTTGCTTTCCTACACACACCTGAATTACTTTAATTTTGGGTGAATGTTTATTTATTTTTTTCCATAAAATATTAAAGTTCCTCTATGTGTTTAATAAAGCATGATAGAATTAGTCAAGCAAACATTCTGATCTTTTGTACAGTGTGCAATATACAAAGCTATTTGAGATCCTCTTTTTAAAATAATCCTATTTGGATTTAGGACATTTATGTGTACTAAAGCTGTTCTCCTTTCCAATTATAAAAAGTCCAATTATGACTTTTTTCCTCCTCACTCCCATATTCTGGACCAGCTTAAAGCTAAGTTAAATTGGCACAATATCTCCAAATATCCCATCAACCCTTTCAGCTTCCTTTCTTTTCCTTCCTTTCCCATTTGTAAATATCCATTGCCCTTCCAGGGACAAAACCTGATATTAAAAACTAATCTGTCTTTGTCACTGATAGAAGGATTTGAATTTAGGTTTATACATTCCCTCTGACTGAGATATTTGTCTTTAAAACGTTATCTCTACACTTTAAATGAAAGAATGTGTCCTTGGTAAAAAATTTCAAAGAATTGTTTCTTACTTGTGTAAAGGCATGCACCTTGCAGCAGCCACATGATCTGAACCATGGAACATCCAAGTTCAATGACACATGGAAGGAAAGAGATGGAGGAGTCACACTGTCTCCTAATTGACTCCAAAATCATTCCCCCTCTTCCCAGATCATTGGCCAGGACCAGTCATATCTAGCCAATGAACATCTAGGCAATGCTTAGTGGTGTCTTCATCAAGAATAGATATGGCTCTTCTTGATCTGGAGATATATGGACTGAAAAAGACACACTTTCCCATACACTCATACTCAAAAAGCCATAGTGAAACAATGACAGGATGGCCCAATGGACACTCTCATTCCGAAAGAGGAAGAGCAAAGGATAGAAAGCAGCCCTGATCCAAGGCCATTCTGAAATGCTGTTGGCAGATTCTGTAAAGCCTCCACCCTGAGGTCTGAAGCATGCTTCAGTTCAGTTCCTGTCCTAGCCACCCTCTAGGGGTTCTTTCTTGTCCTTTGTCACATATGAAGTGAGTGTTGGAGGACAGCCTCTTTTGGAGAACTGTTCAGCTTTTCAGCCCACTTCCAACTTTGGGGATTTTGATGACATGGGGTGTATTAAATTTCATGAAAGGTTATTTTTCCCAGGCTTCTTTGGCAGTTCATTTTTCTCTAAGACTAAGTTGGTTTCCTGAACTTCTTAGTGTAGAAGCATTTGGCCTCTAGCAGAGGACAATGGGTGAACATGTACTGTCTGCAACAGTTACACATAAATTCAATCTTTAAAACAGTCCTGAGGTTAAAGTATGGTCGTATTGACCATTTTAGAGATGGAGATGACATTACTGGCAAGGTTAGCCAAGATTAGCCTCACCTGCATGCATTTGGACCTATTCATGTGCCCATTTGGTCTGTTAGAGGTAATTATGGAGACAATAGACCATAAAATTTAAAAATTGGACTCTTTCAAAGAAAATCCAAGATTTGTGGTCACTAAATGTTTGTTTCTTTTACTCCACACACATTGGGCTTTTTGATTGGCTGTTTTGTTTTTAAGCCAGTCACTGAGAAGCTACATTTGGTCAGCACCTATATCTGTGATCTGAGTTTTACCAGAAGACACTGGGTACCACATTTGTTAAAACACTTAAAATTTTGTATTGTGCAATTGGAACTTACTAAATATGTTTCACCGATTATTAGAAATACAACATTTAAAACAGCTTTATTTCTTTTTTGTCCCTATGGCTTAATCTGTATAGGCACAATTGGATGTGGCAAATGTCTACTCGTTCTTATTTCTCACCATGAGTTTAAAACAGCTCACACTGTGGGGACTGACATTTCCAGGTCACAGTCAAAAGACATGGCCAAGGCTTTTGGTCGTGTCGAATTCTGCATGGCACATGCACTACCTCTCCTCTGAGCATAATTTTGTTTTAGAAATGAATGGCATTACAGAAACCTCAGAAGCACTGACTTAAATCCTGCCCTGCCAACCCTCTTTGGGAGATTCAGTTACATCCCTGAGTTCCCTACATCAAATATCCACTTGATTCCAGTGAATTTTAAAGTAATACAACCCCTGGAAAAGTTTGCCTTTTTATGCCTTCCTCTCCTCCTCTTTCTCCTTCTCCTTCTCCTTAACAGAATATGTTTTCCCTTTTAGCAGAATGTATGAAATGTATGCTGTGCAGATGTTTTTGAATTTTTTTCTTTGGTACATTTGTGTTTGGAATCTGTAAAATTCTCTGACTTCATTCTTTTTGAAGCATTCTACTTTGCTAGGTTTCACGAATGATTTTTTTATTATTATTATTATTTCTGAGAAAAGGTGCTTGCATACCAGGGATCTCATTCATTCTCCCCATTTCACTTAGTGTGGATTTGTCAAAAGGAGCATTCAGTGAAATATGTTTCTATCACTCTGCAAAACCCTGGCTAAAGAGAAATCTTGACAGTAAACTTGTACCTTGTCTCACACATCAGTTGATAAAAGTTAACTATTCTGTATTAGCATATGTTACCAGAGACTGGTTCAGTAGTTGCTTAACCAGATCAAGTCCCCATTTCCAGAGCTACCCTTTTCCTCAAGAAGAAGGCTGTAAGCTACTAAAGAATCGTAGTAATTGATTATACATCAAGTCTAAATAGACACAGAGTAAATTGCATAGCATTTGGTAAAACAAGTTACTCACTGTTCCTCTTTCACCTTCTAATGACTGTAATTCAATTAGGCTTATTGCCTGTTATTCAATATGATACTACTGTGAAATTGTTCCTTTTGCCATGCAAAGTTTAGAGTTAAAGAGCCTGCTTTTCTTCTTAAAGCATACAGGCACTTATATTAGAGCAGGATTTCATTATATTTAAAAACTTTTTCCACTGTTTACTTTATTACTGGGGTCAGATAAAGGAGCCAGAGTCAGAATTAGTCTTTTGCTCTGGGAGGATGGATATGAAGAAAGAGAAACCCCAGTGGAAATCAATTGTGGATTTATTTGTATTTCCACAGCTCAGAAATTACAGGAACATTAGCAATGCTGGAAGAAAAAAGTATGGGGGTGGAGGAGTCCATATTTTTATTATTATTCCTAAAATACACTGCAAATAATCCTGGGATATTTTGGTACAGGATATTTTAAATAGTCTATGAAACATAAATATTTTCAATCAATCTCAAAATTTTCACTGTAAAAAAATCTATTTCCCAGGCTGATCCTACCAAGAGAAATTTATGAACAGTTTTCCTTATATAACCATGAAAAATGTGTAGATATAGAGTTGATTTTTAGAATAAAAAACACACACACACTAGTAGTATATTCCAGGTTTAAGGAATTTTCATGCAACCTAAGAATCAGATCTGAGTAGCTATAATCCAGAGGATGGGCCTGAGTTATTATCTCTGTGACAAGTTACTGAATCTTGTCTTATAGACAAGCTACTGAAGCTTTATCTTATGTGTTGAAGAGGACTTTCATGAAGAATAAATGAGTTAGTACATGTAAAGTAGTTAGAAGAGTCCCTGGTACATTGCAAGTCTCAAAAACAAAAACCCAGTTACTTCACTCTTCTTATGACTATGATTATTATTATACGGACTAACACTGAAAGTTTGCCCATCCTATGAAGTATAATTCAATTCATACCTCCATCAAGCTCATGATGATGTTGGATTTTTTTAGTGAATTCGGTGACCAGGTTATACAATTTAACATGTGATCATATAGTTAAACCTCTGATTATGACCATCCTACTTATGAATATCCCACAGATATAAACAGTCTGTTTCATCTTTCACCTAGCAATTGAAGCTCTGCATGTCCTTAAATTAGGGTTCTACTCTTTTGGATACACATACACACATTTGTGTACCCCCAACTAATTTACATAATCTGGGGACACAAGGATAATGACCTGTACATAAATCCCACTAGAAGCTTAGAAAATATTTTAAGCTTTGATCTAATAACGTTGCAGCAATTCTATTCGTCCATATCAGTATAAGACCTAAACATTCAGGCCTAAGAAATAAATGCACGCAAATATTAAAAATGTCAAAGAACATATGTTATAAGCAATAACTTTTTTCCTAAAATTGCCTAAAAAATGTTCGAATGCCCCACTTGTCACTATTGTTCTTGAGCAATGAAAGCTATAACTTACTTTGTTCAAATATTCTGATATGCATATTATTTCGATTTCTCTGACATTGTATCCAGTTTGCTTAGCTCAAGGTTACTTATTCTGAAGTCACCATGAAGTCATATGGAATGTAATTTTGCACTGAACAAGAGCCCAATTGTAACTTTCCCTTGACATTTGCTCTTTGTATACAAGCATCTTTTCGTTCTATCATCATGGTGAAAATCAGTCAACTTCACATTGTCACGTTTCTTAGGCTGCCAGGCATCTTGTTAAAAGTGATAAATTCAATTAGTTTTTAAATTTATAAAATGTCAATCAATTTGACATGCTTCTTTTTCTTCACCACAGTAAATACACTAACCAGTTTTCTTTGCCACCCTTTCCCTCTGCTCCCCACCAATCAGTATAACCAGGCCTACATATCAGTTTTGGAAAGACCTGGATTCAGCTCATTTATTGACCACTCACGAGCTCGGTTCCCTGAATAGGTCTCCCAGGACCTGCTTCACAGACTGGTTTTGAATATTAAATAAGATATAGAACATACGGTGCTCAGAGCACAGTACCCAGCACAAGAAGGACCAAGTGACCAAGAAAAAAATTGTTTTCTTCATAAACATGAAGAAAAAAAGGTCACTTAGGTTTCAGTGATTCTGGAGATGGTAGTGCTGGTTGTGAACCACAGTGGCAAAGATCAGAGTAGTTATGCATCTAGGGAGGAAGGCACCTGCAAAAAAAATAATGTGGAGAAACTCAAAGGATATTTTTTTTTTAAAACAGAGGAAGTTTTTTTTTATTTATTTTTTAAATATATTTTTATTGATTTTTTACAGAGAGGAAGGAAGAGGGATAGAGAGTTAGAAACATCGATGAGAGAGAAACATCGATCAGCTGCCTCTTGCACACCCCCTACTGGGGATGTGCCCGCAACCAAGTTACATGCCCTTGACGGAATCGAACCTGGGACCTTTCAGTCCACAGGCTGATGCTCTATCCACTGAGCCAAACCGGTTTTGGCTCAAAGGATATTTTATAAAAAGATAGTGGAGCACAAATTAAAGAGTTGAGAAAATGTAAAGTCAAAAGTTTAATATGGACAAATACCTGTAAGTTATATGTGAGTCCTGGGTGCATATAGTAACTGCTTTATAGGGATAATCCCCTGAGACCCACCTGTGGCTCTGCTTAGCAGTTCTCCAAAGTGGTATTTTCAATGTTTCAGAGAAGAATAAACCCTTATTCCCAGATACAAGAACACTTCAACCACCTAAAACCAAACTATATCTTAGAGGCATCATATTTTATTATTAAAACTTGTGTATAATGTATATGCTATTCTATAAAAATATCTGTGTTTGTCATAAAGTTGTTTTTAGCTGAAATTTGGAGAAAATTGAAAGCTCCAGGAACTCAACAAGTCTATTCCTGAAGCTTTGCAAACCCTATGGCATGCTGCCCTCTACTTCCCTGGGGACATAATCATGCTTTTGGAGCAAAGGGTAAACAAAAACTAGCAATATTGCTGCAAAGCAGATGATACAAGTATTCAGGGGAAAATACACCTTTATTTTAGATCATCTGCAACTTCGCTCGAGGCATGTGCTCCTTTATGGGTGGTTATAGAGTTTTAAATCTGTCCTGGACAGTGTGGGTCAACTCTTAAGAGTATCCAAGGATTGGGCTGAAGTTTGGGAAAGAAATAATGTGCTCACAAAACAAGCCCCTAAAGTGTGTTGACTATTGACAGTTATGAGTTATAAGCAACTACAGGTCAATTACTCTCTTGTCAGAACTTCTGTATCCCTTTGGACTGCTCAGAAGGTGGGACCAACTGCTTGGAAGGTGGAGCCTGCTGGTTGTACTTATGCCCATGCACTCCCTAGAAAATTAGGTTGTTCTTTTGTGAAACTAATAAGAAAAATGTTCTTTTTTTGACAGTTGACAGACGTTATATACCCCCAAAATACCAGTCACAACATATGCCTAATTATTTTATGAATTATGTTGCGCTGTCACAGACCTCTTCTGGGAGTCAAGCCCTTCTGAGTGTTTTCACTCCTCCCCCGCCTGGGGCTGAGAGAAACACACCTTGCCACCCGTCTTATCTTGCTCACACATCCTTATTCCTGGGGGGGGGGGGGGGGGGGGGGTCGTGCTGCTCTTCCCATCAGTGGGTGGTCCCGCTCAGTCTGTCTTGGATCAGTATAATGGAACACCCAGTTTAACTCTCATGATATTTGAAGATACTTCTTAAAACACTTTCTTCCTGGAAGGTGTTCATCTTCAACATGCTTTTTGTTCTGCTCTCTTGCTGCCAAAATAACAGGAAAAATCATTTTTCAAACAACCAAAATTATTTTTCATTTTCATCATGAAAGCAGAATTTGTGCATTGAGAATATAAGCTCTGCTTAAGCCCTAAATGTAGAATTCATTTTTGAAAATTCTTGGAGCTTGAGAATAGCTCTAGAACTGCTTAGTCGGCCATCAACAAGCCATCCATCCCACACTCCCACACACAGGTATACATTCAATTACTATAATCTAATCCCCTCTATTCCTGTTCAAGTTCTTATAACAAGTTACATATATTTTATTCAAAAAAGATGATCTAAAATATTAGTGCTCTTGAAAGAAGTAAGAATTGACTTAAAGTTGCACTGAGGACTGAATAGCGTCAGAATTCCTTCATCAGGCCACGCGTAACAGTTATCACACTTTTGGCTGCAATTAACAGAAAATATGACTCAGCTAAATTAAACAATAAGGAAAATGTTGCAAGTCACACAACAAGGCATTCAGAGATCGGGAAATTCCGGAGCTGGTAAAGCTGTTAGCTGAGCAGCATCAATCAAGAGCAAAATTTTCTCCATTCATTTGTTCTGCCACCCTTAGTATCTTCCTCTCTACTCTGGAACTTGCCCTCTCATCAACAAACAAAATGCTGCAGTAACTACATGGTCAAACAACAATTTCAAATTCAAGAAAGGGATAAGAGAAGGCATATCCTTTCCAAGATTTCCATTTTAAGGAGGAAGAAATTTCAGAACAGTTCTCATTCATATTTTATTAGCCAGGATTGTGTCATTCATGCATCCTATACCAATTCTGGACAGGAAGAATGTAGTTGTCACTATTATCTTAGACCAGTGGTTCTCAAACTTGAGTTTGCATCACAGTAGCCTGCGGGGCTTATTACAACACAGATTGCGGAACTTAACCCCTGTATGTAAAGCACAATGAACACATTTCTTTTTCACTCTGGGGTCTTGTTGATCTCCTGGTCCCTGTCCAAAAAGGTTACAAAGATCTTTTCTACTCTCAGATCCTCAAATCAATAATGGTATGATGGCTAATTTTATGTTGAATGAGCTAAGGGAGGCCCAGATTTCTGGCAAAACATTATATCTGGGTATTTCTAAGAAGGGATGAGTGAATCAGTACAATCAGAAAAGAATATTCACTCTCATCAATTTGGGAAGGCATCATCCAATTCATTGAGAGCCCAAATAGAACAAAAAGGTGGAGGAAGGGAGAATTTACTCTCTCTGTTCTTTTTAAAAATATATATATTTATAAAAGTATACTAGTAGTTGGAATCCACTAGTATATTAGTTTTAGTTGTACAACATACTGATTGGACATTTTTATACCTTATAATGTGATCACCCTACAAATCTAGTAACTGTCTGTCACCATGCAAAGTTATCACAAAATTATTGACTATATTTTTTCACCTCTTTTATCCATCCCTTACCCCCTCCCCTCTGACAACCATCAGTTTGTTATCTGTTTCTGTGAGTTTGTTTGTTCTTTTGGATTTTTTTTTTTTTAGATTCCATATATAATTGAAATCTTATATGGTATTTGTCTTTATCTGTATGACTTATTATACTTAGCATAATACCCTCTGGGACCATTCATGTTGTCACAAGTATAGCAAGATTTTATTCTTTTTCATCGTTGAGTAATATTTCATTGTGTACATATTTGTTATTCATAGTATCCTATAAAAGTCTTTATGGTAAAGAATATCAGCAATTGATTTAAAAATTATGAAAGTAGGTAAATTGGAATGGTTATATACATCTACTTTAATTACCTATTGATTAACACTTAAGTTGCTTTAATATCTTCGCTATTATAAATAATGCTGCAATAAACTTGATCAAGCCTACAATTTGGGCATGTGCCAGGACTGACTGGCAGACCCTGAGCGACAGATGAATGATTACTCTGACAAACGTTTCTGTGAAAGAGAGGGCTAAGGGGCTGTTTGGCTTTAGGAGCAAACAACCCTGTTCACCTGCCTCCTTAGGCTTTTATTGTAACAACAGCTTGAACTAAAATTAACTATTAGATACTATCAGCACGGTAAGCATCTTGGAGAAAGCACATGTGTCTGTAGTGTCCTTTAAGCAAGGATGTATCTAAGTAAACACCAGGGGCCTCAGACTTGTTTGGAAAAGTCAAGGCAGAGGCTGCCGCCTTAGGCAAGGTCCCCCAAAGGCCTCCGACCTTTCATTGATTTCTCCTTACAGACTTTCCAACCAAATCCCGTGCTTCCCCACAGACATGTGCCCTGACTGGGAATTGAACTGTGACCTCCTGTTTCATGGGTCAAAGCTCAACCACTGAGCCACACTGGATAGGCTGTTTGTTTTGTTCTTTGTTTCAACATATAGGTGAAATCATATGGTATTTGTCTGTCTCTGTCTGACTTATTTCAATTAGCAAAATACCCTCTAGTTACATTCATGTTGTTGTAAATGGTAAGATTTTATTATGTTTAATGGCCAAGTAATATTCCCTGGTATGGATGTACACTACTTCTTTATTCAATTGCCTATTGATGGGCACTTAGGTTGCTTCTATATCTTGGCTATTATAAATAATTAGAGGGCCAGTGCATGAATTTGTGCACAGGTGGGGTACGGCCAGCCCAGCCCCACCTGTGCACAGGGTGGGGCCCACTGGTCAATTGCCTGCAGCCCCTCCCCCCAGCCAGCCTGGCCCTGATCGGTAGATTGGGGCTGGGCCTGTCAGGAGGAGGAGACAGCGGGAGATTGGCCGGCCAGCCCACCCTGATTGGACCGATCAGGGCCAGGCTGGCTGGGGGGAGGGGCTGCAGGCAATTGACCAGTGGGCCCCACCCTCAATTGGGGGGGGCAATTGTGGGTGAGGCCAGCTGTGGGGAGGGGCTGTGGGCAGTGGGCTGGCCAGCCCAACCCGGAATGGGGTTGGGGGGGGGCCGATCAAGGGTGGAACTGACTGGGAGGAGGGGCCACAGGCCAATCAGGGTGGTAGGGACCCATTGGGGACTGGGCTGGCTGGGGAGAGGGGCTGCAAGAGGTTGGCCCGCTGGCCCCACCCCCTGATCGGGCCAGTTCGCTGGCTGCAGTGGATGTCATAGCAACCGGTCGTTGCAGTCATTCCAGCATTCTGGTCCCTGGCTTTATATATATATATATATATATATATATATATATATATATATATATATATGGATACTGCAATGAACATAGGGTTGCATATGTCTTTTCAAATTACTGTCTTGGAATTCTTCAGATAAATATCCAGAAATGGAATTGCTCAATTATAAGGTACTTCTATTTTTAATTTTATGAGGAACCTTCACACTGTTTTCCATATTGGCTGCACCAATTTGCAATCTCACCAAAAGTGCACAAGATTTCCCTTTTCTTCACATCCTCTCCAATACTTGTTGATTTATTGATGATAGCCATTCTGGCAGGTGTGGGGTGATATCTCATTGTGGTTTTAATTTGCATTTCTCTGATGGTTGGTGCTATTCAGCCACTTTTCATAAGTCTATTGGCCTTCTGTATGTCCTCTGTGCAGAAGTGTCTGTCTATTCAGGTCCTCTGCCCACTTTTTAATTGGATTGCTTAGGTTTGTTTGTTTGTTTTTTGGTGCTAAATTGTATAGTTCTTTATAAATTTTGGATATAATGCATTATCAAATACATCATTGGCAAATATTTCCTCCCATTCAGTAGGTTGTCTTCTTGTTTTATTGATGGTTTCTTTTGCTGTGCAAAATCTTTTTAATTTGATGTATTCCCATTTGTTTATTTTTCTGTTTGTTTCCCTTGCCCGAGGAGACATACCAGAAAGAAAACAAAAACAGTATTACCAAGAGCAGTGTGTCAGAGTGTTTACGTCTATGTTTTATCTAGGAGTCTTATGGTTTGGGGTCCTGCATTTAAGTCTTTAATCCATTTGGGGTTTATTCTTATACATGGAGTAAAAAGGTGGTCTAGTTTTATATTTTGCACATATCTGTCCAATTTTCCCAACACCATTTATTGAATACACTGTCTATACTACCCAAAGCAATCTACATATTCAATGCAATCCCTACCAAAATTCCAATGGCAAATAATTCTAAAATTTACATGAAACTACAAAAGGCACTAAATAGCCACAAAAATCTTGAGAAAGAACAAAGTTGAAGGTATCATGCTGCCTGCTATCTAACTATATTAAAAGGCTATAGTAATTGGAAAATCATAAAAACATACACATGCCTCAATGGAACAGAGAGCCCAGAAATAAACCCATGCATATATGGTCAATTAATATATTTAATATATTTTTAGTATTTTGAGTAATCTCCATACTGTTTTCCACAGTGGCTGCACCAGTTTATAATCCTATTAACAGTGCAGGCACCACAGTTTTCTTTTTTCCAAATCTTTGCCAACACTTGTAGTATGTTGACTTCTTGAGAATAGCCATTCTAGCAAGTGTGAACTGGTATCTCATTAGAGTTTTGATTTGCATTTCCCTGATGATTTGTGATTTTGAGCATCTTTTTATATCTCTGTTGCAATCTGTATGTCTTCTTTACAGAAATGTTTAATCAGGTCCTCCGCCCATTTTTTTTATTGGATTGTTTTGTGTGTTTTTTTATGTTGAGTTATTTAGGTTACTTATATATTTTGAATATTAACCCATTATTGGATATAGAACTTGCAAATATCTTCTCTCATTAGGTTGTCTTTTTTATTTTGTTGATGTTTCCTTTGCTGTGTAGAAACTTTTCAATTTGATGCAATTTTATTTGTTTATTTTGGATTTTTGTTACTTCTACTCAGGGAGACATATCTAAAGAGATATTACAAGACCAATGTTTGAGAGTTTATATGGATATTTTTATGCATGTATCATTGATGGACATTTGGATTGTTTCTACTTTTAACTATTATGAATAATATTGCTATGAACATTTGCACATTTTGGATGGACATGAATATTATTCAGCTTGTGCTGTCATAACAAAATACCAAAGTCTGGGAGGAATTTTTTTTTCACATTTGTGCAGGCTGTGAGTCCAAACTCCAGGTGCCCGTATAAGAGCTTCCTGGCTGTAGACAGCCACCTTTTTGCCATGTTCTCTCATGGCTGGAATGAGACTGAGAGCAAGTTAGTTCTCCAGCATCACTTTTTACCAGAGTACTTATCCCATCATGAGGACCCTACCCTCATGACCTCTTCTAAACGCAATTTTCTTAAAAAAAAAAAAAGCCCCATTCAAATTCTATTAGATTGGGGTTAAGTGTTCAACATATGAATTTGGGCAGGGGGCACACAAACTTTCAGTCAAAGGCTTAACCCTCAAAATCATTAGCAAATGGAATAGTTATCATTTTAAGCCAGTGGTTTTGGAGTGTTTATACACAACAAAAAAGGCAGAAATTAGTATATCCAGGTGCTGTGCTCCTGTGACAAATCTAAAATATGGGTATTTGTCTTTAGGATTGGGAAGCAGAAAGAGATTTTAAAAACAGCAAGAAGACTGTTTAGTGAAGTCTGGTAGTAGGAAATTTCTTTGGAGGCTGGGGAAAAAAAAGAAGCCATAATGGGAAAAAAAAAAAAAGTGAAACAGCCACGCATAGTAACTCGGAAGATAGAAAGAGAACCTCAAAAATTGGAAATTTGTCTAAGGAGATTCCAGGAAGGAATATTAAAGTATCAGTTGTTTTCTTTTAACTGTAGATAAGGGTAAGAGAGAAATGAGCTAAAGAAGGAACAGTTTAGTGTTTAATTAGAAATTAATAGAAACATACAGTGCCCAAGGGAGTAGTCTCTCCAGTCAGCACAAGATCCTCAATGTAAAAAAAAAAAAAAGGCCTACAAAAATACAAGACTGTCAATAGAATTTGGCCTTGGGGGCAAGACTAATTCAAGGATGTAACTGGAAGTATTTTGATGAAGGCTTTAGAGTGGCAGGAGTCAGTGAATCATAGATTCTCTTATCTGGACAAAAAGGTTTCTAAAAATTCTAAGGGTAACATCTCACACTATTCCACTCTTAGGCGTAAGTAGAGAAGGGCCTGTCTTGAAGAGGTTTGTGAGTATGGCTTTTCTTTAATGTAGCTGACTATAATATGATACATAGAATATCCACAATATTTTAAAGGAGATTTTAGCTGATAAACTAAATGACTCCAAGGTTCAATAAAAAAAAAAGAATAAAAGAATATAAGAAATTTTAAAATTTTGTGTAAACAATTTAATTTACCAAATTGTCATAGAAGACAATAGATAAAAATCACATGGTCACCAGTCAATGTGTCTTTCTCTCAAGTCAATGATTCTATCTCTTACTCCCTCCCCCCTCTCCCCCCTTCCTCTCTTTCTGAAAAGCAATAGAAAAAATATCCTTAGGTGAGTATAAAAAAGAAAAGTCGCATGGTCAAACGTGGAAGTATATCAAATCTATTTTTCCTTATGTTTAAGGAATGTAAAGAATATCTCTAGATTCAGAAAATGGCAGCCAAATAGGCAGATATATCATGCATCTCGTCCCAGGAAAAGCAACTAAATAGAACATCCACCCAGAATTAACAAGTTAGGCACAGCTGAGAAGACAATTAACAAGGAAGGGCAGAGGATGCCTGGAGAACGGTAGGAGTGGGGATCTGGGATTGAGAGCGATAGCGGCCAGAGGGCTGACAGGGTGAAGAGGAAGCTGCATTGCACTAAATCTGCGACCTTTAGCAACAGGTGTAACATCCAGTTGTGGAATGGAAAAGCCACAGCTCTGCTGGTGGCCGGGGAATCTGGACCTAAGATCACAGCCGTGAAAGGCTCCACCACAAGAGGCTGCCCAAAGGGCAGCCCGAGCCGCGAGGTGCTGGGCGGGGGAGAGAAACCCACAGTTTCGTGGTTCTTTTGGTTCGGTTTTGTCTTTGCTTTTATTCGCTAAACCTAGAACATAGGACTTTTCAATTGCAAACACTCACCGGAGGCTTCAGCGCGGGGAGAGGGACACAGACTCGAGGTGCTTGTGGAGAGGCTGGGGAGGAAAGCGGGGCAGGGAGACTGGTTAGGACTGCTGCATTGGGAAATTCCTAACCTTCCAAACCTAAGTGGCCATTTCTCCCCTGAAGAACTAGCCCACCTCAGTAGCCTCAAGGCAGGTAATACAGCCTGCCACACCCTGCCTGCATTTTGAGCTATACAAAGGAAACAAAGACAGAGGCCAAGTTTAAGGATCTGAAAAGCCCCAAAGAGCCCTTAGTGACTGGGTTGGAAGAGGGGCTGGTCCACCCCGCCATTCTGGGAACCAGACTGATAAAAACTCCAGGTTGCCATTCATTGGTCTCCATACAAGGATCTCTGACCAATCAAGGCCAGAATATTTTGGGCCCCTCCCCGAGGAGTAGCTCTAGGTCAGCAGAAAAACATCCATCTTACTCCCTGAAAGTGAAACAGCACCAACTCCACTTAAAGCCCTGTCAGAAACAGAGGCTTGAGTAATTAAGACTGACAGCTGGCAGACAAGCAAAGAGGGAGGATTGGCCCAACCTGCTTACAGCCAAGACCTGTGGAGACAGACACAAGCAGAGGACCTGTGGATCGCTTGGAACTTCTAGCTGGGTGCTACAGCCTAAAGACAGTGCCTGAGAGTGGCCAGATCCTAAGTACCTAACAGGAAGCCCAGAATTAGCAGACAGAAGAGAAGAGTAGGGTACTAATCCAGCTCCCATGGGGCATTAAAACTTGTCTGAAGTGAGCGACACTTCACTTTTTTATTTTTATTATTTTAAATGTTATTATTTTTTTTCATTTTATCTTATTTTATTTTTTACTTTTTTGCACCTTTTTATTCCTTGATTCTCCCTTCCCTCCCATTTTTCTTCTCCTTTCCCCATTTTATTTTTTCTATTTCCTTTCTTTTTTCCCCTTTTTAAAAATGGATTGTCTTCATCTGCTTTATTGATGTGTTATTAATCTAGTCTCTCTTGGTTTATTCATATATCAAATTTCCTCTTCCTTGCTTCTACCCCATTTCCCCTTCTCTTTCTTTTCTCTTCACTACTCAATTTTCACTTCTTTTTCTCTCTCTTCTCTTGCTCTTTTCTTCTCCTAATTTATTAACTTGTTTTACTTCCTAAATTTAGGCCTATCTGCTTTCTCCTCTCCTCTCCTTTAAAAAAATAATTTTTTAACTTTAATTTTTTTTTCTTCTTGTCTTCTTATTTCTATTCTAAACCATAGTCCTTCCCCTATTCATCCAATTCCTCAACTCTATTTTCTCTATTTAAGCTCTGCTTCTAAAGATTCTGCCTACCCTGTTTTTTCTGAGTATTTTTTATTTGTGCTTTTTTATTTGTTTGATTTGTTGTGTTTTTTTTTTCCCATAGTCTTATTTTTTTTTTCTCACTAACATTGTTCTCCTCTTTTCTCTTTCATAGTTCTTTTTTCTCTGGTGCTCACTTTTATTGAGGTTGTAGGTATCTTATGTACATTCATGTTCTGTTCATTCTGTGTCGTGTATTGTAGTGTTGTATTTTGTGTTGTTCGGTAAGCACCACCACAATGGTTGGCACGATGTGGTAGGGAGAGAGACACATAATCAGACACCCTGGGAGGAGACTCTATCCTTAAACAGGACCATAACATTCAAGACTCAACTGCATCAGGAGAACCAAAATATCTCAAGTAGAGGGCCTCCCTAGAACTACCAGCTCAGGAGACTTGACAGACCACACCACTGGGACCCACAAAACATCTACTACATAAGACAAACTCAAAAAATCTTTGTGGCATAGCAGTTTGATCTAATACATAGAAATAATCACAAAGGAAGAGCAAAAATGGGGAAATAAAGAAACAACCCCCATATGAAAGGAAAGGAGATATCAACAGAAAAGGAACTAAATAAAATGGATACAAGAAATTTATCAAAGAATTCAGAGTAATGATTATAAGGATGCTCAAACATCTGGATAAGAAACACACCAACATGTGTAAGAATCCAAAGGAACTGAAGACTGAAGACATAGACTGAAGAACTATGAAGACATAGTTGCAATAAAGAACACAATGGAAGGTTTCAACAGCAGATTGGAAGAAGCTGAGGACCAAATCAGCAAGTTAGAAGACAAGGTAGAAAAACACTCAAGCAGAGCAGCAACTGGAAAAAATAAAAAAACTTAAAAAGCAGAAGGAGAATCTAAGGAAGCTCTGGGACAACACAAAATGAAACAACAGCCACATAATAGGGGTTCCAGAAGGAGAGGAAACTGAGCAAGGAATAGAAAACCTGTTTGAAAAAATAATGACAGAAAACTTCCCTGACTTTGGGAAGAAAAAAGTCACACAATTCCAAGAAGCACATAGAGTCCCAAACAAGATAAACCCAAAAAGACCGACACCAAGACACATCATAATTAAATTTCAAATGTCAACAACAAAGTAAAAATCTTAAAGGTTGCCAGAGAGAGACAGAAATTTACCTACAAGGGATCTCACATTAGACTATCAACTGATTTCTCAACAGAAGCACATCAGGCCAGAAGGGTGTGGAATGAAGTATACGAAGTGATGTAAAGCAAGAGACTGAATTCAAAAATACTCTAGCTAGCAAGGCTATCATTCAAAATTGAAGGTGAAATCAGGAGCTTTGCAAACAAAAAAAGGAAAAGGGAATTTATTGCCACCAAGCCAGCAATGCAAGAAATGCTAAAGGGACTGCTATTAAAAAAAAAAAAAATAGATAGGGAAGAAGGAACACAGGCATAAAGAATAAAAATGGCAACAAACAAGTACCTATCAATAATCTTAAATGGATTAAATACTCCAATAAAAAGATATGGGGCAGCTGAACGGATAAGAAAACATGGTCCATATATATGCTGTTTGCAAGAGACCCATCTCAGAAAAAAGGACTCAGACTGGATGGAAAAAAAAAAATTTCATGCAAATAGAGATGAAAAACAAAGCTGTAGTAGCAATACTTATATCTGACAAAATTGATCTCAAAGTGAAGACCAAAAAAAGAGATAAGGAAGGCCACTTCATTATACTAAAGGGATCAATGCAACAAAAGGATGTAACTCTGGTAATCATATATGCACCCAATATAAGAGCACCCAAATACATAAAACAACTTCTGGAAGATTTCAAGGGAGAGATCAACAGCAATACAATCATATTAGGGGACTTTAATAACACATTGACATCACTAGATAAATCCTCTAAAGAAAAAAATAAGCAAAGCAGCAGCAATCCTAAGTGATTCACTAGATTAGACAGAACTAATTGATATCTTCAGAACATTACCAAAGCTACAGAATATACATTCTTCTCAAGTGCACATGGGACATTTTCAGAGATAGACCACATATTAGGACACAGGCTAAGTCTCTACAAATTCAAGAAGATTGAAATCATATCAAGCATCTTCTCAGATCAAAATGGCATAAAATTATAAATTAACTACAATAAAAAAAAATCAAATATATGGAGGCTAAACAACATGCTGTTAAACAATAAATGGGTTACCAAAGAGATCAAAGAATAAATAAAAAAACATTCTGGAAACAAATGACAATGAAAAGACAACATTCCAAAATTATGGGACTCAGTGAAAGCAGTCCTGAGAGGGAAGTTCATAGCACTTACAGGCCTATCTCAAAAAACAAGAAAAACTGATAATAAGTCATCTAACCCTACAACTAAAAGAACTAGAAAGAGAACAATAAGAATAGCCTGGAGTAAGTAGAAGGAAGGAAATAAAAAAGATCAGAGTGGAAATAAATGAGATATGGACCCCCCCCCCAAAAAAATACAAAAGATCAATAAAACCAACAGCTGGTTCTTTGAAAAAATAGACAAGATTGATGAACTTCTAGTAAGGCTCACCAAGAAACAAAGAGAGAGGACCCAAATAAATAAAATCAGAAATGAAAGAGGTGAAGTAACAACCAACCCCACAGAAATACAAAGGGTTGTAAAAAAAAATTACAAGCAACTCTATTCCAACAAACTGGACAACATAGACAAAGTGGACACATTCCTAGAAAAATACAATCTTCAAAAACTCAATCACAAAGAATCAGAAAACCTGAATAGGCCAATAACTACCAATGAAATGGAAGCAATAATCAAAAATCTTCCAGCAACAATATCCCTGATGAAATAGATGCTAAAATCCTCAACAAAATATTAGCAAATCATATCCAGCAATAAATTAAAAAGATCATACACCATGACCAAGTATGATTTATTTCTGGGATGCAAGGCCGGTACAATACCTGCAAATCAATAATCGTGACACATCAGATAAACAAGTTGAAAGATAAAAACCACATGATCATATCATTTGATGCAGAAAAAGCATTTGACAAAATCTAACACATTTTCTTAATAAAAACGATTAGCAAGGTGGGAATAGAGGGCTCATATCCAAACATAATAAAAGCCTTATATGACAAACCTACAGCCAACATCATACTCAGTTGACATAGTAAAACCATTTTCCCTAGAACAGGAACAAGACAGGGATATCTACTTTCACCACTCCTGTTTGACATAGTATTGGAAGTGATAGCCATAGAAATCAGACAAGAAGAAGAAATAAAATGTATCCAGATTGGAAAGGAAAAACTAAAACTGACATTATTCACAGATGACATGATAGTGTACATAGAAAACCCTAAAGACTCCTTTCAAAAACTACCAAATTTAATAAATGAATTCAGCAATGTAGCAGGATACATAATTAACTCTCAGATATCTATGGTATTTTTATACACCAATAATGCACTCACAGAAAGAGAAACTAAAAAAAAAAATTCCATTTTCCATTGCAATAAAAAAAATTAAGATACCTAAGAATAAACTTAACTAAGAAGCTAAAAGACCTGTACTCAGAAAACTATAGAACATTGGAAAAAGAGATAGAGAAAGACAAACAAATGGAAGAAGATACCATGTTCATGTATTGGTAGAATCAACATCATTAAAATGTCCATACTACCCAAAGCAATCTGTAGATTCAGTGCAATCCCCATTAAAATACCAACAGCATATTTCACAGGCCTAGAACAAACTCTCCAAAAAGTCATCTGGAATAAAAAAAGACCCCAAATAGCTGCAGCAATCCTGAGAAAGAAGAACAAAGTTGGAGGGATCAAAATACCAGATACCAAGTTACTAGGTGTATGGGTTAATAATGCGGATTTTATTCAATAGATGGAGTTACACATATGTTGATATATATGCGATTTGATATGTATGCTATTTTGTTGTATTGATAACAAGCTTCAAAACTTCATATGTCAAATTTGCTGAAGGTGTAAACATCATAGATATTTTTACACTTAAAAATGTCAAATTTTGTGCCAAAAAAAAAAAAAGAGCATTTGTGGGAAGTTTTAATTCATTACTTTATTTTGAAGAAAAGTGCTGCTGAAAGCTTCGGGAAGCTTATGGTGAACATGTTCCATCTCAAGATACTTGTGAACGCTGGTTTACTAGTATATTACAACTAGAGGCCTCATGCATGACATTCATGCACTGGGTGGGGGCGGGGGGCCTTACCCCAGTCTGTGCCCTCTCACAGTCCAGGACCCCTCAGGGATGTCTGCCTGCCAGGGGATGGGGCGGGCCTAAGCCAGCAGTCAGACATCTCTCTCACAGTCCATGGCTCTCATAGTCCGGGACCCCTGGCTCCTTACCACCCACCTGCAATGGAGGCAGAAGAGGCTCCCGCCACCACTGCTGTGCTTGCCAGCTGTGAGCCCAGCTTCTGGTTGAGGGAACTGACCACTCCTGCATTGAGTGTCTGCCCCCTGGTGGTCAGTGTGCATCATAGTGACCAGTTGTTCCACCATTCAGTCAATTTGCATATTAGCCTTTTATTATATAGGAAGCCACTGTTCTCAAAACCTGGTACTGGCACAAGAGCAGACATAAAGACCAATGGAACAGAACAGAGAACCCAGAAAATATCAGCAAAATATCAGACATATTTCATAGCAATATCTTTACTGATACATTTCCTAGGACAATGGGAACTAATGAGAAAATAAACAAATAGGACTACATAAAAATAAAAAGCTTCTGCACAGCAAAAGAAACCATCAACAAAACAATAAGAGAGCCCACTGCACGGGAGAATATATTTGCCAATGATACATACAATAAGGGGTTAACCTCCAAAATTTATAGGGAACTCATACAACTTAACAAAAGGAAGATAAACAGTCCAATAAAAAAAAAAATGGGCAAAAGACCTAAATAGACACTTTTTAAAAGTGAGCATACAGAAAGGCATATTAAAAAATGTTCAAAGTCACTAATCATCCAAGAGTTGACAATGAGGTACCATTTCATACCTGTCAGAATGGCTATCATCAACAAATCAACAAACGACAAGTGCTGGAGAGGATGTGGAGAAAAAAGAATCCTCGTGCACTGCTGGTGGGTATGCAGACTGGTGCAGCCACTGTGGAAAACAGTATGGAGTTTCCTCAAAAAATTAAAAATGGAACTACCATTTGACCCAGTGATCCCACTCCTAGGAATATATCCCAAGAAATCAGAAACACCAATCAGAAAGAATATATGCGTCCTTATGTTCATAGCAGTATATTTTACAATAATTAAGATTTAGAAACAGCCTATGTGCCCATCAGCAGATGAGTAGATTAAAAAACAGTGGTACATCTACACAATGGAATACTATGCTGCTGTAAAAAAGGACTCTTACCATTTGCAACAGCATGGATGGACCTGGAGAGCATTATGCTAAGCTAAATAAGCCAGTTGGAGAAAGATAAATATCACATGATCTCACTCATTTGTGGAATATATTGAAGAGCATAAACTGATGAACAAAAATAGGTACAGAGACGTAGAAGCATTGAACAGACTGTCAAACCTCAGAGTGAAATCAAGGAAGGATAGGAGTGGAGGGTTAAGAGATCAATCAAAAGACACATATGCATTTAAGTATAGCCAACGGACACAGACAATAGGGGGATGAAGGCCTGTGCTGGGAGGTGGGAGAGGGCTGGGAGAGGTCAATGGGAGGAAAAGGAGACATACGTAATACTTTCAACAATAAAGAACTTTTAAAAATTAAAAAAATAATATTTCTATCTGATGTAAATAATTAAATTTATTTTAAATATCCTATGCACATTTAACAGCTCTATGCATATATCTTTATGCATCAATATATACATGTATATCTATACCTATCTACATTAATAAAAGAGAAACATGCAAATTAACCATCACTCCGCTACACCCACCAGCCAATCAGGAGCAAGTATGCAAATTAACCCAATAAAGATGGCAGCAGCCATGGAGCTGGAGTGAGCAGGAGACTTGGGTTGCCCCAGGTGATGGAGGAAGCCAAGCTTCCTGCCCGCCCTGGCCGGCCCTGGCCTCCGCTCAAGGTTACAAAGTTTCAATTATAGAAGATAAATAAATCCCAGATACCTGCTTCCAGCCGGCCCTGGCCTCCACTCAAGGAGGCGCTGAAAAAAAAAAAAAAAAAAAGGAGGGGCTGGGAGCTTGGGTTGCCGGGGGTGTGGCCAGCCTGAAGCGGCCCTCAGCCCCTCGCCCAGGCTGGCCACAACCCCCATAGGGTGAGGGTTCCCACTGGGGGGCTTGACCAGCCTCCAAACAGCCATCAGCCCCTCACCCAGGTTGGCCAGGCACCCCAGTGGGGACCCCCACCCTGAAGAGGGTGTGGCCATCCTGAAAACGACCCTCAGCTCCTCACCCAGGCTGGCCAGGAACCCCAGCGGGACCCCCACCCTGATCTGGGACACCCTTCAGGGCAAACCAGCTGGCCCCCACCCATGCACCAGGCCTCTATCTATACTAATAAAAGGGTAATATGCTAATTACACTGGGAGACCTTCCAGGAGACCTTCCAGACGTTCTTCTGGACAAAGCTATGGTGGCAGGGCCAAGGTAGAGGCAGTTAGAGGCCAAGAGGGGAGGGCAGTTGTGGGTGATCAGGCCAGGATAGGACAGCAGTTGTGGGTGATCAGGCTGGTGGGGGGTGGGGCAATTGGAGGTAAGCAGACCAGCAGGGGGGCCAGTTGGGGGTGAGCAGGCCGTCAATGGGGGTCAGTTGGAGGTGATCAGGACAGTGGAGGGGGGGCAATTTGGGGTGAGCAGGCCAGCAGGGGTGCAGTTGGGGGCGAGCAGGCCAGCAGGCAGAGTGGTTAGGGGCAATCAGGCAGGCAGGCAGGCAGGCAGGCAGGTGAGTAGTTAGGAGCTAGCAGTCCCAGATTGCGAGAGGGATGTCAGACTGCTGGTTTAGGCCTGTCCTACTGTAAACCGGCAGTAGGACATCCTTCGAGGGGTCCCAGATTGGAGAGGGTGCAGGCCGGGCTGAGGGACACCCCCCCTCCCCGTGCCCGAATTTCATGCACCAGGCCACTAGTATATCTATATTTACCTATATTTGAGTTTGCCTATCCTTTATCATCATGAAATTGCCAGAACTTTGAAAATGGTAAGGAAAGTAACTAACCTAGTTAAATGATTTTTGTATCTAAAGCAATTGCTTTAGTAATCCCATACTCACAAGTTAACTTTATTGTCCTGTTTTTCTTTCTGACTGCCACAGCTTGCTCTATGGGAAATGAATTATCACTTATAAGGGTATATATTTATACCAAGTTAACAGAAACTGAAAAGTTGATTTAAAGGTCAGCCATTGTGAACATTACCTATTCAGCCCTTTGTGGTTTATACTAGACAGTGTCAAAACAGCTTCAACTTAATACCTATAACATGATCCCCTATCTGTCATCTATTTGATACAGACACAATGATTTTAAATAATGTCTTCAGCTTTACTAAAAAAATAAACCAAACATTTGAATGACTGTGTCTAATAAAAAATGGCATTTCTAATTATTTGACAATTTTCTTTGCAGTTGCAAAACAGCATTTAAAATTTCTAAGGTACAGGCATACCTCCCTTGTTTATATACTCACACCCATGTTAAATGATATTATAAGGTAGTTCTTTTCCATTCTTGTTATCCATAAATACACATACTACATGGAGTTTCTGGATCTGTCGTTGAATTCAATAAATTGAAGTTCATGTTGTTGTGACATCTTCAGACAGCCTCTCAAATATCTCGGCATCATGCAACTTGTATAAATGTATGGCACTTGGTGTACTGGGGTGGGAGCAATACATGTATGCATGTACATTTGTGGAAAGATAAAAGTGGTTGGGGAAATAAAGAAGAAATGTTTTATATTAGATGGTCAATACACTTATTTTTAAAGCTATTCCACACGAAACCAAAGCCATCCCAACTTAAAAGTTCATCTTCATCACTCATCTCCTTAGGACACATTAAAGTGCCAAAATTTGTTAAATTCTTTAAGTGCAAAGCCATCATTGTTCCTTTATTAGAATCTGTTGCTTGTCAGAAACATTTATGAACCTAATTGGAACACCCTCTCAATTTAAATCAACCAAAAATGTTCAGCTTATATTTCAGTTCCATTTCTAGGCAAGCCTCTGCTAGCCCCTAGTTTCTTCCTCTTCTAGGAACACCATTTTTTTTCTTTCCGAAGCATGTAGCTGACATTATAGCTTGCCCCTCAGGGGAGGATAATTTGCTCATTGTAGATTAGTTCCCTACAGCAGGTAAGTCTCACCTGGGTCACATCCTTTAAGGGTATATCCATGGACAGAAGTGCATGGAAACTTTCGCTGGAATGTACAGAATTCTGCCCTGGCTTGTCCTACTCTATGTTGCACTTTCTTTCTAGGGCTAATTTTCTCTCAAAAGCTAACACCATTATGACTGTATCAGTAACTCTTTTGCATTTTAAGCTATCTTTTTTTTTTCCTATGCTGCCCATCAGACAAACTATTGAAATGTAAACTGGCATTCTGAATATTTCTGACTCAGCTATTGCACAAAACCTCTAAAGGAGTTGGACTTAATATGTCCAGCCTAGTTTCTACATGAGTTTAATAATCTAGAAAATTAGTAAATATGGGTGTATGGTGGTATATGAGGACTGTTCTTGATGTCACATATAGAGTATGCACCTAAAATAATAAATTTGAGCTGTCTGGCCAACAAATATCAATATCATATATTTCATGGAGAGGCTAAATTTGATGGTAAAGGTTCTTCTTGTGTTCTACTATATTTGACCTTGAAAAAAATCGCTGTCAACCAGTAATATCCCTAAAAAACAGGTGTAAGCATAAAAGAGTCTCCTCACACTCAATTAATAATTCTAAACCTGAAGTCCATTGTATATTAAAGTACAATATACTCTACTTATGGCTCCAGGAGATCCATGAATTATATGAATTGTATATATATGCATGTGGGGGGAGAGGGAAAGGTGGTCATAGCTTTTATAATATTCTCAAAGGAGACTAAGTTGTCCAAAAAATAATAACTGGTATTCTAGGTTAGCTGATATTTTGGAAGATGCTGAAAATGTAGATGCAACATGTTAGTTTAAATGATTAAAGATGACACTGGTTTTTCTTTTTTCTTTTTTTAAAATAAATTTTATTGTTCAGATTATTACAATTGTTCCTCTTTTTTCTCCCCACAGCTCCCCTCCACCCGGTACCCACCCCACCCTCTGCCCTTAACCCACCCCCGCCACTGTCATCATCCATAGGTGTAAGATTTTTGTCCAGTCTCTTCCCGTATTCCCCACTACCCTTTCCCCCTGAGAATTGTCAGTCCACTCCCTTTCTGTGCCCCTGATTCTATTATATTCACCAATTTATTCTGTTCATCAGATTTTTTATTCACTTGATTTTTAGATTCACTTGTTGATAGATATGTATTTGTTGTTCATAATTTTTATCTTTACCTTTTTCTTCTTCTTCCTCTTCTTAAAGAATACCTTTCAGCATTTCAAATAATACTGGTTTGGTGGTGATGAACTCCTTTAGCTTTTTCTTATCTGTGAAGCTCTTTATCTGCCCTTCAATTCTGAATGATAGCTTTGCTGGGTAGAATAATTTTGGCTGTAGGTTCTTGCTATTCATCAGTTTGAATATTTCTTGCCACTCCCATCTGGCCTGAATAGTTTCTGTTGAGAAATCAGCTGACAGTGTTATGGGTACTGCCTTGTAGGTAACTAACTGTTTTTCTCTTGCTGCTTTCAAGATTCTCTCTTTGTCTTTTGCTCTTGGCATTTTAATTATGATGTGTCTTGGTGTGGTCCTCTTTGGATTCCTTTTGTTTGGGGTTCTGTGCGCTTCCTGGACTTGTAAGTCTATTTCTTTTACCAGGTGGGGGAAGTTTTTGGTCATTATTTCTTCAAATAGGTTTTCAGTATCTTGCTCTCTCTCTTCTTCTGGTACCCCCATAATTCGGATGTTGGTACACTTGAAGTTATCCCAGAGGCTCCTTACACTATCTTCATATTTTTGGATTCTTTTTTCTTTTTGCTTTTCCAATTGGGTGTTCTTGCTTCTTTGTATTTCAAATCTTTGACTTGATTCTTGCAATCCTCTAGTCTGCTGTTGGGTCTCTGTATATTATTTTTTATTTCAGTCAGTGTATGCTTAATTTCTAGTTGGTCCTTTTTCATATCCTCGAGGGTCTCACTAAATTTATCGGCCTTTTCTAGAAAATTCTTGAAAAACCTTATAACCATGGTTTTGAACTCTATATCCAGTAGTTTACTCTCCTCCATTTCTTTCATTTGTGACCTGTTTCTTTGTCTCTGCATTTTGGCTGCTTCCCTGAGTTGATAGAGTGGCTTTGTGTGCTAGGTGTCCTATAGGGCCCAGTGTCTCAGCCTCCCCGGTTACCTGAGGTGGACACTGTTGGTGCACCCCTTTGTGGGCTGTGTGCACAGTCTTGTTGTAGTTAAGCCTTGATTGTTGTTGGTATCACTGGGAGGAATTGACCTCCAGGTCAATTGGCTGTGAGGATCAGCTGTGTCTACGATGGGAGAACTTCTGTGCTGGAGACACCCTTATGAGTCAAGACTTGCTTCAGTGGGGCTTTGGTGCTCACTGAGTCTGCCCCTTGAGTGTTTCCCTTATGGCTCTGAGGAGTTGTAATCTGGATGGTCCTACTCTGACCCCTGGGTACACTGGCTTTTGGATCTCCAAGGAGGTGCTAATTTAGCTTCTGCCTGAGGCCACTCAGCAGGAGCTACAAGATCTGCAGATTCCTCTTCTTTGTTTGGGGTTTGGAGGTGCCCAGATGAGGCCCAGCTGTGAAGCAATGCAAGCTGCTCTAGGGCCTTGAGCCTTCTTTTGGATGTTCTGGGTCTCTCTGACTCAGCTGTAGTTTGTTAGGTAAGTTTAGATTTCAAAGGACCAGGCCATTCATATGCAAAAGCTTCTGCGCACAGCTTGGATGGGGTGGAGTCTCAGGGCAGAGCAAACAGCAATGGCTTCCCATCAGCCCTGCCCTAAGAGGCCATTGGGTCTCAGTGTTCCTTGGTAATCACTGCAAGCACCTCTGAGAGAAAGCCGCCCTCAAGTTCTGCCCGCTGCCAGACAGTCCAGTTTCTCCCCGTATGAGTCTGGGTCCCTAGAGTCTCGCCCGGAACTGGAGTCCAGAGCAGTCGGGAGCTTGTGTCTCCCTCCGGCTTGAAAAAGCCAGCTGCATACTCAGTTGCCAGCCCTCTCCGCACACGTGCACGCCTCTGTACCTCTGCACTTTACTTACGCAGCTCCTCTGAGTCTCAGTGTGCTTTTCTCTTTCCTTCTTGTTGTAGAATTTCCACTTAGCCAGCCTTCCTGTGGTTCTGGATGTTGTCCATTTTGTCTTTTGGTTGTAGTTTTGAAGTTGTTGTGCGAGGCAGCAAGTTCAGGTGTTTACCTATGCCATCATCTTGGTTTCTCCCTGGTTTTTCTTTTTTCATTATTTATTCATGATTATCTATGGCTTTCACTCTATATTAATTTCCCATACTCATTCATCATCCTATTATTCATCATCACCTAGAATCCATTATTTAATTAAATCTAATGTGCTGTGCTTTTTAAAGCCCACTAAAAAAGGGAATATGAAAGTGAGAAATGCTGTACAACTACAGACTCTTTGCTGCTTGAACTGGGAGTAATTTGTGAATGATAGGAGGATACAAATAAAGTAGTTTCTGACAGAAAAGTGTTTTACAATAAATTAAAACTAAGGAGTATATGAAAGAAGCAAACTTTTAAAACTTACAAGCCTAAAGGCCATGTTCATATATTTTCCAGGCTTTCAAACAAAAGGCTGTATTTTTCTATTAACACACCATTCAGCTTGAAGTAAACTTTATTAATTCAAAAAATAAAAATAAAACTCACAAGCCAATAAATTAAAAGCTATCTAATATGTTTGCCTAAATGTGTCAGATTAACTAATTTCTAAAATCCATTAATACTTTTAACAAAAGTTTTATTTCATGATGTGTCCATAACTCCTAACATCAAAATATGTCTTTCTTATGCCAAGTGTATCATTATGTTTATTGGGTAGTTAAGAAAATTCCATTATAAGTGATGTAAAAATATTGCATATATACTTACCATGCTATTTATTTTTCAATTTAGGAGGCAAACTCATTTTAACTGTGATTTTGTGATTGCTGTTTTCTTAGGTGAATATTCAGAATTCCTTAGAAACAATAACCAGAAGGATATTTTTTCAAAGACTTAGTATGGTAGCCAGCATCCAAGATGTTCTTCAATGACCTCTGTCTCCTTGAATTAAAACACTTGCTGGAGAGGTTCGTAGTGTGATGACTGCTTCCTGGCTTTCATACTTTGTGTAATCTTCTCCCACGGTTTCACAGAGATAATCCATAGGACCAATAAAATGTCATAGAAGTCATGGTACATTACTGTGCTATTGATTATATTATCTCTCAACTCAACACTCGCCTTTTTTTTGCCTGTTCAGTGAAAATGGATATGGGCCCTTTGAATACTGGTCCTTTGCCACCTGGCATGTTGTAAAAGTTTGTCAACAGAGGATGCTTCTCACAGATTCCTTTGCAGGAGGAAATGGTTTTCACTTCCTGGTTCCAGCTGGCTCACTGGAGTACCTATGGTTCTCTAGAGCTCTTCCTGCTGTAAGACTAGCTTCTCTAGCACCAAGCTCTTAAAGAGCAGATGGCTTCTGAGTGTCCCTAGTGAGGCACAGCCCGGAAGAGCTTTCCCCAGGACCTTGGAGGGTAGAATACCAGCAAGTCCCAGAGAGCAGATTTCTGGAAAGTTCTGCATGTGCAATGCTATGGAGACATCCTGACATCAGTGAGTCACCCCTTCTGTAACAAGGTGTAGGTTGCAGCCTGGGGAGGAGGTCTCTTCATTGAGTGTTCTTTCAATCCTAGAGGTAATAATTCTCCTTATTTCGTCTATTCCTATATGCTTCAAGATTCTTTTTACTTATCAGTTAATCTCTCATTATTTCAGTACCTTGTTACAGTTAATGATTCTTTATATTGAACTTTTCCTAGTCAAGCTGCTGGGTAGTTCCTGTCTCCAGATTGGAGCTAGACCCAGTTACTTCTAGTTTGGTTGTAAAAGAAACTGCAGCTTCTGTCTTGTCACACATTCTCTGACCAGGAGCTTTGGGGAAAGTTAACTGCCATGAGCTAAGCAGCCATTGGAAAGGTCCATGTAAGAAAGAACTGAAAAGCCTCTGGCCAAAAGCCATGTGAAGGAGCTTACAAGCAGATGCTCCAGCTGAGTCAAGCCTTCAGATGAGACCACAGCCCTGCCTGACATCTTGATTGTAGCTGCTTGAGAAACCCTGGTCCAGAGCCACCCAGCTAAGCTTCTCACAGATTCCTGGCCTCGGAAACTGATATTATAGAAGTTTGTGGTTTTAAGTTTGGGGATAACATGTTATGTAACAATAGATAACTAATAAACTTGGCTTAAAACTTATTTTTAAATCAAGTTATTTTTATGTAAAATCTTTATAATGAAACATCTTCATAATAAGAATTTAGCTCTCACCAGTGTGGCTCAGTTGGTTGTAGCATCATCTTGTACACTGAAAGGTTGCGAGTTTAATTCTGGGTTAAGGCACTTACTGAAGTTGCAGGTTCAATCCCTGGTTGCGATGCTTATGGGGAAGCACCCAATCAATGTTTCTCCTCTCTCTCTCTCTCTCTCTCTCTCTCTCTCTCTCTCTCTGCTCTCGCATTTCCCTTATCTCTAAAATCAATAAACATATCCTCTAGTGGGGATTAAAATTTAGATCAGTCAGTAGAGCATACTTACTCTACAACATGCTAAAACTACTCAATTCAGGGAGCTTATGTGACATAGTGTGAAGGTCACAGGTTCTGTCAGATAGCTGCCAAAGTGTGACCAAGATGAACTGTTTTACTCTGCCGAGCTCAGTCTTTAACAGATGACTAATACCATTGACTTCAAACTGCTATTAGAGTGACTTAAGTGGGTGAATGAATGTAAAGGACTTAATAAGTGCTTGACAAAGAGCAGACATATTGCAATTAATAAGATAAAACTTTAATCCACATAAAGAACTAGAACAAATCTTAACAGGCTGTTTAAAAATAATTTAATCTGAAGCATATAGTTTTATGGGCTCACCTTCCATCATGCAATGTCAGAACCTCATTACCATATTGTCTTAACACCTCATTTATTTCTTTATAATTTCCAGTAGACTATAAGCCTTAGGAAGGCAGATATTATGTTCTTCTTGTTCATAATTATAGCCTTGATACCTAGAATAATATCTGACGTTATAGTAGTCAGATAACAGCATCTGTTAAATAATGAGTGCTCTGTGTCATACAGTGATATTCATGAAGACATTTTAGTTACAATTGTCTTTGGTAGTGTTGAACTAAAGGTAAAATATCCTAGCTATTTAAACAGTATTAATATAAAATATTTGTAATAATATCATATCCTTTAATTATAGCCAATGCCATTACAAGTACACTCTGTAATCCTTATGAAAATAAAATGCAAGAACACTATGTCCTTTTACAAAATTTCAGACCTCTTCACATAATTATCAATAGTTTACAAAACTTCCTGTGGTACACTGCTTATATTTTGTGATTCTTCAGCCTTGAAGAACAAGATTGAACATTTTTTTACCAATAAGTTTTACTGTAACAATTACCAATATTCTAGAACAGTACTCTCTTTGACTGACAATTTCTGTCCTCACTACTAGCTGTGAAACAAGTGGCTGATGATGTGACCTCTTTTATCATGTGGAATGTAGCACATTCAGAGTCAAGGACAACATGTCCCATATTTACAATGAAATTATAGTTTTCTCATCAAAAGGCAAATCCTTCATTTAAAAAACTGTATAGTATTGTAATAACTATATACAGTGCCAGTTGGGTACTGGAAATATTGAATGGTTCTTAAAATAGAATGCCAGATGGCTAAATTTAGGTGCTGAAGAAAGTCTAATTCAGGAACACTTTTTGGCACCAGTCCCAAAACATTTTCATTTGATTATGGATTGAATATATTTTCATTTAATTTAAACTCTCTGTATGTTGTTCTGAGATAGGTGAACTCATGTTGGTAGACAAATTGGTCTCAAAATATATGCCACTCTGCTTAAAGGATCGCTTTCTGTCGACATATTGGAAAAATGGCCTTATTCTTGGTGACACATTTTCAGTTATCAAGGTCATATAGGTTCATGGTAAAAGGGACATACTTAATGTTCTACCTTTAATGAATGGGTGTCACTGAATTACAACAGGTGAGCTACTCTGCACTAGGTTGGTAAAGACTAGAAAAACAAACTACATAGAATTCTTCGCTATGCCTTGATATGTGTCACTGTTCTTGTCTTTACTTTTTGTTTGTTTTGTTTTTGCCATGTTTGTCTTACTTTTTAAAAATTCCCTTGTGCATCTTCATTCCAGGTTTAGGTTGAAAATAATGATTAAAAGTGTATCTCTTTAAGTGCAAATAGGTAATTACAAAATAGTCACAGAGATGTGAAGTACAGTGTAGGGAATACAGTAAATAGTATTGTAATAACTATATACAGTGACAGCTGGGTACTGGAAAATATTGGGAGCACACTTTATAAAGTATATGATTGTCTAACCACTAGGATATACACCAGAAACTAATACAAAATAATGTTGATTGTAAACTCTAATTGAAAGATAAAATTTAAATTTTTAAAGTATTTTTACTAGTTATCATAAATTCATGATTTACTATTTCAGGTCATGCTTAGGTGTTTTTTTTTTTAAATATTTCTTCCCATTTTTTAAAATGAATTTGAGTTCCTTCTGCCATTCTGCTCTTTCTGTTTGAGTCAATCCACTATGGCCTTCTCACAGCGTAATTTAGCTATCCCAGTGAGCCACACAGGGTAAAGTATGTGTATTTGAGGTCAAACATTGGGCTTGTGGTGGTTCCACTGAACTTCACTTTACACATATGTAAAATTGTGTAGCAACTGTCCCACCTATTTCACCTGGTTACAGTAAGTATGATATGAGAAATTGCTCATGAAAATGTTTCATAAGCTGTAATGTTTTCTAAAGCTCTGAGGTAGAATTATGCCTACTTACATTTGCTCTTTTTTTTTAAATTGCATCTTTGTGCACAACGACCCTTTCCCAACCTGTTACAATTAATCTGTAATGAGCAAACTGGACTCGACTTTCTCCCAGAAATCTTCTTTGACCCCTCAGCTAGGTATTTTAACTTTGAACTTGTACCTCTGACCTCTGACCTTACTAATTATATTCATCTATTTCTGATTCATCATTAGGTCCTACCTTGTAGGATACTTGTACTCATTGGCATGATTTATCATACACTCACCCCACCACCACACAGTGGGTCCCATGTAGTATAGTAAATCTCATGCTCTACTGATCACTGCACCTCGAATACACGTCTCACAGGGTTCTTGCACACACCTGTGTGAGGTACATAACATGCTATATTTTCTTCCCACGTGGCTTCTTCCTTTACATTGCTGCTGATAATCCTCTTTCCTCTCTTCCTTTCCAAGCCTTTTGGCAAGAAATGATTTTTTGTGGTACATGAAATATTTAAAAATTACTTCAGTATTTAAAATTCTTAATTTAAAGCTTATATTACATTTTACTTTGGATATTTTAAATTAAAATTTTATTTTTTATTCCTCAGACTTTGCCTGTACGTATTCAAAGTCAATACATCCCTCTAGCCAATGAACAGAAAAGAATATAATTAGCCATACAACTGATTAACTGAATTATCTGTCTAAAAATGATTCTGGGTACAACCTGATTGAAGAATCTCAATACAAATTTGGGTGCAGATTCTGCTGAAAATAATACTGGTCAACAAAGGCAGTTAATTTTTCCCTCAGGTACTTGGGAATATTTTTCAGGACTAATAGTTTGATTGACAGTGAAAGGTATCTGGCTTACTCTGCCATATTTTCAGCATCATCTAGAGCTCCTTTGAGATAATGAGTAAAGAGACCAGGGAGAGCTACAATGCACTGACATTTTACCATGATTTCCTAGGACTCATCTTCACTTATTAGCTTTTCAAAAATTACCTAAAAGTAGGCTTAGGTGTAAAAACATCATGAAGAAGAAAAGAACTTGCTGCTAAAATATTCACTATCTTCCAGAAATCTATTTTATAGACAAAGAAAAATATGTTACAATATGTACACAAATATGTTACAAACATCTTAAGAACAAATATGTTAATTTTGCCATTAAGAATTAAATAGGCATCCCAGATGGCATAGTTCAGGGGTTGAGTGTCAACCAATGAACCAGGAGGTTGTGGTTCAATTCTGGGTCAAGGCACATGCCCAGGTTGTGGGATCCATCTCCAGTGTGGGGCGTGCAGAAGCAGTTGAACAATGATTCTCTCTCATCATTGATGTTTCTCTCTATTCCTCTACCTTCCTCTCTGAAATCAATAAAGATATATTTAAAAAATAAATAAATAAATGAAAAAAATTTTAATGAATTAAATAAGCATACTGTATCTCACCTTGCAATAAGATATTTTTATTGTTTTAAATATATTTTTATTGATTTCAGAGAGGAAAGGAGAGGGAGAGAGAGATAGAAACATCAATGATGAAAAAGAATCATTGACCGGCTGCCTCCTACATATCCCCCACTAGAGATCGAGCCCACAAACCAGGCATGTGCCCTGATGGGGAGTTGAACCATGACCTCCTGGCTCATAGGTCAATGCTCAACAACTGAGCCAAGCAGACTGTGCTCAATAAGATTTTTTGCTAAATAAAATATTATGCAAGGAACATTTTCATGGTAATTTATCTGTTCCTCAAGTTGTATGTTCTCAAAATACTTCATTAAACATAAGTTTTAATAAAGTGCTTGCAAAACACTTTGCAAACTTTGTTTAATTAAATGCAATACCACACCTTCATTTTAAATGTAATGATCATAATTTCTTACAGACAATTTTTAATGAGTTTGCACTTTGCTATACCCCTCATATATTTTCTTCTCCTTCCAGGCACAGGTGATGAAATTGTGATCAACATTATGAAATTGGATCACAATTATTTCTTTAATCAAAACAAACCAAGCCTTATGCCATAGGTGTGGAAATCCAAAATGCTATGCTATCCAATTGCAGTCCTATTTTGTAATCAGCACTTTTGGCCAAACACACAGTGTAAATTATATGGAAAAATGAGAAGGCATGTTCTGTCTCATGCCGTTGCCAGGTATGTTTCATATTTAGATATAAACAATGAGAGAAATTCAAATTTCACAACAGTTGAGTCATTCTGCCACTGTGATGCTTGTAGTTTATTTGTAGTTTCTCATTATTATATTAATGGTAGAGTTAGTGTGTTGGTTGGAATATTTGTTTTTGCATTTAAGTTATTATACTCCCACCATGTTACCTGTGCTTATTTCATTCATTACTAAGCAGTAATTCAATGGAAGCCTCTCCCAGAGAAAAATTCAAACCTCAGATTCCTCTCAAATCCCTTTTATATCCAAAGCAAGGAGTGGGCTGGGGGAAAAATAAAATATAAGACATGATCAAGAAGTTGATAATACCTCATGCACTTGGGATCTAAAATCTAGCATTCCTATGTGTGAATATTATGTGGTATCAGGCTTTGTTACCCTAAATGCCCCAACACAGATAACGTTCTGACAATTTTGTTGCAGAGGTGTCTGAACAATTCAGAAGCAATCCTACATGTTTCTTCTTTCCTTAACAATTAGGTTAAGGGGTTGAGGTCCTTAAGATGAGCTGAGAATGACACATAGCTGATTGAAAGAAATGTCTAACAGACCAATAGAATTTTCTGATTTTATTGTAAGGTACTATAACATGTTGGAGAGAAATCCATGAGGTAAAAATTATATGGAGGAAATACTTTAAGAATATATTCATCTTTGCCATTTTAGTTAATAAGTAAAATTTTAAAAATGAATGAATATTCATAAAATTTTCAATCAACATTTCCAATTGAAGTTCTTGTGTGAGTAAATACATATTCTAAACAGCATTATAAAAACAATCAGTGGTGCTTATATTAAAGACTGAAATTTTTATATGCATTTTCTCCTACCTAGCTCTTTTCTAGTCTAGAAAACATATCTGTTAATGTATAGTCCTTCAAATTACATTTTTATTTTCATAATAATCACAAATTAATGATGTGTAGTCACATGTCCATTTTCTTGGGAGAAAATAACCATATGCTTCAATAACTAAAACTTCTATTTCCACAAACTAATTAAAAGGCCTTGTGGTACAGTAATCAGAAAAACAGGTGTTTCGTTTAGTTTCTCTCCCTTCAAGGTTGAATAGTTGCAATTCAAACTTTCCTGCGATTCCTTTAAAGTCAAGGGAAGTCACATACTTCTATCGTATGACAATATCCTTCTATCCCAACCCAGGGTTTTGACAGAATATAAATCAAGAAGAAAAAGCAAGCTATTTTTATAGTACAATATGTTAAAGTATAAGTAGGATTTTTCACAATAGATTTTGGAGATTTTAGCTCTGTTCAAATCCTGTTTACTTTTCCCTTTGATAGATTGAGTACATATATACTATTTTTAATCTCTGAAGAGATGTGGCCTGCTGTAGGAGAGATATACCATTCTTCTTTTTCCAAATGTAATCATCTTATCAAAATCACATCTGTAGGACATGTTCCTGGGAGAACAGGGTGCATTACACACGATTTTATAATGCACACAGTCACTCTGGAAGGCTTCGACCTTATTCCTGCTGTTAATTATTTAGACTCTGACATATTGCAATAAAACATTTCATCAAGCACTGCAGTCCAGGGAATGATAGGCATCAAAACTGTATTGGTGATGCAAAATAAATGGATCGGGGTTGAAAATAATGAGTTTGGTGGATTACATCTGTCACTGTGAATTATTACTGTTGAACATAATAGGGCAAAGCACTACAAAAATAAAGCTTGTCTTCTCTAGTTAAAGGTGAGACAACTACCTCTAATGAGATACAGAAATTCAAGTGTGAGTTATTAATTATGCACACAAAAGCTTTATCTGCTTTCCCAATCTTACATTTTTGTATGTATGTAACTATAGAACAAAATGTTTCCATGGCCAAAGCTGGTGACAGTTCATAGTGATTCTTGCCAGAACTTGGAGAAGACATTCCATTTGGCCACATTTGACCATGTAGGGGGAAAAAAAAGAAAGAAACTTGGACACATGTCCAGGCAACAGCAGGCCTAGATTCTGTCACTGATTCCTCTGCTGTTTGCTCTGTGACACATGTGAGTTACCTCTGGAACTCAGACTCATCATCTGAGTGGAGCCTTGAACTAAACTGTCTTTAAATTCAACTCTAGTTTCAAAAAATTCCTTGATTCTTTATATAAAGGATGTTTTGAATTGAGTGAAGCTGGTAGCTTTTTCTTTCTTTTTTTTTAAGTATATATATTTTTATTGATATTTTACAGAGAGGAAGGGAGAGGGATAGAGAGCTAGAAACATCGATGAGAGAGAAACATCGATCAGCTGCCTCCTGCACACCTCCCACTGGGGATGTGCCCGCAACCCACGTACATGCCCTTAATCGGAATCGAACCTGGGACCCTTCAGTCCGCAGGCCGATGCTCTATCCACTGAGCCAAACCGGTTTCAGCAGCTTTTTCTTTCTATAGGCAGAAAGCTTGGTGGAGAACTTTCTTAAAGAAAATCTAAGTTGTTTATCTTAGGAATGCAAACATGAGGAAACTGGATGCTCATTATTCAGGAGAAATTGTGTCAGAATATTTTACTTCACTAGGGTAATGTGGAGCAGTCAGGGAAGGGAAGAGAAATGTGGAGGGTGGGTCAATGTGCACAAAGAGACTTCTAAAAAAGAAAGAATAACAACCCACACACTTCAGTCCTTCAGATTTTAAAGTTGTGAGCACAGTGTGGTTGTACATACCTTGAGAATAACCTCTTCTGAGTTCCACTGGCAGAAAAGGGACACCAACATCACTGAAGAAGGGAGACTCTGGGTTGTCAATCAGGGATCAACATGGGGTGTAAGTGTGCAGGGGGCAGAGGGGAAGCCTGGTACTATCTTACTGTCATGGCAAGTGGTGGAGACCACCTTCGCTGGACCTGTTCATCCTGGCTCACTTTTGTGTTCTTGTGAATAGTAACCATTATGACAGTGTGAATTACAGGAGCATTTTCTGCAGCATTGGGAGGAATCAAGGCCATCCAGACAAGCAGCAGTTGAAAGCACCTACCTGAGGGCATGGAAGGAGGTCTCAAAGCAGTGTTCAAAAATAGTCTTAGCAAACCAATCAGAACTTTTTGTTCCCTCCTCCAGCAGATACATGGAAGTAGCACCAGTCTATTTGGATCAAGTAGTAGTCCCAAATGATTCAGAGATCAGAGAATAGGCTGACATTATGAACTTTCTGCTAATAAGGTCAAGGAGCATTTCAAAAATAATTGGGGGGGGGGTTAATATGAAGAATTGGTAACCATGATTGGTGAACCAAATCATTAGCTTTCATATTTTATTAACTTTTTTACAAATACAGAGTAATACATTTCAATGCACAAAACTTAAAGATCCTAGACAATTAAAAAGAAAAATCAGTGGTAGTGTCTCCTTCAGAAATAATGACTGCTAAAATTTTGAGTCATCCATGCTAGATAAATCTACAGTATAGCCTTATAAAAATGGGATCACATTGATTTGTTTACTTAGCAAAATATTGTAAATATTTTACAATTCTGCAACATTATTTTAATGTATATATTATATTCCATAACATAATTTGCCATCGTTTGGGGAACAGTTTTTATTGTTGAAATTTCAAATTATTCCCAATTTTTAAATAATTCTGAGATGGGTATCCTTAAACATTCCCTTTTGCCCATGTCTCTGATAATTTTACTTAAGTGGAATTGTTGGGTTAAAATGTAACATTTTATAACTTAAAAAAAAAATGTAATTGATACTTTCTCCCTAATAATAAGAGTTCCTGTAGTGTAATATTTGCTGTATGAACCTACACAAAAGGAGCATTAGAAAAGTACAACAGCAATTAAAAAGCAATATCGCCCCTTTGAAAGAAACCAGATTGTGAAGCTTGCAAGGAAACCAGAGAGTATTTGAAGAGTTTGTGTACAAACCACAAATAAATAGTATTGGGAAGCTATCAGAATGGCAGAAAAAAAATTTTTTTTCTTAAAAAATAATCATGGAGAAAGACAAAAAAGTAATCAAGTAGAAAACTAGAAATACACATACCTGAGTAGATTACATAAACTAATGGAAATGTATATTGTTTACATATAACCTAAGATTGTAATACCTCTCTTTCTGCTTTTCATAGAAGAAAAAGTATGAAAACAATTAAAGCTAAAAGTGAGAATGAAAGTCAATGCCATCATTTTACATAAATCTCATGAGGTTTCCTGGCTAGTGAGTGAAACAAGTCAACAGACAGATATGTGCAATGTGATAAGTGCTCTATAGGATAAAAGCAGGAGGCTCTTCGAAAAGGTCCACTAATTCAAATATGAAGTCAAGAGAAGCTTCCTGGAAGAGTGACATTTAAGCTAACCTTAGCATCAGAAGAAAACATAAAAAGTACTTTGAATAAGAACAGGGAGTAAAGAGAGAGAGAGAGAGAGAGAGAGAGAGAGAGAGAGAGAGAGAGAGAGAGAAGAGGGCAATGGAGATTGCTACAGTGGAAACAGGGAAGGTATGACTGAAACATCAAAGGCAAAGGGTGGGGAGGAAGGACATTTAATGGGTGTGTTACAGATGAATACAGACAGATTAGCATAATTCAGATCCTGAAGGGGTTCTCAGCCATGCAAAAGAGTTTGGACTTTTTTTTCCTGAGACTAATGGGGGCCATTGGGAATTAGAAGGTCCGATTTCAATTGTAGATAGGTCATTCCAGCTGTGTGGGGGGCAGACAGTGGTGGGTAAGGGAGAAGTAGGGGTCAATTAGGAGGCAGTTTCTTCCACTTGCCCACTTCCCAAACCCATGTTTCCATTCTCTGCCCTTGAAAACATGCTCTTAAAGAGCCTGAGTTTATAAAGAAAACAAATGCTTGGATGGAATTTAGCAATTCCTTCCTTTGGAACCTATAAGCAGAGTTGCAGAGACTCAAGATAACACCAAGTCTTGGATAGGGAATAGGGAAGGTCCACTAAAACCAACAGATCAAAAAACACAAATTAATGTTGTAAATTATCAACACAACCTAAATGTCTTATTATGAACTTAATGCTTGTGTCCCCCAAAATTCACATGGTGACATTTAATCTTAATATGATGGTAATTGGAGGTGGGGCTTTAGGGAGTTGATTAGGTCATTGGGGGTTGCAGCCCCATGAATGGGATTAGTGCCCTTATAAAATGGGCCAGAGAATTAGCTCCCTCTCGAGCATGTGATGATAAAAAGAGAAGTTCGCAGTCTGCAATCCAAAAGACAGCCCCTACCAGAACCCTACCATGCTAGCATCCTGATCTCTGACTTTTAGCCTCCAGAACTATGAAAAATAAGTGTTTGTTGTTTAAGCCACCAAGACTATGGCACTTAGTTATAGCAGCTTGAGCTGAGTAAGATGTTCCCTAATTGGAGAATGGAGCTTTATATTGACTTCCAAGAAAGAAGCTGCTCATTCAGTTTATTAAGTATCTCTCTGTTCTTCTCCCTGAGCTTAAGTAAGATCTAATTCCCCAGAGTACGTGTGGAAAGACTTGCGAATGATTCTGTCCTATTTCTCCCTGTTTGCTGTGAACCGGTGGTCCAGTACTGCACCAGACATTTCTCCTTTCAGGGGAAATTCTATCCCTTCTTGGTGCACTTTCCCAAAAGGCTAAGTCACACTCTTCTACAACTTTTATTTTGAGCTGCTTTTTACCCTGTGGCCTGGAAAAAAGTGATACATATTATCTTTATTGTTTCTCCCAGGAGACCTACAGAGTCCTCATATATATACTGTAGTCTCAAGTGGCCTGGCCCAATTTCCTAGAGTTTCTAAGATTGACATGAGATTAGCACCCCAGCATGAAACTAATTATAGCCCTTGCCATATTTTGTTTTCTGTGTCTTATTTCTTTCTCTCTCCAAACCAAATTACTTCACAGGGGTATTTTCTTATTCATAGGACCTATGACCCTATAAGCTCTAAGTAAATGTTTGCTACTTGATATTCAAGAGGCAAACAAAAAGATTAAATATATCTGCTTTTCACTATGATGAATATATATATATATATATATATATATATATATATATATATTCTTATTTATCTGTTACTCTTTAAAAAATATAATTTTTGACTGGACTCACACTTAGAGGTAGAAACTCTCTGAGAGGATAACTTACATCTCTTATCTCTTGGCAATCTGTTCCTGGCATTTTTCTTTGTCCTCCTTCATTCTCTTAGCCAAAAGTTTATCATATTCTATGGCTTCTTTATGTAGAAAAAGGGGGGAGAAAGATATTCCTTGTCTCACTGATATTACTGTGCCTTACTACCTGGGGCCCAAAAGAGCTAGCAGAACTGGAAAACTTTTCAGTCTCTCTAAAGAAGATGATGTCCACCAGTATATTGGGAGAAAGCCCCTAAACAAAGAAGGTAAGAAACCTAGGACCAAATTACCCGAGACTCAGTGTCTTATTACTCCACATGTCTTGCAACACAAATGCTGGCATATTGCTCTGAAGAAACCATGTATTAAGAATTTATATATTTTTTGATAGTTGCAGGTACTAATCTTATTTATTTCAACTCTGTTTATTCCAAAACATAAATAATATTTTATGGCAAATGTCCTTAAATATTAATGAAAGCGTGAGCTGCATAACAGAAGTAGGCTTTCCATCACATAAATTTTTCTCTTGAATAATAATATTTTGCTGACCTTCTTGCCAAAGCCATGGAAACAGAGCTGAATGGATGCTTGTGAGGCAAAACTGAGCTTCTTGGTTTTACCCAGTGTCATCTGGTATCATGCCTTGTTATATTTGGAGAAAGTGTTATTTGATTGTCAGGGACAGGTCTAACCTAAGGCATTTCTCATTCACAAGTGCAAGGCAGGTGAATTCTCTTAGAATAATACCATCTAAAATGGAATGGCTTATTTCAATATTAATTTAATAACAAGCTATACACAGTAATTATCTCTTTAGTTCTGCTAAAGTACCTTTCCTTGTCTAGACTTGGGCCGGTGATTACATTAAATTTGCTACAAAGACAATCTACTCAATGCATGACTAAAGACAAAAGAAAGGAAGGAGCCAATGCTTTTCTAGATATATTTGTCATGAAAAAGATCAGCTCAGGGGGTTGATGTTGGGAACATGCTGTATTCTCTAGTGGAAAGGTTACAATAATAATTAATGCCATACATTTATTTAGAACTTCACATTTATGAAAGGGTTTTCACATACATGATTTTATTCCATTAATTCATCAAAAGACCAAATGGAATCCAAATAACCCTCTGGTTATGTCCATCTCGCATATTTTTCATTATGCATATGAACAAAATAGTTTTCATGAGTCTTGTCTGCTAAAGAGGAAAGAGAACTGACAAGTGAAGCACACAAGATCAACTTCATGCCAATTTCTCCATTAAGATACCATTTCCCTCAGTTATCACACAAAGTACCACAAATTGGCCATTCATTCCAACTATTCCTTTGGGCCAATAAATAAATAAATTATTGGTAAATAAATGTACCATTTATATTGACTACAAGAAGCTTAAATTAGAGAACTATGAAACTATTTCTCTTGGACTCCCAACTCCACCAATGGGTTCAACATCTATTTTTTTAAAACATCTTTATTAGGTCATGTTAATGTAGTAAACAGCACATCAGAAACCCTGTTTCTAACCTTCAAGAAGCTAAGCTGCCATGGTTCTCTGAATAAATCTCTGTACCTCTTACCAAAGACACTTAACCATATATATATTTTTAAATATATGAAATGATTTATATATTTTTAACCTGCTAAATTCAAGAACTTTGGGAGACATGTCCTGATGACAATATCTTTTCCGGAAAGTACTACTTGCATTCCATCTGTAATGGAAAGTACCATAGAAAGAAGGTGCCATAAAGAATGTTGAAGCCAACTATTTATGCTGTGAAAGAACACTATTTGACTCAGTGCATGTTTGCAGAAAACAGTTCTTCACTGGTGATGTAAAGACGGGATTGCAAAATTGGCTCTGAGATGTTGGGCCCAGGTTTCAGGTCTCTTCTAGTGAAGTCAAATGCCTGCAGTGAGCACAGTCATGAAGCCACAGATATGCCTTATAGTTGAGGTATTCTTTAAAAACAAAACAAAAGCACTCTGATCACCAAGCCCTGTGGCACCTGGACAGTCTTCAGGTGCACCGCGCCCCTCCCCTGGGTGTGAACTTCTGGCTTCATTCCTTCCTGAGGCATCTCTTTATCTCCAGCTCATCTTTCATCACTGCCTGTCAGTGGAATATCACAATTCCAGATTGGAAAAAAACAGTTCTTACAGAGTTAGGGAAATGAAAAAAGTTTCTGGTAATGGAAATCCCCTCCACTTTAAACCAACATTTTATTCATGTTTGGAAAATACCACTTTGTTGCTGTTTCCATTTTAATCTGCTTCAGTATTTCCTGTTTTAATTTAGAAACCAAATGTGTGACAAATCAGGAGGATCTTGGGCCAATTCCAAATCAATAAGACCAGAAAGTTACAGCCAACTAACCAAAGTTGCTGTCTTTGCCAGATTTTATGCAAAATTTTAAAAAGTGGATATAAATTGGTTAAGGTAACTGAATTCGAGTGTTTCAGATGTGACTGGTATAAAAGTCAAGCAGGGAGAGTCCAGCCACATTTCTATGTCATCTGAGGAAGATACACGAGTTCAGCATAGGAAAATATTTTCTAGATTATTTCATGAAAGAAAGAGAATGAGTTGCCTTTTTGACTTCACACCTGATTTTCTTCTTCGTTTCTTATTTCAAAACTCATTCAATCCCTGAGATTCTGTATCTCTGTAATAATAATAAACACCAAATTAGGGAATTTTAGAGATAGAAAAAAAACCTCATTTAACATTTATTTATCCAGTACTTACTCCGGGCAAGGCACTAGTACAGCCCCATTTACAAACATGTGAAGCCAACAGTAGATTTATGGCTGTTGTGAAGCCACTCTGTCAATCAGTATCAGAGCTGGGCCTCCAGGCATTCAGGACTTTTGAATCTAAGGCAGTCCTTTTTCCTTGGAGCTATGTTGATTCCTCTCCCACAGTCACTTAATCACATTACACCCAGAGTCAATGTGCCAACAAGACCCAATCTGTCTTCACTCAATATACCATTTGAGCTGGATGGGCGTGACTCAGTGGTTGAGCATTGACCTATGAACCAGGAGGTCATGGTTTGAGACCCAGTCGAAGATTCTCTCTTATCATTGATGTTTCTATCTCTCTCTCCCTCTCCCTTCCTCTCTAAAATCAATAAAAATCTACTTTTATTTTTTTTTAATATACCATTTAATATTTATTTTGGGGACATTTGTAAATAAATGAAAAAATTGCCTAATTGCCAGCCTGGATGAGGGACTGAACTAAGGTGTGTGTGTGTGTGTGTGTGTGTGTGTGTGTGTGTGTGTGTGTGTTTTAAGTTATGAAATACAAATAAAAAATGTTATTAAAATTGAAGCCAGGAAACATGACCCATAAAACTGTTAATCAAAAATAAATATCAAATCAAGTGACAAGATCTTTGCCTGCAGGTCATGATGGGGAGAAAAACTCTGATAAGTGTGTGGTCTTCATAAAGCAACTGATAACTATGCCCTTGAGTGAAGAGAAATTTTTAAAGGCTCTTGAAAGGGAAATAGATGGCCCCGATACAGACTCTCCTTTAGAGTCACAGTGAGCACGGCCTTCTGATGAAAAATCACTATTATCGCCAGTAACACACCAAATGTATTTTCTCAAAATGAATGTGTTAGTAATTGTGTTTTAACTTTCCAGAAGGAAACTTTAAAAAATCCCATTTTCCATTGCAACCAAAAATTAAGATACCTAGGAATAAACTTAACTAAGGAGATAAAAGACCTGTACTCAGAAAACTACAGGATGATGAAAAAAAGAGATAGAGGGAGACATAAACATATGGAAAAACATACTGTGTTCATGGATTGGTAGAAACAACATCATTAAAATGTCCATACTACTCAAAGCAATCTATAGATTCAATGCACTCCCCATTAAAATACCAACGGCATATTTCACAAACCTAGAAAGAACTCTCCAAAAATTCATCTGGAATAAAAAAAGACCCCAAATAGCTGCAGCAATCCTGAGAAAGAAGAACAAAGTAGGAGGTATCTCAATACCAGATTTCAAGCTGTATTACAAAGCCACTGTTCTCAAAACTTCCTGCTACTGGCACAAGAACAGGCATATAGACCAATGGAATAGAATGAAGAACCCAGAAATTGACCCAAACCCCTATGCTCAATTAATATTTGACAAAGGAGGCATGAACATAAAATGGAGTCAAGACAGTCTCTTCAATAAATGATGTTGGGAAAATTGGACAGATACATGCAAAAAAATGAAACTAGACCACCAACTTACACCATACACAAAAATAAACTCAAAATGGATAAAGGACTTAAACATAAGATGGGAAACCATAAAAATATAGAGGAATCCACAGGCATCAAAATCTCAGACATATGCCGAAGCAATATTTTCACAGATACAGTTCCTCAGGCAATGAAATTAAAGAGAAAATAAACAAATGGGACTACATCAAAATAAAAAGCTTCTGCACAGCAAAAGAAACCATCAACAAAACAACAAGAAAGCCCACTGCAAGGGAGAACGTGTTTGCCAATGTTGTCTCCAATAAGGGTTTAATCTCCAACATCTACAGGGAACTCATACAACTTAACAAAAGGAAGATAAACAACCCAATCAAAAAATGTGCAATCAACCTAAATAGATAGTTTTCGAAAGAGGACATAAGGAAGGCCAAGAGACATATGAAAATATGCTCAAAGTCACTAATCATCCAAGAGATGCAAATCAAAACAACAATGCGGTACCACCTCACACCTGTCAGAAGGGCTGTCATCAACAAACAACAAATGGCAAGTGCTGGCCAGGATGCGGAGAAAAAGGAACCCTCGTGCACTGCTGGTGGGAATGCAGACTGGTGCAGCCACTGTGGAGAACAGTATGGAGTTTCCACAAAAAACTAAAAATGGAACTCCCATTTGATCCAGTAATCCCACTTTTAGGAATATATCCCAAGAAACTAGAAACACCAATCAGAAAGGATATATGTACCCTTATGTTCATAGCAGCACAATTTACAATAGCTAAGATTAGGAAACAGCTTAAGTGCCCATCAGCAGATGAGTGGATTAAAAAACTGTGGTACACATTCCCAGTAGGACGTGTACAGAAGGCAGCTGATTGATGTTTCTCTCTCATCAATGTTTCTAACTCTCTATCCTTCTCCCTTCCTCTCTGTAAAACATCAATAAAATATATATTTTTAAAAAACCTGTGGTACATCTACACAATGGAACACTATGCTATTTTAAAAAAGAAGGAACTCCTACCATTTGCAACAGCATGGATGGAGTTGGAGAGCATTATGCTAAGTGAAATAAGTCAGTCGGAGAAAGATAAATATCACATGATCTCACTCATTTGTGGAATATAATGAACAACATAAACTGATGAAGAAAAACAGATCCAGAGACAGAGAAGCATCGATCAGATGCTCAAACCTCAGAGGGAAGGTACGGGAGGGTGTGGGTAAGGGGGAGAGATCAACCAAAGGACATGTATATATGCATATAAGCCTAACCAGTGGACACAGTCACCAGAGGGGTGAGGGCATGAGCGGGAGTGGGGTGTGGGGGTTGGGGGGGACAATGGCAGGATAAGGACACATATATAATACCTTAATAAAGAAAAAATATATTAAAAAAAAACAAAGAAGGGACAAATTTCCACAGATAGTGTGAGCCATTAAACTATTTATGTGACTGCTTTCAGTATGACTTTGTCTTTAATTAGTCTTCAAAGCTTCACATTGGTGATTGGCACCTCCAGTCTGGACTCTAGGAACAACACTACTGTTGATCTCTACAACCACGTCATGAATTATGCCACTTAGCCTCCCAATTGCATAGCATAAGCCTTCCATTAAGCATAATAAAAATATTATTCTACCTTTAACTTTAGTAAGGTTAATTAATTCATTTTAATAAAAATACCCTGGCAAACTTAGATGAAAAATCTCATATTAATGCAATCAGCTACTTTTCTCCAGATAATTGCCACTTAGGCTGAGAAATTGAAAGCATGCCAACTTAAAATGTTTTTAAAGACTTCAATCAACATTCTCTCTAAAAATGAAGAAATAAAAAGCCAGAGGGCAGGTTCATGGATCTCACACTCCATTCTTAACATTGTCCAGCAACACATATTTATATTACTGTGACTTGTCCTCCAAATTTGACCTGGGGTTGGCCTCTGAATTTGTAAGGGAAGGGGAAGGACAGAGGTTGTATAGTCCAGGAAAACTAGAAACAAACTGTCTTATTAAATTACCCGTATTTACAACCACACATAAAATAACACAGATCTGCCAGCCTTCAGACCTAAGGTCTGCAGCTTACTTTCAGATGTAATAAAACAATGCACTAGTCTTTGTCTCATTTACTTATTTGACTCTTCATGAACTTCCAGATAAATTGATAAAAGGGCTATAAAATATTATTTTAGAGCAAATGCATATCTCCCAGTAAACATAAAGATTTTCTTTTTGAAAATCTTTAATAATCTCTACTTATTCACAAAAGACTTTGGATTTTTTAAAAAAGTTAAGCATGTATTTATTTAGGAAACTTTGAGTCATTAATATTTTAAAATACAAAGAAGGTGTGGAGAGGTGAAGATACTTGAAACTAGATTTAAGAATCCTGCCTTTTCACCCTAAGTATCTTTAGTCTCTGTTATATGAATACCTCACTCAAGACCTAGCTGTGTCAGTAGTCTAACTGAACTGCATCATTCAGTTAACCAGCATACAAAATTAACTCAGCTTGACTAATTTGATCATTCCATATAACTATATTTTTAATATGATTGTTTTGTTGAATTCATTACATTGAGCTAGTTAATATATCTGATTACAAGGAGAGTGAGATCAAGGCAACATACCCAGGATCCTTTATATTAACCTGTCCAGGGATCATAGCAAGGGACACCTTAGGTAGTGAATTGTACATTTAATGACATCATTTTTGTACTCAAGAACTAATCCCCCTTGGTTGAGATCTAAGGGAGAGGAACCTTAAGATAAGTTCTACTTATAAAAGGTATAATAATAAGTATATTAGGAAAAGATGGGCTAAAATTGTTGTTATTAAAGAAATTTCATATAATAAAATATTTAAAAATCACTTAATAATAATCGCAAATTATCTTAATTACCTTGTAATAATTGAATACTTAATAGAACTAAATATAGTATTTCAAGTTGTGATTATCCCACTTGGTTTATCTGTAGGAAATTACCACTGATGTTAAAAAATGCCACCCAAAAACTACCTTATAACAAATTTTATGAAGAGTCTTTCAGTTTCTAAAAGCATGCTCTCCTCATAAAAAGCCTGTGAGGCAAGGATTTTTCTGGTTTTATAATCCCAGTGTTTTAGTAAACCTCTCAAGCTTGCACAGCTAATAAGGAAGTCTCAAACTGTATCTGGCTTTGTACTTTTGAGATCTGCTCCCATAATTACTTTTAAGTTTTGGGATAACTTTCCATCCTAAGCAATTCTCATTTTCATCTTTACACATCCATACACTTAGGTTTTGATAGTCATTAGAGGATTCATGAACCCCCCCACCTCCCAACTTGCTTACTTGTGGCAATTACCTAATCTATCTGTGTTTCAGATTCCTCTTCTGTAAGTTGAAGATAATAAAACCTACCTGCTATGATTGATGTGAAAATTAAATGGGATTATATGTCAAGAACATAATAAGTAGATAGGATTTTCTCCATTAGCAATGGAGAAAAGAGCGAACCGTAGCAGATAATCACTCTTAAATTCTTTTGTTTCCTCCATGTTTATTTTTGAAGCTAAGAAGGCCCCTCACAGAGTCTGCTATGCTTGCAGCACCTGTTGAGAAAAGTAACCCTAGGCTGACCTTGAACAAGATGTGGCCATGAATTGGTCTAGAAGTAATAACCTTATTTAGTGACAGCCAGTCCTTGAGATTGGTTGATATCCATTGAGATAGTTTTACATAATCATAATGATGTAATCTTTAGACCAATTGAACTTTGTAATTTTAATAATGAAACAGTATGTGAATAAGACAGTTATAGGAGGAATGAAACTGGGATCAAATATGATTCTGCCTAGCTGGGGACCTTTGAGAACGTCCTTTATCCAGCTGAATCTCAGTTTCCTCTTGCATTTTCATGTTGCATGCCCTAGTTTAAGCCATTCATTCCCTACCCAATAGTTTCCAATGAGGTTACCAGATAAAATTTGAATCCCAGTTAAATTTGAATTGCAGATAAACAATAAATAATGTTTTAGGATAGGTATGTTCTATGCCAAAACTATATTCCTTATCTAAAATTCATATTTAACTGGGTTTCCTGTTCTTTTGTTTTATTCTAAATCTGGCAACTGTATACCAATTATCTACCAACAATATAATCATATATATATATATATATATATATATATATATATATATATATATATATACATACATATAAATAAATTTTCCAGAAAAGATTTTAGCAACATTCAATTGGTCATCCTCTACTAATGCGCAAAAGTCTTCATGCACTTAGACATCTCTTTGTATTATTCATTCATCCAGTCAAGAATAATTTATTCAGTGACTAGTAAAGTAATACATTGTATAAAATGTGTAGAGAGACAAAGTGTGAATGTTAAAGTAGCGATAACGCAAGATCCATGGTCAACAGGGCCAATAGTTAGAGTAGCCAATTCCCCTTCTTCACCCAGTTTCCTTTTCCTCCAGTATGTGAGGTACTTTGGAGGAATTACTATTCCTAATTACAATTATCAAAAAGGAGCATCATGAAGAAAGTTATTGTTGAATAGAAAGTCATACTCAGTGTGTAAGGCTGATGAAGAAGCATCAGTAAAGAATTCTTCAAACTTTAATTCACACAGGGGACTGAGACCAAGATAACAGAAACAGCAGACATACACCAAAAAGGGTAGAGGCAGCATGAGCTATTGGTGGGCTCTTGATTCAGACTCTAGAAAAATTCCTGCAGGTCCAATCAGATAGAATAAGAGTTAAGGTCGACAATGCCCATCATTGGGCATAATGTACTGGGAGAATTGATCACCCCCAAACCTGTGTCTGTAGCATTAATTTTCAGAAAAAGAAAGCAGTATGTGCTTAAAGAGAGTCTCTTTTCAATCCCATTCTAAAGTACACTTGCCCACAGTGATTTATTATGAAATTTCATAATAGTATCCCTAGACATTTTGCAAATCGACTGGTAGAGCTTTCTCTTCCTTGAAGGTTTTCATGATGACCTGGACACTTTGTACAAATCAAGAGGACTGGTAATTGGCTCATGTTTGTATCCCTTTGTCAACTTATAGTCAATACACAGTATTTTTCTAATATGTAACCACCCTCCTATGCTCCAGCCTATTTATTATATAATTATAAATTCACTAAGGTCATTCATCCCATATGACTTCATTTTTGTTACCTCATCTTTCAGTGCTGCTGCCTATTTCTGTTGTCTTCTGGCAGACACTCCTGTCACTAGGCCAATTACCAGCATCTTTTTAGCTTTTCCTTCTTTCCAAATGGACTCCTTGTTCTCTCACCGGTGACAGTCTTAGAAAGCTACAGCCAAACTGGCCGTTAGCTTCTGACCTCTCTGGAGTCGATCTTATTATGGTAATTGCAAGACTGGAAGGAGCAGACACTAGCCCAATTACACCTGTCCCTGTCCTAATTCAGCCTGGGCTTAAATTACTCCATGGGGTAGAGACTACGATTTGACTCTGCTGAACAACAACTTTTTCTCTGTTCTTGTGAAATTTGGAGACAGACATTTCTAATTATGCTTGTCATGAGGACATAATAGCCCAGTATTTCTTTAAATGGCATCATTCTTTATTGAGAAAATCAATGCACTATATTAATAGATAACTCTACTGAGGTATTTTAGAGCAAACAATTCTTTAAAATGTGCCTTATCGAGGTATAACAATGCATAAACTGAAAACATCGGATGCTTTCCTTCACATTTTAATATTAATGCTATTCATAAAAGCATGTGTGCTTAATATTAAGTCTTAATAAATGTTATATATTTATATACTTAAATCTGTAAAACTATGCGTAGTTAATTCTATAAATGGATAGCTGTGTGGCATATATACATAATTAGGTAAAAGAATATATATGTGCACATTATAGCTAAATGAACTATTTTTTTAATTGTATTACTTAAAACATTAGGAAGGGAAAGCTGTTACATTCTTTTAAAAATTAAATGTTTTTCTTGTTGCGCATCCTAGAACACCAATGTATAATAATATGCTTCTATTAATCTAAGTTGATATTAACTGCACATATTCTTTTTTATTTTACTTAATTCTTAAAAGTATGCCTTATTTACTTTCAAGACACATATTTTTCAGAAGTGCTTACCTACTCCTAAGGAATTATTCTTGAAAAATAATTTGAGAAGCAAAAATATCAGCAATTGGCTCAGCAATTTTTGAGTCTTTACAGAGGTCTCTGGGGATGCTCCTAGTTTGAAGCAAGTCCCTTCTAGAATAAGAATTCTCGAGACTCTAAATCACAAAACTTATTCTTCTTCAAGCCTAGTGTCATTGGCAGTTCCCCTGCCAGACTTTCCTTTATTGGAAGTAGCTGCTTTAGTGATTTTGGAGAGAGCAGGACTGGGCTCTATGAACACTCTGCTGCTTTGAATACAAGAGCCTACTCTAGGTATTCTCTTCTCCACAATCCCCCTGAGACATTAAAGGCAAGGTACTTCTGTAGATTCCAGAAACCTAATCAGAATAATGTGAGGTCTATCCCCACAAAGAAATCAGAACACAACCTAATACTCTTAGCATAAAGTGTCTTCACTCACATCCATGTGGTCCCCCCTTTACTGAAATGCATCTTTGCTTTACATCTATTGGAGATCTGACTCCCCCAACAAGTCATAGTTGAAGATGTAAGCTATAGGGCTGGGTTTCAGTAACCCCATTACTGCTAATAAAATGGCTTCCTATCTCTCAGCCTGTTTCCTACACTGGAGGTGATAGTCACCACCAAAAAGTGGGTCGTTGTTAGATTTAGTGAAGTAAGCATTTACAATTCTTAAATGGGTGCTTCACATGCAGTGGAAATTTTGGATTCTACGTGATTTGTGCAGTTAAACAGACCTGAATGCAAGTCCTGGCTCCTATATTTATACACTGTAGAAACCTCGAACCAGTCACTTAACTTATCCAAGTGTGGGAAGATTAAATGAGATAATGTATATAATCAGATCATGTACATAAAGTTGTTAGTTCTTTCTTGACCTGCCCCCTCAAATATCTCATTGATCCTTACACTTTTCTATCTTCCCCCTTCCCTCTCATTCTTTCCTTGGATTACCAAGTCATAAATTTATACATTGTATAAGGACCACACACAGTCACATAATTATATTTTCATTTGTCTGAAGAAATAGTATATGCTTCATATTCCTCCTGATTGGTGTTGCTTACGTTCTTCCCTTGGCCATTTCCTTTTTTTTACAAATTTGCAATTCCTGGCATCAGTTACTGGCAGGCAATCCTCTCCTCCATTTGAGATCATTTTCACTCACAATGTCTTCATTGATGGATCAATATCATCAGTCACTGGGAGTAATAATACATTTGCAATGACTACTAACCTTATGAAGTCCCTGATAGAACCCAGGAAGACACTGCAGCAACTAACCGAGGCTCCTGCCCCTGTGCTTACCCTCAGACTTTTCAAAAGCATGTTGGAGCCCATCTAAAGAATGAGTTCCTTCCAAAAGCCTGTTGGGCTTCTCTCTCCCTCCCTTATTTTTTCAATCCTTCCTTGTTAAAGGTAAAAGTCCTTTTATCTAGAAATCATGGTGACATATTTTCAAATCCAAACAACAGCCTAGGGGTGCCTATACTCTGGGGTTTTATACCAGTGGGCAACAAACAGGGAGTAGCAACAGAGTTGCCTCAAAACCATTGTGAGATTTTCCAAGGGTGTGTGGCCTCAGTCACCTGCAGGGCTAGTGACAGCCCAGGCTATTGGGTCCCACTGGAGGTTCTGATTTCATAGGTGTTGCCCTGGCCCGCGGGGCAACAATGAGGGCATGCAGGAACCACCTAAGAGAATGAAACAAACAAGGAACACGAAGAATGGAGGCAAGACAGGGTTCTGATCAAGCCTCGTTTTTTATTCGAGTGTTGCGGAATATAAGCACTCAGGAGGGGCGGGGTAGGATAAGGAGTTGCCATGGGATGATTGGTTGGGGACTGGGTATCTGTCCTAGCTGATTGGTTTTTCTGATGTGGGAGGTTCTTCTGGCCCTTGGCGCGCGCGGGCTTCTTTGGCGTGCGCGAGCTTTCTTTGTTCTTGCTTAATCAGGAAGTAGGGCTGACCAGGAAGTGAGACCGAACTCTGCTTTTATGGCTCCCGGCAGGTGTTAGCTGGTCTAGGAACCCCTAATTAAGAACTATTGATATAAAACATCAGGAGTATTTGTTAACTCCTCTTCATCACTCTGTTTCTCAGCTGACCCTCTCTACCACCTTGGTGACTCAGAACATATGTAAGGCCTTGACCCTATTGCTTTTCAAGAGGCAACCTCTTTGAAACAAATTGTTCCTGTTTTAAATGACATTGATGCCTGAGCTCTTGGGGGTGTATAAGAAGAAAAAGAGGGAAAGGACAAAAAAAAAAATTATGAAGTGTGCCTCCTTTGTTATCATTCCTGGGTAAGACCTCCTTGATATCAACATTTACCCAAATAAAGTTATTTCCTAAACTCAGATTGAGATAAACACAAAGGATGGGGGCGGGGGGTAATTTTTTAACCCAATAAAGTACACTCTCTTTTTTCTCTCTATCTTAGATGAACAGTATGTGGTTGCCTGGCCAGAGTTTGTCATCTGTGTTTATCTCATCTGGTTGTCTATAATTAGATTGCAAGCCCCTATGGGCAGTAGCTGTGTAGTTGTAATTCAATTTTGTACAGTGTCTGGCACAGTCTCTTAACCATAAAAAGGGTGCTCAATAAATATTTATTGGTGATGGTTATCTTTAATTCCTCAGGAAGCTTAGGCCATTTTAGGCCACTTTACTTAGTTGAATGATAATGAAATTCATAAACTATCATGAGGGAGAAAACATGTTTGGTAGATTTTTTAAAAGCAACCCACCATCAAATATTCAAAATGGAGAGGAAGCATTTAGTACCCTAGGGGTGTTAAAGATTTAATGCATTACCTTGTGCCAAACTTGTAACAGTGACCTGAGCACTGGAAAAGACAAAGCACCATAAACCATTGAATCTTCTGGCACTTCCTTAAGTGATGCTGAAGTTTATAATATTAGAGGTTTTCTTTTCTCCTGTCAAATATTGTAACGCATCAAATAAATTGGTCTATAAAGCCAATATTATTTTAATTATTGGCAAGCATATTTACCAACCTCCATATAGTTTTTCTATGTTAAAATCAGGGAACTGATGTCATTTGTAACACATTTCTTTTCCATCTACAGAACATCTAACCTTTAAGAAGAAAGCCTGACACAAAAAGTAAAATAATTGGAAATTTTCTTTACATTTTAAAAAATGTTTAACAGCTATGAAATGCCCCCAAAGCACATTTCTAGTTAGAAACACACACGGAGAAACTGTAAAAGAGCAAGTCCTATGTCGTGGGGGGAAGTGAGGCAAGAACTGTCATATCCAGAAAAAGCTGGGAGACTTTTTTTTTCTAGGCATGCTTAGGTACAAGGAGAAGGCTCTGCCTAGATGGTGCACTCAGAAAACACAATACCTGCGTAGGGCAATGCACATTTGGTGAGTAGCCCAGCCAATAAGAATATTTGGCCATCTTTCTGATATTCTATCGGCTAGAATTTTGGTGAACTACAGATTTTATAGGCCTTTCCCCTACCCTTCAATGCATATATCAGTTTAAAGCAACATGTTGTGTAAGAGGTAAAAGGGTAAGAGGCAGAGATAGAGAACAAGGATCTTAAGAAGAAAGCTTTAGATTGCCCAACATGTACTGTCCAATTGGAAAATTCTTTGGAGAAGTCACAATCCATTGTGTCTTGCACATGATTCCTTTGTAAATCTTTTCTTGGCTTCTGAGACTCATTCACCTTGTGACTTTAAATATCTCCCTCATTGCCTAGTTCCTTTGCCTTTGTGCCTTTCTCTGCTCTTCCTCACAGGGAGCTTCTGTTGATTGAAAAATGGATAGAAAATAGAATTCTGAATGAAGACACTTCACCCAGAGACAGCAAATGTCCTATGTCTTCTGCCTGAGGTGATCACCAAAGCCAAGGTTAAAGTGTCTATTATCTTTCATCTATTCAGCACTAAAAAAGGTTTCCTCCTTGTGGCCAGGAACATGGTTTTCAGGCTCTTTTCTCTTGTTTTTGATCTACCTCTGCTCATGGAGCAATATATTATCATTTGGAACTGGAACATCAAAAGCCCATGCCATGACTTAATGTGGGATTAGAATTTTGGCTTCCAGACACTGCCTTTAGTTTCTTAAAATTGAAGTTTAACATCCTAGAGGCTGAACTGCACTTTTCCTGGGTGAATTCCTACTATATGTAAAAAAAAAAAAAAATGAAATATGAAAATTTGTGTGTGTCACAGAGGATTACCAGAGACAATGATGTAGGAAATGATGTTTAAAAGTATAAAATTGTTTCCCTGAACTGCCCAGTGGCCAGAAATACCCATTGTACTAATACTTTCTCCAACTAGAACCCAGAAAGCCAGGGTGCTGATCATGGCCACTAACTGATTCTATTTCCTTTTGCAAATTTCTTTATGTTTCCGATTCTCAATTGTCCTTCTATAAAATAAGCAATTTGGAAAAGATGACTGCTGAGATCCCTTCCAGCTCCAATAGGTCAGGAAAGCAGTAAATGTTCATCATGGTCCCCCAGGGGAAAGATTCTGGTCAAAAGGCCCATTTTAATCTCTGCTTCCCTGCATACTAACTGTGTAAACTTGGTCTTGAACAAGTGTATTACCTCTCTAGGCCCCAGTTTCCTCAGCTGAAAAATGAGGGTGATAATAGTATCTACCTGAAAGAGTTATTGTTGGGATTAACTAAGATGATGCATGTGGGGTGCCTAAACCATAATTATAATTTTGTTGTTAGCATTATGGTTATTCTAGAATCCTAGAGCGGGTATATCAGAGAGTATTGTTAGCAACAGGGGATTAAGAACACAGTTGTGCAGCCAGACTGCCCAGGTCACTGTGATAAGCACACAATGCCTGGCATTAGGTTGACAATTTCTATTACTTATTACTGGCCTCTTATCACTAAAAATTCTATTGCTCTTGGAGGAGGGAGGATGGGAATTTTCAAATTTTTATTTTCATCTTTATGCTTTTTTGTGCATCCCAAATCTTCTGCAATGATAGGAATAACTTTTAAAGCCTTAAAAAGCCCCCTTTTTTGTTTTACAGCATTGACTAGGTCATGGACCAATCATTCCTGAATGCATAAACTGCTGATGAACAGGAATCATTTGTTTGTTCTGAGCAAAAGTTTGCCTTGTCCTCATTCAAGTTAGTGCAATGGGAGTGAGTTTGTATGAGTGAGGGCAGTTGGCATCTCCTATCTGGTGTTTGTGGAATTATTGAGGCCTCTGGGTTTCAAACTATGCTTTCTCACAGCAACCTGAAATTTCTCTCCAGAGCTCAGTTGCTGAGGGGTAAGACCTTGCTGTACATACAACGACAAATAAATTTCTAAGGGAGTCAATGGGAGAACTTAAAAATTGTGAGCTCAGCTATGGACACAAACAAAGAGACACAGGGAACAGGCCCAGTGGCCTGCAGCAACAGCAAATGTCCTGTGTCTTCTGCCTGAGGTGATCACCAATTCTATTTGTCACAAGTGAAGCCATCTTCCTGTTAATGGGGAAGGTAAATTGCCCCAAATTATGCCTTTCATCACTCCAGATTATTAACTACAATGAAACCTTTTTAGACAAGTGGGGGGGTGGTGGGGGGGAGGAAATCCTAGGAAAAAAGCCAGAAAGAAAACATTTTCTTCTTTTCTTTTAATTGAATGTATTGGGGTGACATGGGCTAATAAAATTATATAGGTTTTTGGTATACAATTCTGTAATACATCATCTGTGTATGGTATTGTGTATTTACCACCCTAAGCCAAGTCTCCTTCCATCTTCATTTATCCCCCCTTTACCCTCTTCTAGTTCCCCCAACTCTTCTTCCCTCTGGCAATCACTATAGATGATGAGGCAAGGAGTTCCAATTGGTAGGAGCAGGGAGGAATATATAACAGCAAAAAGGAAGAAAAAACAATTTCCTGTGATTAATATGTATTTACATATGTACAACTTTGGAGTGTATAAAAAGTTTTACATATATCAATGCTTATCAATCTTCCCACTAGTGTGTGGCCAAGGGCAAAGGAAAGTGAAATGTGTGTCCAGTGTTTTGGAACAACCAGAAGAGAAGGATGAATGGGCAGAGCTTATAGAAGACTCTAGAAAGCTTGGAATTTCTTCCAAGACTTAGGATTTTATCTTGAAATTTTTCTGATTTCTCATTTCACTACAATAAAAGAATGGAACCCAACCATGTTTGTCTGATCCTTTGCCCAGTGATCTTTCTAAATTATCACACTGCCTCTTTTATGGATAACTGCAACACATTGAAGAAATACTAGTCTTTGTTCCCATGAACTTTCAGTTCCATAGGTGCTAGCCATTGTGAAACAGGATGTTAGTATCCCAGGGAGAAATAGCAACACTGCAGGTAGTAACACTCTGTTGAGTGGATGGGGAAATGAATATGTATAGTTCTGCTGAAGCAAATGGAGGAATGCCATCATCCTGGAGCAAGGATGCAAGCTATGGTTGAAAGCTGCCAGGAATAATCAGACAATGATCACTACCTACTTCTGCTGAACAAATTAAAGATCTACAGTATTTACCGCTGGAGACTGAAGTTCAGGTAAGGAAATAGAGACCAGAGGGCACAGGTACTATCTGCATTTCTTTTTCATCACTGAGTCTGACTTTAGGTCTTGACAATTAGTTAAGTCAGTGATAGATTAATAACCAACATTTTTTTTTTCTAAATTGAGCCCTTCTAACTTATATATACTGAAAAAAAAGTTCCAATATAGATAGTAAGAGCATCCTTCTCCTTGTTAAAGTTATGATTTAATGAAAGCATACTGATCCGCAGAAGGAGTTTATTTCATAAAGAATAGGTGCATAATGCCTAGCCAGAGACTCAGATATGCCATCCCAAAACAGACAGTAAAAAACTCAGAAAGAACAAAACTAAAAACATATTTTCTGGACAATATGACTGACTTGTATAAAGAGCAACAATATGGAGAAATTGTTTCTAAAGATGGTGATTATCATAGGAAACTTATCAGAAACCACAGATGAATATTATATGTAGAATCAGGAAACAAAGTAAATATGGGTTTTATGTTTTAAAGTAGAAACTAAATGTTATTTGTTTAAAAAAACAAATGTCTACTATAAAGGAAAGCATGGTGAGTTTGGACATGATGAAGGTGTCCACTTGTGTGGAAATCCACCATCAGGAAAGTGAAAGAAGAGTGAAGACCATTGAAATTAAGATTATAAATTATAGAAATACTGGTGAGAGAAAAACATAGGCAACTCAGATTAATGAAGGCTGTACACCATGTTTTCTTTATTTTTTATTATGAGATGCTTGAAATATATGTAAGTGTATGAAATAAAGAAACCCTTTTTACCTATCACCCAAATGAAAATAAAAGTTTGCCATGTTTGTTTCAGCTTTCATTCTACGTTTTTCCTCTTTCTTGCCCTCCTCCTCCTCCTTCTTCTCCTCTACCTTCTCATCCTCCTTTTCCTCTCCTCTTCCTCCTTCTCCTTCTTTTTCTTTTAGGGAAGGGATAAAGAAATTTGCAAATGAAAGCAAAAGTCCCACACCTACATCCCATCTATCCCCCCCACCTTCCCTCTGGGTAGAGATAACCAGGACAGAGGATTATCTTGAGAATTATCCCTATTGATTTATGTAGATCTAGTGTATTTATTTTAAACCTGTGCAGTGTTTGGTGGACGACTAGGTGTTTCTCTTTTTGCTTTTGTTTTAATTTACATTTTCCGATTAATATAGAGACTGAGGTTCATTTCATGTTTAATGGCCATTCAGTTTTCCTCTTTAAGTTGCTGCCAATATTTTTAAGTCTGTAGCATGCAAAATGGTTCAAATGTTTTAATATTTTTAATTTTTAAAAAATTTTTGAGTCTTGCTTGAGAAATTGTTCCCTCACACAATATTATAAACATGTTCTTACCTAAGTTTTTTTACAGCTTTGTTTTTTCATATTTAGGTGTTTGTATATGAGGTAGAGATGTTTCTCTATTATAATTATCCCAGAACTACTTAAATAGTCAATCCATTACTCAATGATTTGTAATGATATACGGATCATATACTAAACACTCACTTATAGTATATATATGCAATATATACATGCATATATATTGCATATATATGTGTACATGTATATGTGTATAATACATATATATACACAAATGTATATACACATGTGTGTGTATATAATGTTTATATATGTAAATATATGTATACATGCATATATGTATATATGTAAGCAATATGTAATATATAAATAATATACACACATATAAGCAGTGTATTTAATATATATTTTGTGTAAGCACATATCTATATGTATAAAAAGCCAGCAACTGGAATGCCAGAACGATGGGAATGACCAGTCGCTATGATGCCCACTGAAGCCAGAGAACTAGCCTGGCCAGCCAACACCCCCACAACCCCTTCCCCCAATTGGTCCCCCCACCCCAATCAGGGGTGGAGCCCGCCAGCCTATTGCCCACCGCCCCTCCCCCCAGCTAGCCCAGCGCTGTTCGGGCCCAATCAGGGCGGGCCGGCTAGCCAACCTCCCGCTGTCTCCTCCTCCCGACAGGTCCAGCCTCAATCCACAGATTGGGGCCATGCTGGCTGGACCCCACCCATGCACAAATTTGTGTACTGGGCCTCTAGTATGTATATATAAGCAGTATATATAATATAGAGTGTATATATATTATATATACATATTTCTTCTAGCTTTTCTTTTCTTTTAATTTGTCTATTTGTCTTTTTCTTATTTCTAACCCTCTAAAATCAATCATGATTATTGTTATTGCTATTGCTGTTATCTTATAGTGTTATATCATTATTGGTTTTATGATAAACACTTATTTAAGTTTACCCTTATGACCACCAATTCCTTTGATCAAAATTACTTAGTGCATGTCAGCCCACAACTATTTTCTCAGTTAAATTTCTCCCCTAAACCTTTTTTAGTAGGTCTTTCAGGTGGGGCCTGCGAGTAGTTTCCCAGTCTGAGAAAGCCTTTTTTCCCTCACTCTTGAATAATAGAATAGCTGGATATAGAATTTTCAGTTGACAGTAATTTTCCCTGAACTCAAAGAAGAGGTCATTCTGCTCTTTTCAGGACTGTTACTTTCGAGATGTCTGCTGTCAGATAATTGTTTCCTTTTTTAAAATAATCTTTTCCTTCAAATTGCTTTTAAGATCTATTTTTTGGTGTTCTCCAACTTAACCTTTAGATAGCCAGAGGCATTTTATGTATCCTTCTGGGACTTGATGTGTTTCTTCATTCTAAAAATTTGTACCTCTCATCACTTTGGAAAAATTATCAACCATTATTTCCTTCAATATTTCTTCTTTCCTATTCTCTAGTGTTTCCTTTTAAACTCTTTTTTCTATAGATGTATGTCAGTTTCTTCTATTCTCATGTCTCTTAACATCTTCAGATTTTCTAACTCTCTCTGTGCTACATTCTGGGTAATTTATAATTTATTCCTTTCCAGTTAATTTCTTTCTCCAATTGCATCTAAGTCATGTTTATTTTGACTATTGGACATTAATGTTCATGATTATATATATAATTGCAAAAGTTCTGGTTGGCTCTTTTTCAAATCTGCTTCTTTTCTTAATGATTTTCTTTTCCTCTTTTCTCTTTTCTCCTTCACTTTATGTATTTTTGTAAAAAATTGGACTCTTAGGTGCAGAGAATTGAATTTACCATATGTCTCATACAGTAGTAACAGCTGCCACATGTCGGGCTCCCTAGAAAGCAGACCTGAGGCAGAGATTACACTCTAAGGATTTTATTAGGGAGAGTTCTTGGGTTCAACATGTATGGAAGGGAAGAGAAAGAAGCAGGACTCAGCAGGGAGAGAAACTGAGCTGTGATGCCTCCCCACGGAAAGCAGAGTGAAGCTGCTCCTTCCCAGGTATCTCCAGCAGGGACAGAAGTCAGCCCTTCGCAATTTCACGAGCTGGATGCAGACCAACCCAGGAAGGAAGGGTAACTATGGATGAAGCTATTGTCTTCAGATTAGGCAATTCCAGGGGCTGCCCATTGAGGGCTTTCCCTTTGCAGCACTCTTAGTAGCTGGAAAAAAAGTCCTCCAGTCCTGAGGAGAGTCTAGGCAGCAACTCACAGCAGCCACTGCAATGGCTGAAGGCATGTGGCAAGCATTATATTTTCTCACAGTCCTGTGAGTTAGGTACTATAGTCAACTGTCATTTAGAAATGAAGAAGGTCAGGCACAGAGGGATTAAGTAACCTGTCTAACCAAAGTGACCCAGTTAATTAGATGGCAGCATTGAGATCTAAACAGAGGCCACATGGCTCTAAAGCCTGTGTACTTCCTACTATGTGATAGTGCCTTAGGTCTACTGGCATCCTCAGTCCATACAGGAGCCTGTTACTACTTTATTTTATTATTGTTTTATTGTAACTTCCACTGCTATTCTTCTCACCTATGCATAAATGGTATTGTGCTAGAGAAGTTACATTCATATATTTTTTTAAATCCAACGCTCTTTTTAAGATCTAACCATGTTAAGATGTATGCCTCTATGTCTTTAATCAGCCTAATAATTCATCACTTTGAAAATTTTTATCTTATAGTTTCTTTTATATATGATTTGACTATGTCAAGTTCTGGGGGTAAAGAAGGGATATTCTTGTTTGTTGAATGTATAGACTCTTGATTGGGAGGGGTTTGTTCTTCGTGTCTATTTCAGTGTTTGATTGCTGGAATGTAAGCTCCCTTTGTTCTGTGGTAAGTCCCAACTGCCTAGATTGGGGAAGGTCCTTCTAGAGCTATTTTGGGTTTGATTCTTCCAGATGTTTGAGGGATAGCACTGGCTTTGGACAATGTTTATATTAATTTATCAGCGAGAAACTCAAAATCCAATCCTACTTAAGGAATAAGATTGGCATTCTGATTGCTTACAAGAGAACTTGGCTAGACATCAACAAGAATTAAGATTTTTTTCATTTTATTCTCATGTTAGTGGACAGATTTTTTTCCTAGTTCTCTTTTGCTATGTCTGTAGTCCTTCCATTTCAGCTCCTCTTCATAAGCTCTTACCTCTGAAAGGGCAGTAAAACCCATCCCTGTGCTGTTATTGGAACTAGCCACCTCCCTTCCCAGTTTGCTCACTTACTTAAAGAACATCTGTAGTTCTAACATCTGGCACCTATGGAATTCCTGTATTTTGTGTTGACATCTTAAAAATGGTTTGTTGTATTTTATTCAGCATTTCTAGATATTATAGCTAGAAGGTCTGTCTATTAGCTTAGACTAACATGTTGCCAAAAGCAAAGTCCTCTCACTTAAATCATGTGTTCTTTCTGACTGAACTATATAAGTTGGAAAAAGAATAGAATAGTTCACCTGCTTGTATAGCAGTGGTCATTTCTTTTTAACAGCTCTATTGAGATATAATTCATACCTTAAACCTCACACTTTAAAGTATACAAGTTTGTGAGTTTTAATATATCCACAAAGTTGTACAACCATTACCATGGTCAGTTTTAGAGCACTTTCTTCACCACAAGAGACTGGTGCTCATTAATAGTCACTCCTCATTTTCTCCAAACTCTCAGCCCTAGGCAACTACTAATCTATTTTATGTATTTATGGATTTGCCTATTCTGTTGCTTCTTTCATTTGACCTAATGTTTCCAAGGTCCACATATGTTGTAACATATATTCATTGGTTTTTATTGTGGAATAATATTCCATTGGACAGAAAAACCACAATTTGCTTATTTTTGTTGATGGACATTTGGGTTGTTTCCATTTTAAACTATTATTAATAATGCCGCTATAAACATTTGTATATAAGATTTTGCATGGATATATGTTTTCATTTCTCTTGGGGATACACATAGGAGAGGTGTGTCTGGGTTATTGGCAACTCTATTTTAAATATTTTGAGGGACTGAAAAACTGTTTTCCAAAATGGTTGCATCATTTTACATTCCCACCAGCAGTGTGTGAAGGTTCCAGGCCATTTTTAACATGCTAAAATGCCATGCATTCTATAGAATCTTGAGTTGTAGGCTACTGAGCATACTAACACCTATTTCTATTCTTCTACTAAATCATTCTTTTTGCCTGGCCAGTGTGACTCAGTGGTTGGGCATCGACCTATGAACCAAGGAATCACCAGTTTGATTCCTGGCCAGGGCACATGCCCGGGTTGTGGGCTTGATCTCCAGTAGGGGGGGGTGCAAGAGGCAGCTGATTGGTGTTTCTTCCTCATCAATGTTTCTATCTCTCTATGCCTTTCCCTTCCTCTCTCTAAAAATCAATAAAAATATTATTTTTTAAATCATTCTTTTTGGATGTTCTACAAACACCTCAAATCCAACAAGTTCCAAATAGCAGTAATTATTTCTCCTTTACTATAAATGTGCTTCTCTTGTATTCACCAATTTGTTCATACAGAAATCTGGGCAGCATTGTAGGTGCCCCGGTTTCACTCATGCCCCCGCTTTTAACCTTTGCTTCCCTGAAAAGAACTCACAAAGTCATCCTGCCCTGTATGTCACAAATGTCATTGCCCTAATTCATGTTCTCACTGAAATCACTACAGTGACCAGTTTACAGTACTGATCTCTCTAGATTTGTTCTCACCTGTCTGTCACCCCACCAGCCAACCTGCTGGGCATGTGGCCACTGTAAATGGCAAATGCAAATCCAATTATATCCTCCCCCAGCTTGATTTTCTTTTTTATACTTCCCTATAATTGACAGGACAATATGTGAATTCTATAGCAGAACATCCAGAACTCTACAAGATCTGGCCCACAACCACACTGCAATATCTGTCCTACCATTTACCACTGTACAACCTCTGCTCATACAACACTGAGCTCCTTACCATTCCTCTAGCTAGCTCTACCACCTCAAAACACAGCCTTCAGAGTATACTTACTTATCACCTAATTTGATCACAACATTTGAAGTGGGCAGGGCAGACTTTTATTTTTCCTATTTTACCAAAGATGAAGCTGAAGAGATCTGCCCAAAGTTTTACAAAGTCTCAGGACAAAAGACTGATCTCACATCTAGGTATTCTGATTCTAAGACACTTTGCACTCCCCCGTGCCAGTCCCCATACTGAGCATAGAGCCAAGACTGAGCTTTATTCAATTCCTAAATCTCATGTATTCCCTCTTATCTCAGATCCTTAAATGCTATTTTCATTTCCTTGGCCATTACACCTCTCCATTTTCATATTACATCATTTGACTTTACAATGCAAGTTGATGTTTAACTATATGCTATTTTGTACTTTTTAATGGTCTTATGCCATGACTCCTAGTCTAGATGAGAACTGCCCACATAGTTTGCAAAATGTCAGGCCATGGTAAAAATTCAATTAGTATTGCTTGGGTGGTTGCTAGATTCTTCCCCTAGCTATCTCTCAGCCTTTATCTATGAGTTCCCTATAAAGCACAAACATTATATAGCATCATGTCAGAACATTTTTATAGTTTATATCCTTGCCATATTACAATATACTAGTATCTTGTATTATTGGATACATTGGGGCTTAGGACCTTGAAACATACTACTTATCATTATTATTTATATATTTATATATAAAAATCAAGAATTATATATTGGTTCTTAATGTATATAATTTAGAGGGGAAAAATGATTTTCTCTCAACTAATTATTGATAGTTAAAGTAAATGTATCTAGTCTGAGTTCATTCACAATTTTATCAACCCTTTAAGAGATTATTCTTGACTCTCATTAATAAACTCCTCTGCCCAGCATCCTTTGACAGTATCTTACATCTCACTCTATCATAAAGCAGAGGTAAAAACCTCTCATTTCATAAATCACTGCTTTTCTCTTGGTTTATATAGAACTTTTATTTGTGCCAAATGCTTTAATACTTAGGGGCTTTATTATTTCTCTTTTTAAAAAGCCCCATGAATTTTTTCTCATCTATAAAAAGTTTATCAACCTTTTATAGATGAGAAAAAATAATGAACTATTCATCTAACTGCAGTTAGAACTCACAGCTCCAGCCTGTTCATTGCTCAGCTTTTTATGTTTTCACTAGGGGCCCAGTGCACAAATTCATGCACCTTGAAAGGAACTGTGGGCCATAAGGCTGCGGTGGGCACAGAAGTGGGTCTCGGCCCATCCTCTGTGCCTCCGTCCACCCTTCCCACTCCCCAGCCTCCAGTCCCCTGTCTGCTGGCAACCCCACTCCCACCGCCGCTACTCCCACACGCAAACTGCGCCGGCCCCGCTCACACGCACTGATGACATGAAGTGATTGGTGCCGGAGCCAGCAGTGGGTGCAAGCAGTGGCTGCTGCCCCAATCACCCCTCAGGAGCAGGGGTAGGTGAAGAAGCCCTCAGGGGAGATTGGGGCTGGCAGCTGCTGCTTGCATTCACTGACGGTGCCAAGTGATTGAGATTGGCTCCAGGCACCGGCAGTGGGTGCAAGCAGCGGCTCTGGTGCCAGCTGCATGTATGAGCGGGGCTGTCGCCATCAGAGGATGTGAGAGGCGGCTGCTGGCTCTGATTGCCCCTCAGGAACAGGGGGAAGTAGAGAAGCCCTGAGGGGTGATCAGGGCCTGCAGCCAACTCTTGCACCTGCTGATGGCACCGAGCAATCAGGGCTGGTGCCGGGCCCCAGTAGAGGGTGCGAGCAGTGGCTCCGGTGCTGGCAGCGGGTGCGAGCAGGGCCAGCACCAGCAGCAGGTGCAAGCACCAGTGGGACCGCAGTGTGTGGGAAGCAAAGAATTTTCAGTAACCACCAGAGGCTCACCCTGATGACAGCGACTAGGGCCCCACCGTGGTCTGGTGCCCCCACTCACCTGCTCCACCATCCCACCTCAGCCGATGCCCACCATGTTCCACACTCTGCCACCTGCTGCCAACGCCCATCATGTTCCGCACATGCTCCCTGGTGGTCAGCGCACATCATAGTGACTGGTTGTTTGGTTATTCTGTTGTTAGGTTGTTCTATTATTTTGCTGTTTGGTCTATTTGCATATTAGGGTTTTATATATATAGAGATGCCATGTGTGTTTCTTTATATATGTGTATTTCTTTTTATATTTTTTACTCTCAGTGTATTATGTTAAGGTTTTAATCTCCTTCCAAAAAGTAATTAAAACTTATGTTTAAGAAATGCAGGGTGGTTTATAAAAAAAAATTACTTATTAAATCTCTAAAACAGGTACAAGTTAAAAGTTTTATTGGACTGCTGATTATTAAACTTTCTGAAATTCTGTGGGATATAATTTTGTATCAGAATTTACTCATGGGCATTTCAAATGATATGGACCATAAGGTGTTGACTAGTTAATGCAATTGCCTCAATTCACCATCATATCTTACACATTCCTGCTCATAGTATTAGTCAGATGTCATTTAATTGATTGGCATTCTAAATCTAGGTATGTACTACATAATAATTACATAAATGTTAAAAGGATCATTCCAGTTCATTGCTCAACTTCAGTTGAACTTTGACAATCAAATGTTAATTTAAAAGTATTTCAAGATAATGCAACCTAATTTGTTACCTGAACATTGCATCTTAACATTCAAATGGGTCCTTAGTCATCCCACTTTGTGTCACTTTTAAAAATGCCTTTCAGCACCAGGACTTAATGGATAAGTCCCCCATTTTTTTGCTCTTTGGAAGATTTAGAAGAAATATCAGACACACCTGTGATAGACACACACACACACACACACACACACACACACACACACACACACACTCAATTCATTATTAGTTCTCTCACTGTGAATTAATGGCATTGTGTGTCAGGTAGAACTCATATCTTCACCAGACAGAGCTATGTTGCCTCCAGATTTTAATTTTAAAATAGTATTTTTTCTGACTATGTGCATATTCAGTAGGTGAAATTTGGAAAATGGGAAGCACTTTCACCTATTGAAGACCTTTGGAGTAAGTCACTTTGTTCCTTTCCAGCTCTAAGAATACAGATGATGTTCTGACTTGTACTCATATTCAGAAGTGTTCTTTGGTGCTTATTTCAGCTAAGATAGTTAATTTGGAACTTTGAACCGCTGAATTAAGTCATTTGGTCTAGAGCACCACTGTCCAATAGCAATAAAATGCAAGTTACAAATGTAAGCCACATGTGTAATTTTAAATTTTCTAGGTTGTCACATGTAAAAAGTAAAAAAGAAATATGACATTAGTTTTTTTCCCTTTATTTATTAAGGTATTAAAAATGTGTCCTTACTCCCCTATTGTCCCCCCAACCCCCAATCCTGCCCTCACCCTCACCCCCTATTGTCTGCATCCACCAAAGGATTTGTATGCATGCATATAAGTATAAGCAATAACATTAGTTTTAATAATTAGTTTTGTTTAACACAATATATCCAAAATACAATCATTTTAACATGAAATATGTACAAAATGATTGTGGTATCTTTCATACTAAGTCTACTAGAGGCCCGGTGCATGAACTTCGTGCACTGGGGGAGTGTCCCTCAGCCCAGCCTGTATCTCTCCAATCTGGGATCCCTCTCACAATCTGGGACTGCAATTCCCAACCGCTCGCCTGCCTGCCTGCATGATTGCCCCTAACCACTTCTGCCTGCCAGTCTGATCACCCCCTAACCCAGTGGTCAGCAAACTGTGGCTCGAGAGCCACATGCGGCTCTTTGGCCCCTTGAATGTGGCTTTTCCACAAAATACCATGGCCTGGGCGAGTCTATTTTGAAGAAGTGGTGTTAGAAGAAGTTTAAAAAATTTGGCTCTCAAAGGAAATTTCAATTGTTGTATTGTTGATATTTGGCTCTGTTGACTAATGAGTTTGCCGACCACTGCCCTAACCACTCCCCTGCAAGCCTGATCGATGCCTAACTGCTCCCCTGCCAGCCCGATTGCCCCCAACTGCTCTCCCCTGCCAGTCTGGTCACCCCTAACTGCCCTCCCCTGCCAACCTGGTTGCCCTCAACTGCCCTCCCCTGTTGGCCTGGTCACCCCCTACTGCCCTCCCCTGCAGGCCTGGTCCCCCCCAACTGCCCTCACCTGCCAGCCATCTTGTGACCACATGGGGGCAGCCATCTTTATTTTTTCTTTTTTTAAAATTTTATTATTTAAGGTGTTACAAATAGTAGTACATATGTCTCTCTTTTTTCCCCCCACTCACCTCCCCCCAGCCTCCCCTACCCCCTAGCACTTGCCCTTATCCCCAGGGGTGGCCATCTTGTGACCACATGGGGGTGGCCATCTTGTGCGAGGGCATGACGGTCAATTGGCATATTACCTCTTTATTATATAGGATGAAATCTTTTGTATAATATACACTTACAACATATGTCAATTCGAACTAGCAACAGTCCAGTGCTCATTAGCCACCTGTACTGTATTTGATAGCTCAGGTCTAGAGGTTCTCTTGTCATTCTCCTAAATAGCAGCCACCAAAAGCATTCTCATATCAAGACTGGTTTGTAGCCGAAACCGGTTTGGCTCAGTGGATAGAGCATCGGCCTGCGGACTGAAGGGTCCCAGGTTCGATTCCGGTCAAGGGCATGTACCTTGGTTGCGGGCACATCCCCAGTGGGAGGTGTGCAGGAGGCAGCTGATCGATGTTTCTCTCTAATCGATGTTTCTGGCTCTCTATCCCTCTCCCTTCCTCTCTGTAAAATATCAATAAAATATATTTAAAAAAAAAAAAAGACTGGTTTGTATTTAATATGCTAAGAGTTCTCATCCCCAACAGATGTCAACCCATGAATCAATCAGTTAACAACGTTAGTAACAAACAAACAAACAAAAATTAGTCTGTCAGTTTGGTAATAAGATTTAATCTTCAACTTAGCATAATACTTGGCTAAAATGATAGCCATCAAGTTACTAATTTCATCCTTTTCTTCTCAAAAACAACAACGACAAAAATAAACCTTTTAAAGTTAAATTGTAACCAAAGACTGGGTATTTCCATGATGTCATATTATCACGAAGATATGTGTCAACAACTTAAATGATAGCCACATAGAAGAAATGGGAGAGCGAGGGGTGTGTTTTATCAGTCTCAGTGCCCAAGGGCAGAGATTGAAAACCTATGATATGAGCTAACACAGAAATCATAATTGGATGGCTGATTGAATTCATTATAGTTTGTGTCTTCTACTTGCCATCCTTTCTCCCACCAGAAGCATTACTCTCAGAATACATCTGACTGCAATACAATATTCTGTAGAGGAAGAAATACTTCCTGATTTCATGCTCCACAGCATTAAGATTGATAGGTCTGTAATTTTACCCAAAGTAGAGCAACCACAAAGGCTCTTCTTTTTCACAGATGAATATTTAATCCCTGTTTGAAACATGCTCTGCTACGTGCCACAGTAATATGTTAGCATCACAAGTTTCACAGGTTAATTACAAATTGCTAAAAGGCAGGACTGCAGTAGCTCAACTCATTAGATCATGGATATAGGACACTACCAAAAAAATCTGCTTCTGTACTCCACAGCAAGGAGAAAATGAAAAACTTTAAGTGTTTGAGAGGTTGTGACTAGACATATGTTTGGGGTGTGGTATGGTTTTCATATAAGTGGATGTTTTATCTGATTTGAGTTAAAGTGTTAGGCAAGTAATTTATCATCTCATTAGATGCCCAGTGTGTGATTGAAATCACATGAGGAGGCACCCCGCCTCCCACCGTGTGAGGAGGCACACCACGGGGGGGCGGGTGGGGGGCGCCAGGACCTGCACATGAATCACGCAGTACCGGCCGCCGTGGGAGTCAGGCTAGACCGGCGCAGCAGGTGGCCAGGACCTGCGCCTGACTTGCAGTGTCCCCCAGCCCCCCTGCCTAGGTCCGCTCCAGGGCCACCCGAGCCACTGCGCCGGCTCAGGCAAGCCCCCCTGTCTCTATCTCCATCTCCGCTCCGGGCCTCACCTGTGCGTGCAACCTCCTCCTGTCTGGTCATGACCTGTTACGGTGTTCAGGCCTAATTTGCATATTACCTCTTTTTATATGTATAGAGAGAGATCTCTCTAAAAGTACAAGGAAAACAAGGGAAAGAGGCATAGGAGAAATAAATTCGAAGAGAAACTTGTGAGTTGAGGAAATTTGTTGTACCCATGTTGAGATCTAATAGAATGTCAGTAGAATTTGTTTGTTCCTGTTGCTTTTCCTGCTTATATTGCTTTAGGAAAAGGCCTACTAGCTACTCAGCTAATATCAGTTTCCTTGAGTGGCAATACATCTGTTTATTGCCCATTCTATTGAAATGGAAAAGCATGGTCTCACATATTTTAGTTATTAAAAAAGCATTATAAGGTGTCCATGTTTTATTAAATAATAAGTGCACTGCATAATGTTGTGGTAAACTTTCAGTGACTTTAGTTTTATATAAGTCTTTGATCCTTTCCATCTTAATGCAAGAGATAAAAACAAAAACCAACTTTCATATAGAAAAATATCCTGATAAATCTGAACTCAGAGTTAAGTTTGACAAAATATTAGTTTCTGATTAGAAATGGATTTTGTGAAAACAAATGGATTTTGTGAAATTTTGATTGTTCTAGAAATAAGAAGAGCAAATGCTTATATAAGCACATGCATCAGGTACCTCTTATTATTCGAAGTGCTTTGCATTATATTAGCTTTAATTCTTACAAACACCTTCAGGTGTAGGTACTATTTTTCATCTTCTTCTTCGAAAGATGAGACAAGTTAGGTAAATAACTTGTTCAAGGTTACTCAGCTTATAAGCTGGTGCTGGGATAAAAAATCCAAGCAGACTGGGACTAAAGACTCACCCTTAACTCTCTCTGCAGTGTGTGGTCATCATGCCCGGGGGTGGTCCGAATAGTGTTCCTATGAAGTCCTTAGGTTGAAAGTCATATTGGTCTTTAAAACTTTCTCAATATGCCCCAAATTTCTATCAGTCAAGTCTCTCTTTCCAGTAAACATAATTTCCAAGAAGCCCTAATTAAGTGCATGTAATAAAACCTATAATGGCTTACATAGTAGCACAAAATGTTTGGCAGCATTGATGACAGGTTTGTTTTTTTTTTTAATTGCTGAGCTATGAGAAATAGAATTCTGAGAAAACTGAATTCAGAACGGAAGTCTCTTAGGTCAGGAAAAGGAATCCATAAAAATATGAAATCAATATCGATTTAGCCAAACGTTCACTTTATTCAAAATCCAACAAGGCTTTAAAAACTCAAACCCAATACAGAATAAACAAAAAGTGAAGAATAACTGTTAATTCAAGTGTCCCATTGTTTCATTTCTCAATTTTTAAATTCAGTAGATATAATATAATCATAGCAAATATACTTATAACATATATGGATCAGGCTCATTCTAAACATTGTGATAAGAGTATTTATTGAGTTCTCACATAAATCCCATGCAAAAGATAGTATTATTATTCCCACTTTAGAAATGAGAAAAACTGAAGTGCTTGGTTTTATTGTAGTGTAAATTCTATCCGGTAGGCCAGATAATTTCTTAAGGTCAAACTTAGTAGCCTGAGTTAGTAAATAATAATGAAAAAATCTTAAGAGATCATTAAAATCCCCATTTTAATTCCACATCCATCTGAAATTTAATGCCTTTACACAAGAGCCAATAACCTGCCCATTTGATTATAGCATTATTTTTAGAATAAGTAATTTTGTATCAGGAAGCTTTATGATATATGAGAGGGGCGGGGGAGAGGAATTTTATATCTTTCTACTATCCACTTTCTCTTTCTCCATCCTTAAAAACTGATTTATAGTCTGAATGCACTTTTTAAAAAGTTATACTTTAAAATTGAGTGTGAGAATTAATCACAATTAAAGTTCTTGCAGTTGGTTCATGTGGGTGATCACAAACCACTTCACAGAATCTAATTCAGAAATAGACGGCCCCTTAGGCTCCAGGGGCGGGGAATGTCTTGCAATTCCTTCTAAAATAAGAGCTCTCCTGAGGAGGAGGAACTATCCCTTTTAAGTTTAGCTTCCTGTGGAAATTTACTCTGAATTCCCTTGAAAAATGCTGTTATACAACATGGGATTAATTTTTATAGGCCAACATGTGGGCCCATTACTTCAATAATTCTTTATCTTTTTTTATGTCATACATTCCACAGAGAAACCTATGCAATTTAAGAACTCCTCACACAAAGACGTATATACAGATACACAAATTTCAGAAATTGTATAGACCCAATGGAGCCTCTATATGCTATGCTTTTCGTAAGATATCATAGACACAGATGAAGACCAATTGAGTTAAACTAAAGGAGAGGCTAGTGATACTAAATGTCAGAGGTTGGGGATGTTTCTTTGAAACATCTAAATTCATGGAACAAGAGCATTCCTAACTCCTAGCAGTGGTCAGCAAACTGCGGCTCGCGAGCCACATGCGGCTTTTTGGCCCCTTGAGTGTGGCTCTTCCACAAAATACCACGGCCTGGGCGAGTCTATTTTGAAGAAGTGGTGTTAGAAGAAGTTTAAGTTTAAAAAATTTGGCTCTCAAAAGAAATTTCAATCGTTGTACTGTTGATATTTGGCTCTGTTGACTAATGAGTTTGCCGACCACTGTGCTAGTGGATGTGGATTATATCATAAGAAACATTTATTTTAAAAACCTCCTAGAACAATGGAGAGGAATTATCTTTGAAGCACCTCACTGCTGGCCTCCTCTTCACTTTGAAATGATGTGTCCTTTTTCAGTGAGTCTCTCTCTTAGGAATACATACAAGAGAATGAATCATGTTCACCTGTAATAGAAGGGGAAAGGATGTTGCTAATTAAGAGAAGGGCAATTCAAACTTCTTCATAGCCCTGGGGAGGAATACCCAGGTGCGCTGAGACAGATATGCTCAAAGAAAGAAAAAGAGATGCTCTATAGTCAAACACACAGCACTCACCCTTCTTTCATGAATTGATTTTCCCACTGGGTGACATCCTGGCAATTTCTGCTACCCAACCAATGATATAACTAAGTAGATGAAGCTGAAAGCTAGTTCAGATAGAAAGAGAATGTTTAATCTAACAAGAGCAGCCTCAGTCTTTGCTGTGAAGGGAAGCTGACTTAACAGGCAGTAGCAGATTAAATAGGAAGCTGAAACAGGAAGAAAAAAAAAACATATTAAATCATTAAAAAGTGAAGATAGAAGAATGTCACAATGCCAATTATTTAGAGAAAAGGCAAAACATTACCATAGAATTTTCAATAAGATAAATGATATCTGCGTTAGATGTGCAAAAATAGGTCTTTTGTTCTCAGTGCATATTTTAAATTAATGCTATTGTTTAATTAATAGACTGTAAACTTTATGCATTAAAGAAAAGAGTAGGTCATTTGACTATTTTAGACCATAAAATTACGGTACTTCTGGATCTCAAAAACAGGGACAGCCAATGTGTTTCAAAGTTTGGAACATAAACCCGTTAGGTTTGAATTACATAGGGTATTTTTTAAAATTCAGATTCTTAGTCATCACTGCCCTGTTGAATCAAAAACATATTGTAAAGTCTAGGAATCTTCATTTTAATAACATCCTAGGTGATAAGCTTTCTAAAATATGAGCTATTCAGCTGTACCCCTACTTAGAATGCTCCAGAAAAATGTCATCATAAGAAAGTAGCTCTCCATAGAAATGCCCTCTTTCCCTCGTTGCTATAGAATAGGATTTTTCTCCTTGTTCACTCTTCTTTCTTCTCACCAGTAAAAACTCCTTTACTATTTGGGACCTCCCACCCTCACCCATTCTTCATCCTATTCACTGCCCAGAATGGTTCCTGTGGGGTAAGAGTACGAGTAAAGATGCCAATAAGAGGGAAGGGAGGGATAGAACTCTTCATTCCCTAATCTCACTATTGCTACTTCCACTTAATTAGATATCTTGTCCTGTCACCCCCATCTGGGTCTCATACTCTCACTCCAGTACTCCCTCCCATCCCCAGTGAAACACCTGATAAGATAAGTAAGTCCTGGGGGTGTACATCATGTTGGCTACAGTTCACAATGCTACATTGCATATTTACAAGTTTCTAAGAGAATAGATCTGTAAAGTTCTCATCACAAGAAAACTATTTTGAACTATGTGTGGTGATAGATGCTAACAAAACTTTTTTCCGGTAATCATTTCACATACAAATATGAAATCATTATGTCATACATCTAAAATTAATACATGTTATATGTCAATTATATCTCTATAAAAATAGAGCTACAGGAAGATCTGGGAGAAAAATTTAATTATTCTTGAGAGGAAATAGTGTGCAGAGAAGGCTCTGCAGAGGCGATGGCATCTAAGAGGATACCTCAAGAAGTCAGAGTTAGGAAAGAGGAATGGGCTGGAAAAACAGGTAGCCAAACAGAGCAGACCTCAACCTTGATCAGGGCCTGGAGGCAAGCCAGAACAGGGCACACTGAGATCTGCAAATAATCAGTAGACAGAAGAAGGGAGGAGCAGGTGGGTGGGAAGAGATTAAACTCCAGATGTTGGAGAAGTAAGACGTACTCAGATCCAGGAGGGCATTTCCTGTGCCAGACTGAATTAGGGGCATGTCCTGAAAACATGAGAAGCCATGGAATGGTGTCACACAAATTTTCTATTTAGGAAGATCATTCTGGCAAAAGTGAAAATGAGTTGTCCTGTAAAGTACCTGGCACTTTGCAAATGCTAATAAGTGACATTATTTATTAAATTATTTGTATCATGTATTATATATTAAATCATTTGCATCTTTATTTTTTTTTGTTTTTTATACTTTTTATTTATTTTTAAAGTATTTTTTCAACTATAGTTGACACACAATATTATAAGTTTCAGGTGTACAACATAGTAATTAGACATTTATAAACCTTACAAAGTGATCTCCCTGATATGTCTAGTGCCTACCTGACACCATACATGGTTATTACAATATTATTGACTATATTTCCTATGCTGTATTTTACAACCCCATGACTATTTTTATAACTGGCAATTTGCACATCTTATTCCCTTCCCCGTTTACCCATCCCCAACACCCCTCCCATTTGGCAATCATCAAAATGTTTTCTGTATTTAAGAGTCTGTTTCTGTTTCTTTTTCATTTATTTTGTTCTTTAGATTCCACATATAAGTGAAATCATATGGTATTTATCTTCTTCTGTCTGACTTATTTCACTTTGCATAATACCCTCTAGGTCCATCCATGTTGTCACAAATGGCAATATTTCAAGCTTTTTTATAGCCAATTAATATTCTATCATATATGTACCTTAACTTTTTTATCCATCCATCTATATTCTTCCATCTCTTGCCTATTATAAATAACTAGAGGCCCAGCGCACAAAATTGGTGTCCCTCTCCAATCTGGGACCCCTTGAGGGATGTCCGACTGCTCGTTTAGGCCCGATCCCAACGGGCAGTTGGACATCCCTCTCACAATCCAGGACTGCTGGCTCCCAACTGCTCTCCTGCCTGCCTTCCTAATTGCCCCTAACCGCTTCTGCCTGCCAGCCTGATCACCCCCTAACCATCCCCTGCCAGCCTGATTGATGCCTAACTGCTCCCTTGCCAGCCTGCTTGCCCCTAACTGCCCTCCCCTGCAGGCCTGGCCCCCCCCCCCCGCCCCCAACTGCTCTCCCCTGCAGGCCTGGGTCCCACCCCCAACTGCCCTTCCCTGCAGGCTTGATTGCTCCCAACTGCCCTCCCTTGCAGGCCTGGTCCCTCCCAAGTGCCCTCCCCTGCTGGCCTGATTGCCCACAACTGCCCTCCTTTGCAGGCCTGGTCCCTCCCAACTGCCTTCCCCTGCTGGCCATCTTGTGTCCACATGGGGGCAGCCATCTTTGACCACATGGGGGCAGCTATCTTGTGTGTTGAAGTGATGGTCAATTGCATATTACTCTTTTATTAGATAGGATAGAGGCCTAGTGCATGGGTAGGGGCCAGCTGGTTTGCCCTGAAGGGTGTCCCAGATCAGGGTGGGGGTTCCCTTGGGCCATGGGGCGGCCTGGGCGATAGGCCTGTGGTGGTTTTCAGGCCGGCCACACCCCCCGGCAACCCAAGCGGAGGCCCTGTTATCTGGGATTTATCTTCTATAATTGAAACTTTGTAGCCTTGAGCGGAGCCAAGACTCCTGCTTGCTCCATGGCTGCAGCCATTTTTGTTGGGATTTATTTCTCTTCTATAATTGAAACTTTGTAGCCTTGAATGGAGGCCTTGGCCTGCCAGGGTGTGCGGAAAGCTTGGCTTCCTCCATCGCCAGGGAAACCCAAGCCTCCTGTTAGCTCCCTGGCCTCAGCCATTTTTGTTGGGATTTATTTATCTTCTATAATTGAAACTTTGTGGCCTTGAGTGGAGGCCTGGGGTAGCCAGCGTGGGCGGAAAGCTTGGCTTCCTCCATCGCGGGGGCAACCCAAGCCTCCTGTTCGCTCCATGGCTGCAGCCATCTTGATTGGGTTAATTTGCATACTCGCTCCTGATTGGCTGGTGGGCGTGGCTTGTGAGTGTAGCCGATTGATGGTTAATTTGCATATTACTCTTTTATTAGATAGGATTCTGCAATGAGCATAGGGATGCATATGTCTTTTTTAATTAGTGTTTTGTTTTCTTCAGATAAATACCCAGAAGTGGAATTGCTGGATACTTCTTTGTCTCTTATTATAGCTTTTGTTTTAAAATTGATCTTGTCTGATAAAAGTATTACTACCCCAGCTTTTTTTGTTTGTTTCCATTTTTACAATATATATTTTCATCCCATTACTTTTAGTCTGTGTGTGTCTTTCGATCTGAAGTGGGTCTATTGTAGGCAGGATATGTATGCATTTCCATCTCATTGATTAGAATAACCATGTGTTCTGCTCAGGGGATATTTTTCAGGGGTGTTTTTCCATACTGAGGCACTGTGTGTGTTGCTTAACATATCACAAATGAGGTTATTGGCATGGTTATCAGCAGAAATAGTGGAAGCAATTCTGAACAATATTAATAATTTCCCATGTAAAAGACAGCTCCACAACTAGTGATATTCAAACACATGCAGGATTTAGAACACAGTAGCTCTGGCTCCTTATATATCTATCTGTGTAAGAACATCCTGCAATTCAGATTGGTATTTTAAATACCTGACTGTTTTTAGTAATAGCTAGGACAGTTGCTCACCCTCATTACTCAAGATTGTAACCTAAACTTGTCATCTTCCTTCTTTCATTCACAGCATCAAACCTCAGGAATAAGCCTCAAGCGGAATGAACCCACACAGAACCTACTGCAAGTGGAAGCTGAGAACCTAAAAATTCCAAAGCTATTTTCTTGTCTTGGGATGCTGGGGAGCTTTGCTTTAGTGCCAATGAAACAGAATCGTTTTTCGAGGAACTTTTTAAAATTTTGAGGCTGAAACTGAATACCATCTGCAAAGGCACCACTTAGAGCAGAGCCCTAGTGTAGTAGGTCATTTATCTTCCCCAGTAACATTCATTAGAAATGGGCTTGCCTCATTGAGCATCTTGAGTCTTTGTGAAATGTTTTAGAATCACTTATTAGCTTGAAAACATCAGTCACAACCAACAATCATCCCCAAGAGAGATACATGTGAGTTACTGACCAATAGACAAGTAAGAAAGTCAACAGGTTCCTTGTGAATCACTCCACAGTGAGTGAACTTCTAGTTTGAAAAGACCATAGCACTAAAAAAGCCCACTTATTATTATTAGGATTATTTGCACAGGCCTGCTTAAATTTTTTAAATCCATGAGTGTTCTAACACCAAACATAATGCTTATTTTGGAAGTTCTCACTTCCTGGTGTGTGTTTTTTCTTTTTATCTGTTTTTTTTTTCTTTCTTTCTTCTTTGGTTATTATTTAAAAGTGATCACATTTATTCATACACATTTTGCAAATGTGTATCAAGTGCTTTTTAAACAGTTAGTACTGTGTTAAGTAATATAGATATAACAAATAAATATAAATTATTTTTGAATGTTGAAAATATCTAAACTGATGTGAAAATATTTGTGAGGTTTTATTTAAGTTTGGTCACTCTCTAGTGGCGATTATATCATTTCCTGTGCTTATTTTGTTAATATGAATACTATAACTAATGATAATAATAATATTTATGAGTACTTTCAATGTCTCATAAGTGTACCAATGCTTGCTTTACATTTATTGTATTGTTTAATTCTCCCAACAAAGATATGAAGTTGTTAGTATTATTAGCCACAGTTTACAGATGAGGAAACTACAATTTGAGAAATTAAATAACTTCTTCAAGGCCACACAGTCAAAAAGTGGTAGAGCCACTGACTTTCTGACTCCAGGTTCTGTTCTTTTAACCGTTATGGTATGCCACAGTAAATGCAAAATGAAATAAAATGCATATGCCTGACCTCAAGAAGAGAAAATTCCCGCTGTGCACAAAGCCATATATGCATCATGATATGAAAAAATATAAGAACTGCAGAAAAGCAGATGCCCAGTGAGTAGAAGAATCAATAAAAATTCAAAGGTAGGCACAAATCCAGCAAACTGGAGAGGTCCAGGATTTTTTATGGTTTTGGATATCTTGAATTGGCTATGCAAGGATAGAAGAGCATGAAAAATCCTTCAGGCAATGTGGGGAAGGGGGCTGAGTTTGGAAATGTACTGAGGTGTGCTTGGGGAGACAGAGTCGCTGGTTTGACTGGAAAGGGAGGGTGGTCATAGCTTGAGGGGTAATGAAAGGCCTCTAGTGCCAAGGCAGTTGCCTTTGGCCAATGGGAAGACTGATTGGACATAGGAAGAGGCTTTTTGGTGTCACTGAAAGACCATTCAGGCTTCAGAGTGAAAAGGTCTACACTCAATCCCACCCACTATGTGTGACCTTGGACAATTCATTTTGTCTTTCTACACTTCAGTTTCTGCAAACAGATAATTAAAATGGAAATGTTCACTTTGAATGGTATTTTCTGGGTTAGAGACCATTTGCATACAGCATAGAACAATGTGTTTGGCATACAGTATCTTTTTAATAAGCAGCAGTTATCTTTATCTCAGTTTTTATGCATTGTTGCAATGATGGTTCCATTGCTTAAAATAGTGTTGGTCTTCTTGCTTATAATTTTCCTCAGGCAGAGGTTGTGTATTCATTGCAAAAAGAAAATCTGTTTCATTATTTTTTACAAATATGAGTTGAGTTTTTTTCTGCTATAAATATATATTTAAAAATCATCCATAATCTTACCACTCAAAAATAAGATTTTAGTATGTTTTCTTTCATCTGGTTTTCTCTGGGTGTGACATTCTTTTGTTTCCCATGATCATAGTATAGATATGTAATTATTGCCATTAATTTTTTTATCTTTTGCTTTTGCTAAATAATATTACAAAGATCAATTATGTACCAAATTCCATTTCAATTGTGTTAGCCGTTTCCAAAAATATAATTCCACTCAAAAAAAAGACTTTCTATATTAATGCCAAAAAAATATTTAATTCTAACGAAGGTCCTTGTTGTATTCCTGAAAGAAAGGTTCTAAAGGAATACAGTACAATCCCTGCTCTCATACTCACAGAGCTCCATAGGGCAGATACAATGACGTCACAAATGGTATAAATGACACACCACAAGATCTGAGTGCAATGTCAGCACATTTCCAAAATTGTTTTGCACCATGTTGCACATTGTTGAATATCTTGCAGATAGCATCTCCCAGGTTTTCCTGACTGAGGGGCTCATACTCAATTGAATGTATAAATCCACATGGATGCATTAAAAATCTGTTATGTTATTTTATGGTCTTTCTTCACTCATGCCTAGTGAGAAAATATGTGGACTTTCCCACTCATCCACTTTGCCTGTCATTTCTGGCCACTCAGTGAACATTTTGTAACCTGTGAAAGAAAGCAACGCTTTGAAACAGAACCGAATTCTTTTTTTAGTGATATACAATGTTGACAGAAATATACTCCAGAGGAATTTCATGTGGCTTTTTTAGGGTTCCTGGCACAGCTTCTTTAGTGCATCAGTAAGTGAAAAATGAGCACGGGAAACTCCTGACAGTAGAACAGCAGCAGGGAGAGCCTTCGCCTCAAAGCCAACGATTAGATTCTACTGTACAAACAGGGAAATGTCTATGAACTCCTCACCTCTGAAAGGTAAACACTGAGAAGGAAATAGTCCTCCCACGTGCTTTGAAGCATTCACCTTGTAAAAGGAAAAAGGACTTCTTTAAAGAGTTCTTCAAGCAGAGAGAAGAGGAAGTTCTTTGAAGTCCAGGATAATGTTGGGTCACCATGAAACCAACTATGCTTCTATCTACAAGCTATCCTGACCCTTTGGACCACAAACAGTAGAACCACAACCAGGCTATTTCTTCATCTATGTGAACAAAGTAGAAAATGAAAACCTCCAGGAAAGATACTAAAACTATAATCATTCAAAAGGCAGCTCTGTTTACACCTTCTCTCCGCTCCCTCTCATTCATTAGCTAGAAGGTAAACCATTCAGTAGCGGAGAGAGTAATAAATATATTGAAATGTTGTCTCTCATATAAAAAAACATAGTTGTATGTTAGAAAAGATATATGTTTGTAAATTTCTGAGAACTAGATAATGTAACATGTCTTTGCTTTTGATTAATGTAGTGCCCAAAGGCTGGATCCAAGAGTTAAGTAGCCCTCTGATTTAAATTTAAATAGTAAATTAAATAGCTTATTGAAAGATCTCCAGGAAAAGCTCCACAAATACAGCTGGAAAATTCCCAAGAGGATGAGCCACTGGGGCATGTCCTATTGATTCTTTTATTTGTCCACATGGTTCGCCAGACCAAAGCCCAATAGCCTACAGAGCTAATTCAATTCCTGATATTATCTCTCCTTCAGAGATTCTGGGCCACAATTTATGGCCATCATTCTTTCTCACAGTCACAGTGAGAAGAGTGTCTTAAGCCATCTTGAAGACATATGTATGGGTTTTAGACGATTTGCACCAGAAGGTTTGAAACAGAAGTTTCAGAGGAGTGGAGAAAGCTAAATATTTTTATTTTATTACACATAATTATACAACTACTGCTTTTGATGGAAAAAATAAGTTTTATTTACAAACAAGATATGTGTGTGACTTCCAATCCTCTTCTGCTTCTAAGTGTCTATGGCACTACCAATTGACCTGATTGGCATGGAGCTAGCAAGGGCAAGATGGAGAAACTATTTGCCCCTTGGACCAGACTACGTTGACTCAGGTGAAATGACGGTCAACACACAGTGCACCCCCTTACCATGGCCGCAGGTCTCTCAGTGTCACAGAGATGGCAATGAATCTGGGCAGAGAGAATAAAAAGTTGATCTGATTTTTTATCCTTTCATAGAGGGTTAGGACTTGATGAATGATAGACCAGTAGAGCCATCTCTTTTTTAAAAAATATCAGACACTATATGTAAATAAGTCAACAGATATATACTTGCCTTATGCTTGAGGATTTCAAAGAAAAATTCTCAGAACCTCCCTCAGTGTCCACTCAGCTTCAAATTGTGTGGGTCACCTTTCTTATATCCTAAATCTAGGCAGAATATTCTAAATCCCATGACATTTGCAGAATATTCTAAATCCCATGACAAGTGCGCACTTGAGCTAGCAGATAGGGGATACACAGATCATTCCATCTTAAGATGTGGTTCAGGTTATAGATATAAGGAGGATCAAGATGAATTTTAAACAAGTTCAACAAATATTTGTGCTTAATTATATGCCAGGCACTCTCTCTTCCCTTGTAGAAATTATAGATTAGGAGTTCAGATGCAAATATGGATGATGAATTCACAAAGGTTTCAAAAGTTAAGTGAGTATTCCATGTGTATTTTCTGAGCCTCTGAGAATGGTAGAGAGGGATTCAATTATGAGGCAGTTGCTCAAAATACTGACAGTGTGAGAGAGGGGATAACAGCTAAATGAAACAATGATTTAGTCCTACGTGACATTCTTATTAGTCTGTTTTATCTCTTACATCCAAATTTCTTCCTTAGGTTATGAATTTAATTCTTTATTTCTTACATTTATATTGTGTTTTATATAATTCGAGCCCCAGAACATCTCTTGGGGATAGCTATTTTTACCCACATTTTACATATGAGTAAACTAGGTCTCATAAAGTAATAATTTTATCACTGTAAAGTAGATAATAATTGGTAGAACCAAACTTTAGACCAGTTAACCCAAAGCTAAATCCTATCAGTTCTCCATTATATAAATGTTAGTCACTCTTCAGGCATTCCCCAGACGACAAATAGCTCATATTGCAATACTTTTTTTGGAATTTAAATCTGAATTGAACCTATTCAGAAACAATGTTATAAATGGCAGTTAAGTTCCTGTCTAGTTCAGAAAAGACAATTTAACCTGTAAAAAGAAAATGAATCATTGTAGACATGTTAGAATTCTGGGACCTGGAAACAAGAGACTTATGATGACAGCCCTTCAAACTACCAGAAATATTTGCATTTTCACAAAAGGCACTTAGTATGCCAGAATGAAGCTATATTTGGTGAAATTACATGTAATGTTTCAGAAAAAAGTTCAAAGCAAACAGCCAGTATGGAAAGAAGAGAGTTTAGGGCTAACTTATAATTCTGACATCAAGGTCACTTGCACTTAATATGCTTGTGATTTTTGTAACTTCTTTCCTTTCTCTACATTAAGTAATAATAATAAATGTAAAACATAATACGTACATAGAAAAGTACACAAGATATAAGTATACTATTCAATTAATTACCATAACTAAAAATCAAGAAATCAGACATCGCCAGCACTTTGGAAGCTTCCTTTTACCTTCTCCTGCTCAAAATCCTTGCTGCACCCACTCCCCAGTGGAAATATTCTGACTATGCACTTTTATAACTGTCACTCCCTTGCTCTTATTTACAGCTTTATTACCTATGCATACATTTCTAAATTATTATTACAGTGCTGCATATTTGTTAAATTTTATGTAAATAAAAACACACATAAGCATTTTTAATGTCTAGGTTTTTCTACTTCACATTATGCTTGTGACATTCAACTATATTTTGAGCAGAGCTTTAATTCTTTTCATTACTATATAAATTTCACCAGACATGTTTTTTATAGTGTCAATGGTTCTGAAGTTGTTTTCAATTTTTAACAAGGAAAAGTAATTCTTAAATGAGCATTTTTGTTTATGATACGCACATTTTTCTTTGGGTCTATACCAAGAAGTGGAATATCAGGTCATAGCGAATCGTAATATCTCTCTATATAAAAGCAAAAGCAACCATTACAAATGAATGACCAGAATGACTGGAATGACTGGTTGACCAGTTGTTATGATGTGCACTGACCACCAGGGGACCGACGCTCAATGCAGGGAAACTCCCACAGCTAAACTCCTGCGGCCCGGCCCGGCTGGCTCCCCCATAGGCACCAATCAGGGGGCCGCCAACCAACCTTCCGCAGCCCCTCCCCCCATCCAGCCAACCTCCCATGGCCCCTCCCCGCCCAGCCGGCCCCCCAGTAGGCCTTGATCGCTGGCCAGGTAGAGGGACCCCACCCATGCACGAATTCATGCACCGGGCCTCTAGTATAATCATAATATATAATTGTAACCTAATCATAACAGATAATGCCAAAATATTTTCCAGTGTGGCTGTACCACTTTTTATTCTCACAAACAATGGGTTAGAGTTCCTGTGTTTCTGTCTTTGCCAGCACTTGGTAATGTCAGTCTTTTTAATTTTAGTTTTTTTGGGTGAATGAATGTTATATAATTGTGGTTTAAATAGCATTTCCCTGATTACTAGAGGTTAAATACATATCCTCTGCTAATAAGTGCCAGTTAAAGTGTTTTGCCCATTTTGCTATTGGGTGATATGTATTTCACATGCTTAATTTGTTGGAGCACATTATATATTGGATATTTGTTAGTTATGTTAGTTATGTGTCCCAAAATACCTTTTCATGCTCTGTGGCTTGCATTTTACTTTCTTATGTCTTTTGATAAACAAACTTTTCCTTTAAGGCTAGCAATTTTTATATGTTACATATTTTTTACTTATGAATTCATTATATATCATGAACATATTTTCCTATGTTATATTTCAGAAGTTATAGTTCAGTATAATACACCTGAAATAGCTCTGTGTATGGTGAGAGATAGGGGTCAAATGTGATTTCTTTTCATATGGTTAACCAATTGATGCAGTATCATTTATTGAAAAGACCACCTTTTCCCCAATGCTCTATCATTTAACAATGTCAAAAAAAAGAGTGTCCAATTAATCATACATATATTTCTGAGTTCTCTATTTAATTCTATTCATATTTCTTTGTGACAACACTAGATTATTTTAATGCATGTTTCTTATAAATATGTCTTGATAGAGGAGCCAAGATGGTAGATAGGTAAACACAGTACTTGCATTCTCCCACAATCACATCAAAATTACAACTAAAATACAGAACAACCATCATTCAGAAACATCTGAAATCTGGCTGAATGGAAGTCGTACAATTATAGAATTAAAGAAGAAAACACATTGAGACTGGTAGGAGGGGTGGAGACATAGAACTGGCTGGTCCACACCCACCTGTGTTTTTTTTTTTTTTTTTTTTTAACTGGGAGGGATATCTTGGTTGAGGAGGCCTCCCATGAAGAGCAAGGGGTCCTAGCCACAAACCAAGCGCCCTCTCCCCCCCCCCCCCGCCCCACTTGGTTCCAGAGCTGGAAAGAGAAGTCCCTGTAACTTAGGGCTATAAAAACCAGCAGGGATTGTGGCTGAGTGACATGGAAGCTGCTGGAGTCCCAGGCACTTCCTCTTAAAGGGCCTGAATTTAAACTTATACAAACTCTCTCCCGCTGAGCTCCAGCCCAGGGGCAGTGGCTTATGGGCATCCAGGGATATATGGGGAGGAACTGGATAGTCTGGCATCAGAGTGAGAACTTGGGGGAAGCTTTCTCCCAGACAGGGGTGCTTGCAGGGGTCATTGTTCCTATGCTGAGACCTCCGCCAATGCAGAGATGACTGGCAGGCACCATTTCTGAGTCTCCATCAACCTGACCCACACTGTTAGTCCTGCCCTGGTGATTTCCTGAGATCCTCACTCAATTTTAATTCCCACCCAGCTGTTTGCAGTGTCTTTTCCATAAGAATGGCCTGTTCTGGCTCAGACTTCAGACTTTCCTAACATCTCTCAAACAAGTAGCAGCTAGACTCAGTGTGACTCATACTTCTTGATAAGAGGCACCAGGCCCAGCACTAGCAGCAGTTTGCTGAGGTGCACAGCTTGACCTCTCTTGAGCACCTCCTAGCCCAACACAAGCAGCAACCATCTTCAGATTGTGCTGTAGCTTCTTCCAGGCTGCTCCAGGCAGAACAAAAGCAGTGGCTGACTTTGCCCCAGAGCCAGTGCACCTGGTGGATAGCTTCAGACCATGCCAGATTACAACTCTACACATCCACAAGCAATACCCTTAAGGGCAGACTTAGTGAGCACCAAAGCCCTACTGAAGTAAAGTCCTGCTCCATAGGGGTGTCTCTTGCACAGAAGTTCTTTTGCTGTAGTTGCAACTAGTCCTCAAAGCCAATTGGCCTGGGAGTCAATTCCTCCCAGTGATGTCAACAGCAATAAAGGCTCAACTACAGCAAGACAGTGCACACAGACCACTTAGGGGCACACCTAGAGTGCCCAGATCAGGTGACTGGGAGGGCTGAGCTACTGGGCTTTACAGGACACCTACTCCACAAGACCACTCTACCAATTCCAGGAGACATAGTAGCTCTACCTAATACATAGAAACAAACACAGGGAAGCAGCCAAAATGCAGAAACAAAGAAACATGTCACAAATGAAAGAACAGAAGAAATCTCCAGAAAAAGAACTAAATTAAGTGGAAGCAAGCAAGCTACTAGATACAGAGTTCAAAACAATTATTATAAGGATTCTCAAGAAACTTGAGCTTTTCAAGAAAATTAGTGAGAAAATCAAAGAAATGGAAAAGGATCAGTCAGAAATGAAGATACACTAACTGAAATGAATAATAATTTACAGTGAGTCAACAGTAAAGTAGAGGACACCAAGAATCAAATCAGCAATTTGGAATATGAGGAAGCAAAAAAACCCAACTAGAAGAAAAAAAGAATAAAAAAATGTGAAGATAGTGTAAGGAGCCTCTGGGAAAATTTAAGCGTACCAACATTGTCATTATAGGAGTAACATAAGGAGAAGAGAGGGAGCAAGACATTGAAAACCTATTTGAAGAAATAATGACAGAAAACTTCCCCTACCTGATGAAAGAAACAGACATACAAGTCCAGGAAGCACAAGAGAGTCCCAAACAAGAGGAACCCAAAGAGTCCCACACCAAGACAATTCATAATTAAAATGCCAAAGGTTAAAGACAAAGAGAGAATCTTAAAGCAGCAAGAGAAGAGCAGTTAGTTTCCTAACAAGGAGTGCCCTTATGACTGTTAGCTGATTCTCAACAGAAATTTTGCAGGCCAGAAGGGAGTGACAAGAAATATTCCAAGTGATGAAAAGCAAGGACCTACAACCAAGATTACTCTACCCAGCAAAGCTATCATTTAGAATTAAAAGTCAGATAAAGAGCTTCACAGGCAAGAAAAAGCTAAAGGAGTTCATCACCATCAAACCAGTATTACAAGAAATGTTAAAGAGTCTTCTTTAAGAAGAGAAAGGGAAAAAAAGATAAAAAAGATGAACAATAAAATGGCAATAAATACATACCTATCAACTACTGAATCTAAAAATCAAAATAAATGAACAAGGAATCTAATTAAAAAAATAAATAAACTGATGAATAAAATGAAACCAGAGGCATGAAAACATGGAACAGACTGATGAATTTCAGAAGGAAGTGAGGAGGGAGGCAGGAAGAGATTAACCAAAGAGCTTATGTATAAGTATCAGTGTATTACCCATGGACACAGACAATAGGATGGTGAAGGCCTGGGGTTGGGCGGGATCTGTTTGGAGGAGGGCAATGTGGGAAAAGCAAGGTGCAGGGGAGACATCTGTAATAGTCTTCAGCAATAAAGATAAATAAATAAATAAATAAATAAATAAATAAATAAATAAATAAATAAAATGAAAACATTTGTCTTGATATTTATTAGAGTAAGTTCTCTCCTCTAGTTCTTCTTCAAAGAATTCTGTTGTTGAGCTTACTTTGAGTTTCATTTGCCTTTTCTTTTCTCATTTCTTAATTTACAAGCCGAGGTCACTGATTTGTGATGTTTTCTCTTTTCTAATTTGTTGCTCAAAGCTGTAAGTTTTTCTTTTAGTTACACTTTGGCTGCATTCCACAAATTTTTATATCTTATGTTTTCATTTTAATTCAATTAAAAATATTTTATATTTTCTTGTTTATTTCTCAATTGACCCATGGGTTATTTGGGAATATATTCTTTCATTTCCAAATAATTGAGAATTTTCCAATGATCTTTCTGTTGGTTTCTAATATAATTTCATTGTAGCAAGAGAAAAGTTATTTTTACTTTAATTCTTTTACTTTTAAAAATTTGTTTTATTCTCATAACATGGTCTACCTGGAAGATGTTCTATGCCCCCTGGAAAAGAATGTGAATTCTCATGTTGACATTTCCTAAAAATGGCAAACTAGGTTAATGGCAATTAAGTACTAATGCTTCAGGAAACAATGAATCTAATATTGTGGATTGACATGGTGCAAACTTGAGGTTCTCTGGTTGTAGAAGCTACTCCTGGTTCATTCATATTCCCAGGATGGAGCCTCTAGGGTCTTAACTAGAGTAACAGTGTTTACAGGTATCCATAGCTTGAGTGATTCCTGTTCATCAATACCTGTTCCTTAGCCCTATGAGACTGTCAAAAGTGCCACTTATCTTCGCCATATTTTGGGAGAAAAAGAGGGGAAAACAATAGTCAAAAACTTTCCCCAAAACTGGGGTTATTACGTTAAACTGGTCAACAAAATTATACAGGTTTTAAGCTCACCGTTCTATAACACATCATCTGTACACTTGTATTGTGTGTTCACCACCCCAAGCCAAGTCTCCATCCATCACCATTTATGCCCCCTATACCCTCCAGCACCTCCCCTACAATTCTTCCCCAGAAATCACCACACTGTTGCCCATGCCCATGAGTTTTTTCTTTTTGCTCAATGCTTCCATTCCCCAACCCAGCCCCTTCCTCACAACTGTTAGTCTTAATCAGTAGCTATTCTAATTTTTTCTATCTCCTTCAGTTACTTAAGACCATCCATGTTATTAAAATAATAGCTATTCAACAACAAAAAAATTAGCTCAATGAGGTTTGAATACCCTCCATTGCACTCAAGAAGAATCCCAACATTATTTTGTTGACATTCAAGATTAGCGTCATCTGCCATGGCCATACTCTCCAGCTCTATTACAATCCTGCTTCTCCAGTGCCTAGGCACAGAAAGTCTATGCTCTAATCCTACTCAAATGCCATGCCATGAGCCCCCAACCTCACTACATTCTCATAGCTGTAAATTATATTCCTTTTGCCTGGAATCTCTCTCTATATATATATTCTACTCTCTCTTCCCATCACTTTCTCTAACATCCACTAACTCCTGCTGAGCCAGTTTAGACATCACCTCCTCCAGGAAGCCTGATTTACTGGAATAAATGCCTATCGTAGGTGTTGTCTTACCCTTATTACAGAGTGTTCAGCCCTGTATTATAATCACTTTATTTGTATGTCTTCTGCACTGACTATATATTTCTCAAGAGGCTTCATTGTTTATAAATTTATTGTTTTCTCAAATTCTAGGTTCTCAATGAATGTTAAATAAGCGACTCAATGAATTGATAGAGGAAATGAATAAATATAGGTGGAATTCCTAGTAAATTGTTGAAAATTACACAAATGACAGATTGTAACAATATGGGAATGAATGTTTTAAAATATGTTCTCAGATCTCAATCAGCTATGATAAAAAATTATACATATCAAGAAAAATCCTTAAGGAAGAGAAAAAGGCAAGTGAAATGTCCATCTCTAAAAGAAGGAAAAGGAAATATTGGTCAGTCTAAAACACAGTGCCAGGGAAGTTACTAAGATAAATCATCAAAATGATCAATTTGCAATCACCTAGAAGAACATAACGAACTGGGTAGCAAACAGCATGGCTTTTAGAGGAACAAATCATGCCAGACCAATTTAATTTCCTTCTATGATAGAGTGACAGGCCTTGTAGATAAAAAGGATGCAATAGATGTAATCTCTCTAGACTTCTGTAAGCCTTTGATTCTGTCCTACCTGACATTCTCATCAACAAACTGGGAGATCTAATCTAAACCACACAACTATTCAGTGGGTGCACAGCTGACTGGACAGAGGCATCTAGAAAGCAGTCATCAGTGGCTTAACATTAACCCAGGAGAAGAGTACTGGCAATAGCCTTATTGTGGGGCCTACAATCATTTGAAATTTTTACAGTAAAACATAAAGGTAAAATTATAAATATAGGCATATAGGTAATAAAGGATATGTTTACACAAGAACTTCTGCAAATGGGTGTTAAATGGGGTATTTCTGCATTAGGATTACTTGACATAAAATAAATGGATTAGCAAGCAAGTAAATATTTTGTGAGTGACCTATCTTCACACTAAAGATACTGTTTTGCATATGAATTACAGTCCCAAGTCTATAAGAGTAACCCAGGAGAGTTATAACTCCACCACCACCGATACCACTGCTTATGTTGTTTTCTTGAGTGAAATCTCTGCTTCTAGTATTTGTTTGTTCTGTGTTGCCATAAACTGATGGTTCCATCTTTCACTATTTTTTTCTAGCTTCCTCAGCTGTAGAATTGATCATTTCAACCAACCTTCCCTCTTCTTGTTCTGTCTCATGACATCTCCCTTCACTCATACCACGTGACCACCTATTTTTATCCATGTTTTCTTCTCTTGCTTAATATCCAGAAAGTGCAGATGAATGAGATAGAGTTAATGGAAACTCAAGGTAATAAAGAAATTTGGGAGCAACATTTAGAGATGAGGTAATCATTAAGGTATCTGGATTTTTTTAAGATAGTTTCAGTAGGTTTGGGGGTGGGTCCTGGAAAATAATGGATAAAAGAGTGGGCTTGATAGGGTGGGCAACTGGAAAGGATTAGCAGAAAATAGAATTGACTATCAACCATCATAAAAAAGATAAGAGATAACAGATGCTGGCATGGATGTGGAGAAAAGGGAACCCTTGTGCATTGTTGATGGAGTGTAAACTAGTGTATCCTGTATGAAAAACAATATAGAAGTTTCCTCAAAAAATTAAAAATAGAACTACTATATGACCCACTAATTCCACTTCTGGAAATATATCCAAAGGAAATGAAAACACTAACTCGAAAAGATACCTGTAATCTGATGTTTCTAGCAGCATCATTTACAACTAGAGGCCTAGTGCATGAAATTCATGCACGGGGGGGGGGGGGGGGGGAAGGGAGGAGGGAGTCCCTCAGCCCAGCCTGCAACCACACAAGCATTCCACACCCGGCCTGGCCAGAGGTCCTCTGTGGCTGGGTGCAGAAAGCTTGCCTCATCGCCGGGGCAATGACGCAAGTGTGTACACCCCCCCCCCCCCGCCCCGGTCTCTCCATGCCCACTGCCCAGAGGCCCTCCACGGATGGAGTGGAACACTTGCCTCGTCTCCATGGTGATGAAACAAGCATTCCACCAGGCCGCTCATGCTGCCTGCTCTCAGCAGCCACCCCCCCAGGACTGGAGGACTCCAGCGGGGCTGAGAGGACTGGGCACCACCATCTTGTGGCTATGGGCACTGCCATCTTTGTGGCAGAGTGACAGTCAATTTGCATATTCCCTCTTTATTAGATAGGATATCTAATACATAGAAACAACCAATGATGAATGAATGAATAAAATTGTATTCTAATGTAAGGTACAACATGAATAACTATAGTTAACACTACTATATAATATATAGAAAGTTGTTAAGAGAGTAAATCCTAAGATTTCTCAACATAAGGAGAAATTTTCTTTATTATATTTATATGATATGATAGATGTCCATTAAACCTAATGTGATCATTTCACAATAGAGGGTGGGGCAAATGTAGGTTTACAGTTGTGAGTACACAAAACAGTTTATCCTTGTTTTATTATGTATTAATTATTTTATTATTTTTCATGTGAACAACTGTAAACCTACATTTGCCCCACCCTGTATATGTAAATCAAACCATTATGCTGTACACCTTAAACTAATACAGACATGTATGTCAAATATTTGTCAATAAAACAAGAAAAAAAAATCCCTTCTAAGACTTAGTTTTTTAAAACTTAATGGGGAACATCGTTAAGATCCCTCTTGTCTTGGTACAAGGCTCTCCAGAATAGACATTTCCAAATCTTGTATATTAACAATTTCCCAAGTAGTGAGTTCCCACCTCTTGTCCTGTTGTGGTCTTTCTATCTGGACATAGAGACTTTGCACAACATTCTGAAAGAGATGACTGGTCTTTAGGGGTGTGGGAACAGCCTCCCAGCAGCTGTACTACTGCTTTTTTAATGCAAACTTGTGGACTAAAGATAAGGGGAGGTCTGTTCTGCTCTCTGGGGAAAGAATCTTAACTCTAAAATGGCCAATTAGATTAAATGTCCCTTCTGGAAAGAATAAACTAACAACTAAATGGAATTTGTATTATATAAAGAAGAGCAAGTTAGATTTTGTTTAAGATAACTTCAGAATTCATTTATAGGCCTCTTTCTTCATAGAAACAATTAAACAAGACTCTAGCAGTAAATATCTCAGGTGGTGATGGAACATATGAAGTGAAATAAAAAACTGAGGTTTAAGCAAGAAAGTACAGGCTAAAAAATATTTTTAAAACACTTTGTTCTAGATGTCTGGTCAATATTTCAGATAATGCAAAAAGGGGGGGTCTAATTTATTTAGATCTTCAGTTTGTTTTGTACATGTGGATTACAGCAGGTGATCCTAATTACACTTGTCAAAGGCTTAACTCATTTGTGGGCTTGCAAAGTTTCCCCCGCATACTTTATATTCTTTTGTCGTCACACTATCTCTATAAAGTTACAGTAATATTATTCTTCGAATTTCATGGGTGAGGAGACTGGGATATGTAATAAACACAAAATCATAAAATAGAATATTGGTTGAACTGTAGCTAAACCAAGATCTTTGCTTCCTAAGAGAGAACTCCACTATATCATAAAAAATTTTATAGCTGTTGATATATTTTGAATATAAGTTCCCAATAAAGGTTGTAAATATCAGTCTCATGAAGAAACTTGCAAATTCTAAATGTTCATTTGTAATGAATTTTATATTCATATGCTCTTTAAAATCTAAATTTGAGGGTGTGGAAAAAGTGGCTCTCTGTCATTCAATTAGATGACTCAACAAGCCTGTGGCAGGTAAAGTCTGAGCAAATGAGGCCCTGGGATGGTGGAAAGATGAGTCAGGGATGGAGCTTGAGCAGTTATGTAAATAAAGCCAGTGACTGGAATTACTAGCTCTGAACTAACCTGCTTTGGAGGAAGAATTACATTTCAAGTTATAAAATATGGGATGTTTTTTCTCAAAGGAGCTTTTAAGTAGTCCACTTGAATTCAATTTATTTTGTTAACCTGAATTAATTCATTTTAATTCCATTCCACAATAAAGTATTATTATACAATTTTTCTCCAAGACAAACTGAGTTTTAAAAAAAGGTGAGTAGCCTAAAGTAGAATATAAAATGTTGCATTTTTAAATTTATTAATTATGAGTTATTGATCAGAAATAGTATTCAAGAGACAGAAATAAACTTAACTCTTGGTTTCAACCTCAATTAAATACATAAGAAATTTCAATCTTAAATATACCTAAAGAAACTATCTAATGAGGTTTCTTTTTCTTTCCTTTATAATATAGGAGGGAAAAACTTGGAGAATAAAAAAATAATAGTAGCTATGATTAAAGAAAGAGATGGCAAACCAATGTTAGATTAAGAAAGGAAATGGTAAACCAATGTTAGTGGTTACCATTGTATTTCATACATCCAAAAGTGAGCAGAAAATCTCAGTCAAAGGCAAGGACATTTGGACCTACCATCTATGAGAGTACTTTGATAACTTAAATTTATTCTTTAGTGTCCACCTTCCATCCTTTGCATTGTCTTTAATGCTTTCTTAGAATGCTGGCCAGCCACACTGGTGAAGCTCAAAATAACTTATTAAGTTATATACTCAGGTCATTGTTCAGACCCAAACAGAAAACAGAACACTGGTGTGGTGGGAGGTGCCAGAAAAATGTACTATAAAAATACAAGTAGAAATTAATGATGAGAAGAGGGAGAAGGAAAAACTGAACAGAGCTCAGGGTCTATAGAGAAAGAAGAAAAAATGTTAAGCATAAGGTTGTATGTAGGATGCTGTGGATATTGTAATGATTCATGTAGGATGCTATGGATATTTTAATGATTTGAGAAGAATAAACATTAAGGTACAAATTTACAAATAGTAGATAAATAGATTCTAGATATTTAATGAACAACAATACAATACTGTGTTATAAACTTCAAAGTTGCTAAGAGAGCAGATCTTAATTATTCTTACCACAAAAAAAGAAATATGTTATGTGATAGAGCTGTTAATTAATCCTATGTTGGTAATAGCATCGCAATATGTAAGTATATCAAATCAACATTGTACACCAGTGATTTTCAACCTTTTTTATCTCATGGCACATATAACTACTAAAATTGTGCAGCACACCAAAAATATATTGTATTTTTTACCAATCTGACAAAAAATAGGTATAATTTTGATTCATTCATGACAGAAAGCTATTGTTGTGTTGGCTGTTGTCATTCTTTTATTTAACAAAGGAAAAGAGGTCAGGTCAGTGCCCCTGACTAAATAGTAAGGTATTGCATGTTTTAAAAAATTCTTAGGGCACACTGGTTGCAAATCACTGTTGCACACCATAAACTTACACAATGCTCTCAATAAATTAGTTCTCAATTAAAAAAAAAAAAAGATGAAACAGCATAATTTTATCAAGAATCAGTGAAGTGAGAATGAGCCAAAACACTCATTATTAGAGACAGAAATTTACTCCACGCCCAGCTCTGTGTTGAACCTTTTCCATGCATTACCTCAATTAATCTTCACCAAAATTCCATATTTTTCCAGCTTTGACAATGAGGAAAAAGAGCTCCTAAGAGATTAAATAGTTAACCCAAAAGCATGTAGACGCTCAATAGAAAGCCCTCACTGCAGGACAAGGAGTAACAAAATAATAAGCATAGCTAACATTTATTGTTACTATCTGCTATGCATTGTTCTAGACATTTTACACCTATGGCCTTATTTAATGCAATTACTCCACGAGGAAGCTACTATTTTATCAATGAGGAAACTGAGGCACAAAGTGATTGAGTTGCCCACAACCTCCCAGTTAATGCTGGCTGAACCAGGATTCAGACCCTGACTGCAGAACTGTTGCCTTTAAAATAGTTTTAACAAAAGCACCAGCCTCCCGGAGTCATTGTGGGTATCAAAATTAGTTGACATATGTAAAGTGCTTAGAACTGTATCTGACACATAATAAGCATTTAATAACAACTAATTAATTGTATGATTAATAATAAGATTATATTTTCCATCCTCTCAAAATGTAGAATACAAACCTGGTTTGAAAATAATGTATAAAACTGGGACAATCGATGTTCTAAGATTGACATTAAAAGAGAATAAACAACATCTAAAAAAAAAGTGAGGTTTTTTCCCCAAAGGATAACTCAACTTAGATTTGGGCACCAGGGAGTTTGAATGCTCAGGGGAATCCATATAGGATACTGGGGCATGAGATTAGAGAATGATTGACCAGGAAGAAACTGAACCAAAGTTGCCTGTGATGCAGCCTGTGGTTGGAAATCTAGCACAGTAGGAAAATCAATTTATGCACGCATGCTGTTTTTGGAGGAAAGGAAAGCAATGTAGCATATTCCTAGAATTTCCCTCTCCATTGTTCCCCAGGCTCATTCTTGTCTTCTGAGTTCCCAGGACCCTCATTCTTCCCTTACCCTATTATTATCAATGAGAAAAATTTGAACTATCCAGTGCAAAGAACCTACAGGATGGACAGGAGGCTCAAATCTGTGTGTGCACGCCCAGCTGGTCTTCTTTTCAAGTTTACCCAAATAAATGTTGAGCAATAATTTATCCTTGCTTCTGAATAATCAGTTTGTATTTCTGGTTTGGACTTTTGCAAGATGAAGGATGGTTGATTTCTCAGCCAAAGAGTCAAAGAGCAGAGAATTCAGCTTGATCTTTTGACCTTGCTTTTTTGACTAAGATGAAATTGTGTTGACAGCAAGGCAAGCTTTGTGGGCTTGCAAACTGTGTGATCACCCCAGACTCCATTCTCAGAAGGAATCCTGTGCTTGATTTAATCCTTTGCTGTCACTTCTCAAAATTCTTAATAATTTTATCTTTGAACGAATGTTTTCTAAGTAACATTCAATGAGACAATGGAGAATATAAGTAGAGGGGTCACATACAATGTTACCTCCAACCCTTGTCACCCCATTCACATATAGCCTTTGTGATGCCCCATGACCCACGATGTATGGCAAGCATGTCAAACTTGCCGCCCCAACGAATATTTTTGTGGCCCAGCCAATATAATGGTATGTAAGAAATATTTTAATAAAAATGTTGTAACTTAATTTTTACAATAACCTGTTATACATAATCCTATCTAATAAAAGAGTAATATGCAAATTAACCATCACTCTGCTACACCCACAAGCCACTCCCACCAGCCAATCAGGAGTGAGTATGCAAATTAACTCAACCAAGATGGCTGTGGCCACAGAGCAAGCAGGAGGCTTGGCTTTGCTCAAGGCTACAAAGTTTCAATTATAGAAGATAAATAAATCCCAGATACCAGGGCCTCCACTTGGGTCACTGGGGGGCGTGGCCAGCCTGCAAACGGCCACAGGCCCCTCACCCAGGTCGCCCCATGCCCCAAGGGAACCCCCACACTATTCCAGGACACCTTTCAGGGCAAATCAGCTGGCCCCCACCCCCCACCCGTGCACCACGCCTCTATCCTATCTAATAAAAGAGTAATGTGCAAATTGACCATCACTGCAACACACAAGATGGCTGCCCCCATGTGGACACAAGATGGCTGCCACAAGATGGCCAGCAGGGGAGGGCAGTTGGGAGAGACCAGGCCTGCAGGGGAGGGCAGTTAAGGGTGACCAGGCCTGCAGGGGAGGGAGTTAGGGGCAAACAGGACGGCAGGGGAGCAGTTAGGCATCAATCAGGCTGGCAGGGGAGTGGTTAGGGGGTGATCAGGCTGGCAGGCAGAAGCGGTTAGGAGCAATCAAGAAGGCAGGCAGGCGAGCAGTTGGGAGCCAGCAGTACTGGATTGTAAGCGAGATGTCCGACTGCTTGTTTACGGAATGGAGGGATGTCCGACTGTCCCAGATTGGAGAGGGTGCAGGCTGGGCTGAGGGACACACAACCACGTACACGCATTTCATGCACTGGGCCTCTAGTTATTAATAACAAACTACAAAGTTCACTAATGACTAATTACTATAATCGTGTTGCATTCATTACCCTTACACGCTTTACTCATGCGCACCATTTCTCTCCACTAATACCAGCAGCGAATATTTTAGCAGCCGATTGCCATGTTATTAGTCTTGGACTGACTTGTTTGGTGTATGCAACAGGAAATATTTCACTTTTGGAGAACAAGAAAAATAGGTTTATTTGTGTTATGCTTATTAATTTGTGCAGTTATTCAGTGTCTGGTAAGTTAATGTTCAAGAAAAAATATTATTTTTTATTAAAATGTTCTATTATTTTATGTTGAAGATTACTCATTTATTTCAGCCTTTTGTATTCAATATGTCTCTATTGAAATAAACCTACACTTCTATAAAATTGAAACTTTTGTTTTTTTGCGGCCCACATAAACTTAAACCTTGTTTATTTGGCCCGTGTTAGCCTTTGAGTTTGCCATGCTTGATGTATGGAATTCAGAGAGACTCCAGAAGAGCATAAGGTAAGATGCTAGAATATGCATATATGAAGAACTGAAATAAAAATAGTTGATTACCTTTCTGAAGCATTTTTACTATTCTGGTAAGAATAAACTACAAATGCATATATGAGCCACATAATATGCATTGTGTAATTGTTAAATTTTCTTATATTTGTACTGAAACTGGCATTGCACGATATAAAGATAAATGGTAAAATTCATGCTCATAGTTAAAATTTTAAAGTTTTCTTTACCTAGAGTGACCAATAGCAATTAACAGTGTGATCAGTCGAGAGAGAGAGAGAGAGGGTTTGTGGAAGAAAGAAAGAAACTTCACATATTAGTGTATTGGATGGTACTTTTTTCCTGCCTTTTGAACAAGAGGCCCTGCATTTTTATTTTGCACTGAACTTGCATATTATGTATGTACCCAGCCCTAGTTGACAAGTTCCATGTGCCTGAGAACAAGGTGTCTCTGATGCACTCCTTTATTTGAGTTCATTCCCACATGCCCTGGGTCACTACATATCTCAGGGAACTCCTGGTGTGTTTGGGAAGGCAAGACTTTTTATGCTCCCAATGCTTTGGAGAGATTGGATCCCTATTCCTGTTACTTCATTCACTACATCTCCCTCGTCTTGGCTAGACTACATCACTTCACTCTGTTCCCAGAGTCCTTGGCGAGCTTTACTAGATCACTTCTTATCCTATATTGACATGATCTTATGTTTCTACTTCCTCACTGAACCGTTAAGTAGCTTTTGGATGATGAAGACAAGAAACCAGTATCATCCATCTTGTCACAACCAGACCCTGAACACAGGGCCTGGCAGATGGCAAGTCATTCACAAACACTATTAAATTACATCTTCTCCTCCCAAAGTCTACTTCCTCATCCCCTTCATACACTTCCCCACACATATATAACAATACCTTTTCTCCTCAGTCCCTAATGTAGAGAGAACTGTTTACTTGTTATTTTATTATCCCATTGAACTAAATACAAGAGCAAATAATCTGATTCTACCTAAGAAACACTACCTAATAACAAACCCCTTCTTCCACCCCATGGCACCTTTCAGTCTATCCATATGAGAGAGAAATGAAAGACATAAATGACAGTATAGAGTTTTACAGACCAGAGTTTGATTCCCAAATTGGCTTTTAGCACATACCTCTAACCAAATCACTCAAGTTTTCTGAACCTCATTTCTTCATTTTATTAAATAAGTGTGTGTAGGGAGCAGCTATAGGGTTAAGCCTGGGACTGACCTGTTGGCAAAGCCACAAACAAGTCTCAGCTTAGAGGGCACAGCCCTCTTAGCATAATTAAGCTTGACCTTATGACGCCCCCTAGATCCTATCTGGGTAGCTAATGGGCTGTGGGAGGTGCAGCAAGTGCTGCCAAAACAAGTGAAACTCACAAGAACATTGTAACTATGGTGACCACTACCTTGTTTACCTCTGGCTATAAAATAAAGGCTCAGCTTGCCTCTGGATCTCTCTCTGTGGCCTCAGCCAGGCACAGGAGATCCACTGAGACACAGCTATATTCTCTTGTCTGTCTTTTCTTCAGTCCTTCACCACCCTCCCTTAGGCTCACCGATTCCTTGGCTGAACTGGCCCGGCACAGTGTGATAGTAGTACCCCCAAATAGTATGGTTATGATATATGCATGTCATTTCTATAATACGTGCTGTATATTTTGTAGATCCATGATACATAACTGCCTTCAATGAGTTTATAGTATTAAGTTCTAAATTGATGTTGCATTCTTTGAATGTTTGATTAAGACAAAGACCAGAGAAGGCTATAAAGCAACTGTTCCCTGATGTGGTCAATAGATATAAACACTATGACTAAGTACCTGCTTCTCTCATTGAGAAAAATTTCATGGGTGAGCCAGAGCCTGACATAAATAGTTCTAGTCTATGATGAGAAGCAAAAGGTAGACATTCCAAGTTAGTGCCTACCTTTAAAAAACATCTCCCTCTTTAAAAATACCTGCGAGACTTCTCATTTCAAATGTGACCATGATCAAAGACAGAAAGTATGCACATGTCTGTGTTATTATTCAGGGTCATACTAATCTATGTACATAGAGTGGACAGTAGGCAAAAGAATGAGTTATCCAAGAACATTTTGTACTGAAAGCTGAGTTAGAATGCTCTCGTCTCCTCTTCCTTTGGAGTTGACTGAACCAGTCACTGCTAAGCCTTAGCCGGTGAATTCTATTAAACGTGCATTTGTGTCAATAGAGAACTTGGCATATATTTTCTCAGACTCTGTTGTCTTAATCTGATTATAAAATACTTACAGGTAGGAACTATGCTTCCTTTATTCTATGGTTGTCTTCCTCTAACAGCCAAGAGCTGTTTGCTTGATTGCATCAAGAGTGGTAAGCATCAATGTCCAGTGGCATCCTGATCCATTGATGGCTAGGAGTTCAACTTTCCTTAAAAATTACTTCTCAGAGGAAGTATTTTTAGGAGGAATCCTTTGTCCTTCAATATTAAATGAGGACTTAATGTGAGGATAGAGAATAATAAGTCAATGTCTCTGCCCTTAAGAAAACTCACAGTCTTTCATAGAATACTAGAGGCCTGATGCATGAATTCATGCATGGGTGGGGTCCCTAGGCTTGGCTGGTGATCAGGGCCGATCAGGGCCAGACTAATCAGGGCCAAGCTGATTGGGGCCAGGCCATTAGGGCCTGCTGGCTAGGGAGAAGAATGGGGAGACGGACCACGACAGGTTGGCTGGCTGGGGGAAGGGACCGTGGGAGGTTGGCTGCCAGCCCCAAGGAGAGAGCTGGCCCTCAGGCCCCCTGGGAAAGGGGCTGTGTCCACCCCCACCTACCCCGGGTTCCCCATCCCGTCCCGGGGACTTCGGAGTTGGGAGAGGAGGCGATGATCACTGGGCAGGGCATGGAAGGAATGGACACTGGACACAGATGCCGCTGTCGGCGCCCCACCACCATGCAGTTCCCCACCGCCCCCGCTTCCCTTGCTGCCACACTGCCACCACAGTGGGCAGGCGGCCCCCAGGGAAGGGAGAGGAAGGGAGTGAGACAAACCCTTGTGTTGAGGGCTGACTTTCAATAGATCACAATGAGGGAGCTGCTCTGCTATGTACGAAACCCTGACCCAGAAGCAGGTCATCTATGAATGGTTTAGCACCAGAGGCTGATGGGGGCCAGCCGGAGCACTGGAGGGACCACCAGCGGTTGGCCAGCCGAGGGAGGTTGGCTGTGGGAGTGCACTGACCACCAGGGGGCAGCTCCTGTGTTGAGCGTCTGCCCCCTGGTGGTCAGTGCATGTCATAGTGGTTGGTCAACCGGTCATTCTGGTCATTCTGGTTGTTCAGTGCTAATGGTCGCTTAGGCTTTTATATATATATAGATTAGAATAATGTACCAATTTATGTCTCCAAGAAGAGAGTGGACTTCTTACCCCCAACATTTGGACTCAGGTTGTAAATTATGTAAAATTAATGTTTAAAGTGACTGTGTGTGTGTGTGTGTGTGTGTGTAGATAAGAGCTGGTGAGGGAAGAGTGATCAGAGATTAGGATGAGATAAGGTGACAGGGGCAGTTAATGAGTCAGCAGCTGGTGGCATCAAGGACTTCAAGAACTGGATACAGAAGCAGAAACTTTTTTTAGGTTACACCTTCTTTTACTGTCAAACCTTTTTTAAAAGAGCATAGATTTTCCTTACATACGTGGGACTCCTTTTTTTCTAATCTGTAAATAATCTTGGAACAGCAAATATTTAAGAGCCATCTCAAAATTTTTTCCAGGATCTAACTTTGCCATGATTGGTCAGCTCCTTACAAACACTTATTTTATTAGTCATTTATTTTGTTTTCTTTCTTAGTCCTCTCCAGGTCAGCTCTAAAAGTACAGAGTATTCCTGAGGGCCATGCGGGCCATCTGAAGAGAAACTTCTCTACAGACTCTGTTCTGTGTACACTCACCGTTCCTATAATGGAATGCCAGCAATGTTGCCCGAAGCAACCTAACACATGCAACAATATGTGTATTCACTGGAATATTAAACAGAGAAACAGTTCTACAGCACAGTCTTTGTGATCTGTTGATCATAAGCCCTTAGATTCTAGTTTCTTCCTCATCACACATCACCCTCTACCCCCAGAAAATACATTTTATTGCACATTTTGTGGCAAGATTTATGACAATTATCACCCAAATCCATAATTAGCAAGTGGTAACAGATAGGCAGATAGATCCACTTATAGTGACATCTCTGACAGATTGACACCTCCCCTTTTAAAAATACCTGCAAGATTTCTCATTTCAAATGTGACCATGCTCAAACACAGTGTTGGCAAGCCTCGTCTCGTGTTCCTGGAGGGGGAGGGGGCTATAAAAGCAACATGTTCTCACAAGCATGGCAGAGCCCATGCATAAACCATTTGGCTTTGCAATTAAAAACAGGTTTGGCTTCCCTCTGCATCAGTAAGACAACGTCAAAGCAACATTCATCCCGAAAATTTTCCCTTGTGAATTCAAATGAACTGTGAGTCTTGGATTTCTCTTTGTTTGCATGTGCATGCCTTGAGAGAGAATTTTTGGAAGGGTGCTGTGTGTTTCTTTCTGGGGTAATGCCTTGATATGTATGTATTGAATCACTGCTACCAGATTGGTCTCAGTGACACTTTCCATTCTGTGTTCCTTGAATACGTGGTTACTACTTTGGATTCATTCCGTCAGGCTTATTATTTCATGTGAGTTAACTAGGTCTGACCTGCTTACCCCAGGATATGATCATTCATTCTAAAGATTTTCCTGAGCAATTGACTCTCACGACTGGACCTGAGTTTCAAAGATACTGAAAAATATAAATATATTTACTCCTGGGATGTGTGGTAAACTTGACTACAATGATAGCTAATTTTATCTTTATCATTGTCATTCTTGAATGATGCATCTTGAATGATACATTATATTAGGAGAAATCATTATTTTACAGCTAAAATTCTTTCCCTCACTGTGTAATGAAGAGTTTTAAAAGATATTATGAAAGCCAATCCTAGTTCCAGTGAAATCATCAATTTCCTATAAGATAGTTTGCTTCTATTTTCCTTTCACCCATTCAATTGTACAGAAAAAAATATTAAGTGTTTACTGTTAAACAGTACATTTGAACATTCTGCCGCAGAAGAAATTGCAAAATAGTGAGACCTAAGTCATGAGTCAAAACCTGTCAGATCCCAGACCATTCTGCCTATGACAAGGTTTTTGCAATAGAATAGGTCACCTGCATGCAGGCCCTCCCATTGGTGTACAAGGAAAGTCCTATAAAAAGACAATGTATTAGAATGTCAATTTTTCAATAATAATGGTGATGACCAACAGTTATTAAAACAGAAACAACAACACCAAAAAATAATTAATCTCAGTGCAGTACACTTGATCTAAAAGCTATCATGGAATGATTCTGCCTCTATGTAGTCTATAAAAGTCTCAACAAACTTGACTTAAGAAATTTTAGTTTATTCATAGTTTTTTTAGATGAAATTGTCTATGTCACACAATCACCTCAAAAGTTGTCCAATAGAATAATTACTGAAATAGATTTACTTTTTAATTGCATCCTTTTGAAATTCATGATTTGAGATAAATATAAAGCATTTTAATAATGTGTGAAACAAAAATATTTTCAGTACAAAGTAAATAAAAATATACTAATATACATGGTAGTATGTATAGTTGTGCTAAAATATTTTTTAAAAAATTTTAAACCTATTATATCATATATTACCTTTATATAAAAGTATAGACACATGCACAGAATTTTATGTGTCTCAGAAATATGTTTTGCTTGCTTTTGATCTGTGGACTCAGTGAAAAGGAAAAGAGAAAATATATTTTTCTAAATATAAATTTTCATTGCTGCTTTGATAAAAGAAGTCAATTTTCTAAATGCATATTTTCTATTTTCATCAATTTCTTATATTGGAGATTTTTTATCCACTTGGGCTGCCATTTGCTAGACTAGATGTTTTATTACTTTACATATAAAAATTAAAGTATAAGAAGCAACTTTAAATTCAGTCCAACAAAGGCAGAAATAAATTCAACTTTTAATGTCACAAAAATCACATTACAATTTCATTAAAAAATAATAATAAGCATAAAAATAAAATAGAAATATAATAGTATGAAAATAAAAATAATTTAACAAATCTCTTTGTGACTTAAGCCTTCCCTTCCATTTTCCAAAATATTGCTTCCTATTGAAAATATTTTTAATGAGCAAGGAATTACTACCAATTAATTTAAATATTGATTGGAGGGGAGGAGAGTGTATGTTTTTATAAGCTTATAAATTTTACTAGCAAAGCTACATTATATGCATATGTTCTTTATTAATTCAGTGTTAATAGCTTTATTTCCTCACAGTTATATATCTGAAGTCTGGTAAAAGAGAAGAAAGAATAGAGGGGATTATTAGGACTTTAAATGTAAGTTTTCAAATGCTCAATAAAATGACATGAATAAGTCATTGGAGAAGGTTTTGAGATAGAGAAGGGTTAAATAATGAAATATTCTAAACTCATTTGGAATTGTGATTGTTAGTTTCTGTGAGAGCTCCAAGAGGCCGAATGGAAAGAACTGCTTCTAGGAGTGGGTTGAAGAATCAGAAAGTTATTAATAAAAAGTCTTAGATCTTAATCATAAGCTTTCATTTCAGTCCATTAAATAGCCTCTGCGCAAAGCAAAAATGTACACGAGTCATTACATCATTATACTAATTTGTCATATGTCTGAACAGACAACTCCCATTGCCGAATTTATTCCCAACAGCTAGAACTACACAATAGTTGTTTTAAAAGATTGTTGGGGTTGTATAGTTTTGTTTTTAAGCTATGCCTTCATTTTTATTCAGCTGGAGAATTTGCCTTCCCAAACTTACCGTAAATCATATTTATGAGGAAGCCTTCTTTATGGAGACAATGAAACTAAAGCACCTGCGTATTGGAACCACATCACTTACACAGCTTACATAATGCTGAACGTGAACAAGCAGGCAAGTCCTCTCTTTCTCTCCCTGTGGTTTAGAGCCAAGGACGGAGCTGAAATGTAATATTCTTCTTCTCCTGTTTGTATTTTGGGTCACACATGTCCTGTAAAAACATGGCTGAAAGCACAGGCTTACCACACAGGTGTGCTTTGGAAGTCGCTAGTAAAAATGATTTTAAAACTTTCAGAAACCGCCAAGCTCTGAGGAAATGCTTATTAAAGACTAATAAAATTGCGAAAATTGAGGGAAAAACATCCAGTAAACTTTTTTGTGTGTGCTTTAAGGAAGTCAGTTTAGTCTCTGTCCACGTGGGCTAGGCTGTGGTGAACTCAGGCAAGAAAAACAAGCTTGGCCATTGTTTCACAATAGAGTGCTAAGGAGAGTGAAGAATAGCAGTTCAATATTCACAAGGTCACCTGTGAAGGCAGTCATTTCCACCCTTTGCCATCATAATTCTAAATTTTCACAAGTGATTAAAACTTCTGCAAACTAATCTCCCAGATCGTGTCCATGAGCTCGATGATAAACTGAGTCTGAATACTATCAAATGACATTGAAAATGGCCTGTGAGTCTGTTTCTGCCAGGTACCTGGACCATGAGGCAGTGACTGAGTGAATTCAGTCATTTTAGTGACAAGTCTAGGATTGTTTTATCTTCAGTAACTTTAAGGAGAATCATGTGTACATGGTCTTAGAGATCCCAATACAGTCACTCGTTGGCTATCCCTCTAGGAAGTTATGGTTTTGCAAATGCCAAAAGGAAAAATTTTCCTCCAATTTTATAACATAGGTAGAATGTTTAACTTTGTAACTTAAAAATTACTTAAGCTAACTCAATCAGCTCAATTCTGCATATCCACCTTATTTCTGAGCATATACTGACTTTAGTGTTCATTCAGTAGCAGTTTTCAAAGCTGTGTAAGCCTAAGAATCTCATAGGATGAGATTGTTAAAAATACACACACCTGAGCACAGTCCTACATTTAAGGAATCAAAATCTCTAAAGGAGAGCCCTGAATATATGCAGTGTTTTAAAGCATCTCGGGTACTGCTTATGATCAAGCAAATTTGGGGAATCCAACTTAATTGGAATAGATTTGATGTTGGAAAAAAAAAACACCAAAATGCCCAAGAATCATAGAGAGAGGTCTTTATTATATTCCCCTAAGAAGCGCAAGGATCTATTTTCTTAGAGACTTCCTGAGGTCTGGTGTATAGATTTAGAGATAGTACAATAATCAGTAGCTGGTGTCTAGTCTGAACATACACAAACACACAAATGTAAACATTTTTAAACACTGTCTCAAAAGCTTTAGGGAAGGAATAGCATACAAATACTAACAAAAGAATCTCAAATATAGCAATAAAAATTATGAAATGAGTGAAATAAAAATTATTCAGTTCTATAAGGATATCTAATTATCCAGTAGCTACTTGGTATTTCATTAAAATCTACCTGGTGCCGTGACTTTAATATGTCATCTAGATGTGAGCCTAAGGAAAATGTGTATTTATACAGATATTCTTGCAGACACCCAAGAGTGCAACTTCTAAAGATAAATGATGCTTTGAGTGAGATGGGATAGTATAGTCATAAAATATAGTGCTTTATTTTCTGGACTATTACTTCTGTATTGAAAATAATATACTTTATAAAGCCAAAAAAGTCCAATAAATATAGCATAAGAAAATGGATTTTGTTTCACCTTTTGACTAAGAAAATTGTACCCAACTATAGCACACACCACAGTGATTAATAATTCTGATTTTTTTTCTGTAGAAAATGCAAAATTATCCAGGTTGCCTATGCATTAGTCTACAAAACAAACAAGTAAAAAAAAAAAAAGATGGTTCACACACTTTATGTAATACAAGCTCCTCTAATGTAATACCTCTTATAGGTCAAATGTCCCTTTCCACTCCCCATATCCACCAAATACACATAAAGTTTCCATACTGGGGTGTAGATGAACAAGCTTTTACCTCATAATGCAGTTAATATTCTATGTATTTTTCCAGAGAATTCTTTTGAATAAATTGCTACCCCCTCTGGTAGAAATACTGTATCAAAAACATTAATATTTAATAAACCAATAACTTCATGTCACCCTGGTACAAAGAAACTGAGGTACTCACAGGAGCTGGAAGAGACTTTCATTTCAGATCTGTGAGGCTGGACACTATCCCAGAAAAACCAAGACCCAGTGGCAATCAGGGAGAGAGTAGTAATTACTGTAATTATTAGTTTTTTCTGTAAATCCAGTTAAATAATTGTTACCTCCATAAAATTTCACAAAGAAAAAAAAATAATGAATAATTTAATGCAAAAGTAGCCAAATGAAATTTCCACCTCCAGAAATTTTAGTGACTTTGGCTGCAGTGGCAATCAGTGCACAGATCATTGCTTGCCTTTTCACTTCGCTTAAATGCCTCTAGGGGATCCTAATAGCTATATGATATGTTTGCTTTGGAATCAGATACCTGGAACGGTTAGCAGATGACCTGAACACTCAGTGATATATTCAACCTTGTCTGTTTGCTTATTTGTTACCTGTATGTTGTGATTGAACATTCCCACTCAGAGATTGGCTTTCAAATTAAAAAGCGAGAGTCTGGAAAATTGTTCAGGTGATATTCATAGGTTGAAGTCAGTGATAATACTTTAATTCTATTTCCAAGTGGAGATTAAAAGGAGATGTAGCTGCCTCCCCATTTTTTTTTTCTTTTTCTATAGACAGAGACAACACTTTGAGACCTTCAGAGAGCCTCATTTGTTGTGAAAATAAGGTTTAACCATCAAGCTCTGTCTGCCTCTTTCTCACTTCCCTGAATTTGGCTGCAGGAGAGTGGGAAGGAGATCAGATAGCAACCCAAAGAGCTTATTCTTCATCCATTCTCCTGTCCTTATTCCCCACCCCTACCAAGCCACCAGTATAAGCAAGGCAAAGTTGTAAATCCATTGAGAATTTATAGACAAGAGCATAATTTCTCCTGGACTCCCGAGTGAAACAACTTAGAATTGCTCCAATTGTGAATAGTTCTGTGTATGGGAACATTGCATGTCTAGGACAGGGGAAGGTTGGATCAGACAGGGGACCTGACATCTTGTTCTCCTTTAGTGGACAACAGAGAAGTCCAGTAAATGCCAACCACACAGCCCCTGGAAAGGAGACATCTGTCCTGCTGTTGTTATACCAAGCCGCATGGAAAAGAGAGTCTATCTACTATCACTCAGACATCAACTACCTATTGAGAACCTATTGTTGTATGTAGGAGCCTAGCACATGGATAAAATCAGTATAAGATATGGTCTGGCCTTCAAGGAGTTCATAATCTCTGTGAGTAGACCGGATTTAAGCTCGGAATGTCTTTGCCAAAAAAAGGGTCACATGAAAGGTATACAACTTAAGTATAACTATAGCAATAAGTACATCCTTCAGGATTTCTGAGAAAGAGAAGATCACAGGCTCTTAAGATGACTGGGAAAGAAAGAAATTATGGATTGTGTACAGTTGAAGTTAGGACAATAATTATTTCTGATATTAAGAATTTACCCTGACATCTCATTGTTCCTGACTCTCCCTAATTCATTTAAAATACTCTCTAATCAATGCAAAGCTGTGAGGTGAGCCCATCATCAGAGAGGAAGTGGCAATAAAAACACACATTAAGAGGTATTTTTTTCTTTTTGTTAGGTTTTTAATTTGTTTTATTCCTCTCCTGTGAAAATGTTCGGGGTTGAATTTGCTGACTTCTATCCTAAGGAGAAGGCAGGGGTGTTTAAGAAATCCCTGAGCACACTGAATAATCATGCTCTGTTTCCCTTTGTCTACCATTCCAGTATTACAGCAATGGTGTTTGCAACAAGTCAGTACAGATTCACAAAAACAAAGTTCATGAAGAAGTGAAGACTACAGTCAACTTGTCATTTTTTAAAGTTCCTTTGTTATGTCTAGCTTTTTTAGCCCAAACTTTCTCCGCAATTCTATACTTGTTACTAACATTGATTTAATGTGTTCAGACAATTTACCCACCATACATTTTTCACAGTTCAGCGCTGACAGGAATGTCTCTTTAACTCTGTGGCAGATAGAAACAAACCTACACTTTTGCAATGGCCTATAATACATAGGTTACCAAGGTTGTTTCAATGGCTATCACAAATGTAGAAGAGCTGACTTCCAACAAGAAAAAAAAAATGGTGGAGGGAGCAGGAGCTGGGAAGGGAGGGAAGACCTGAGGAAAGGAAGGGAAGGGGGAGAAAGAAATAGAGGAAAAAAGAACAGTAAGCATATATTGTTTTAGGGCGCTGTCTTAGCTTGTTACACAGATATTTCTCGTGACTGAAATAATAGTGCAATAAAGTTATAACATCAGTTACTTAAAAACAAGCCTCCCACCCACACAACCTTGCAATTCAAATGTCTTGCTCGTTTTTCTTGTTACATTGCTATGAGCAGTCTCTTAGTCAAGTCTCAGTTTGACTGACTTATTGTCATAGGCTACTAGTTAGTCAATTCCATTTAACAAAAGCAATGAAATGGCCCTAAACACTCCTATTGCTTCCACTACTCTCAGAAGCTCAACCAGATAATCTAGCTAATCAGCTATGTCTGATATTGAGGGGTCCCATAGGACCACAAACTCTGTGGTCCTTCTTTACATAATGAAGATGCTGTTTGGACTATGTTCTCAAGTTAGCATTCAGTTCTTTGAGACATGTATTAATTTTTTCCCTTCACATTTACATTTGAAGAAGGGGCATGGCAGAAACTTGTAAGGAAATGAGGAACCAAAATTGTGGTTAAAATAAAAAAATTATAATAATAATTAACATTAACATGTTGCTAAAACATTTCAAGCACAGTTCTGCGAGTGTCGCCCAGATCACCTCATCCAATCCTCAGCACAATTTCAATGAGGTGGGTGCTATGATCACCCCATTTTGTAGACCAGAAAATTAGGGTACAACAAAGTTAAATGACTTGCCCAAAGTCTCACAGCAGGTAAGTGGCATAGTCAGAATTCAAATCCAGGCAGCTTGACTCTGAATATACACTCTTAGCTCCTGCTGTTCCACTGTAAACAGTGTAGGAACATTGCTTAGCAAAGTTGTGTTGCAGTCAAAACATTTATAAATTCTGATCCAGGCAAAAATTTTAAATAGAAAAGAGTTATGTAAAAAAATGACAAATAGGTTGAGGAGTGATTTTCTAGATCCACCATGATATTCTGAGAATCTGAATCCATTCAAATTTTCTACATCTAAAACCTCCTATGAACAAATATCCAATAAGCATTGAGTCACAGTTTCCTCATCCATGTAATATAAATAACAAGCTTCTGCCTTGTAGTGTTGTTGTGAAGAATAAAACAATATGCAAAGCCCCTGGCATAGAGGCCAATACACAATTGATGATCAATAAGAAGTAGCTACAACCTGTTGACAAAAAAAAAAAAAGAGGTAGCTACTATTTATATCTATTATTGGATTTTCCCCTTCCTCCTCACTATCAGATCTATCTTGCATTTACATATTCACTATCACTTCAGAAAGCAAATGAAGGTTCCCACTCAACCCATCAAAATATACCGCAATGCTAGGAAACAGTATCTTGGACAGAACTCCAATTGGGAAATAGGGAATACATAAACTAGAACTCCCTGGACTTAATAATCAGCTTTGAAAGGAAGTACTTCCATATGATGGTGAAAGTTGTTTCAGAAAGATCTGTTAGAACGATACAGAGATGGAAATTCAGATAGGCGTGCTGATTGAAAGAAGAAAGTTACAGCTGTGTAATTGTAATTAGATAGGGTGCATCCAAATACATTTATGATTCAGAAAGTTAACTCCACGTGTCTGGGAATGATCAGGGCCTGTTTCTACTTCATATTCTCCTCAGTCTGATTGCCTCTGCCTCTCTTCCCTTCAGAGCAAGCAATCCAAGCATGTGAAGGAGTATGGCTCCCAGATTTCACAGAAAGAGTCAGGGTGGGGCCAACTGCATGTTTGCAGGTCTTTGTCCCCTTGCTCTGGCCATGGCTTTCCCAGTCTGTGCTGAAACACAGTCCGAGTCCTGCTGGCCTTCAGGATCAATCCAAGAAGGTGTTTCTCATACTGTGACATGTGAAGATAATTACAGTGCAAATGGTAGAAGGCTAAACCTAGCCTAACTCATACATCCTAATTTCCGGCTACTACTACTATGTCCCACACTGAGGGAAAGAAGTTTCACTGGAGTAGTTGTGATCATTGGTTTAATAAGAAGGGCCGACATATGTAGCTGTGTCTTTGTCTTTATTTGTATATTTCTGTGTCTTAACAGCAGGCTGTGTGGGGCAACCAGGCCAGCATGGGGGTTAGTGGGGGATGACCAAATGACCAAACAGCAGGCTGTGTGGAGCGACCAGGCTGGCAGGGGGGGGGCAGTGAGGGGCGACCAAATGACCAAACAGCAGGCTGCATGGGGTGACCAGGCCAGCAAAGGGGGCAGTGAGGGGCGACCAGGCCAGCAGGGGGACAGTTGGGGGTGACCAGACCAGCAGGGGGGGAGCAGTTGGGGGCAACCAGGCTGGTAAGGGGGCAGTTGGGGGCAACCAGGCCGGCAGGGGGGTCAGTGAGGGTTAACCAGGCCGGCAGTGGGGAGAGTTGGGGGCAACCAGGCTGGCAGGGGGGAGCAGTTAGGGGAAACCAGGCCAGTGGGGGTGGGGCAGTTGAGAGTGACCAGACCATCAGGGAGGGCAGTTGGAGGTGACCAGGCTGGCAAGGGGGGGCAGTTAGGGGCAACCAGGCTGGCAGAGGGGGGCAGCTAGGGGCGACCAGGCCGGTGGGGGTGGGGCAGTTGGGAGTGACCAGGCCAGCAGGGGAGGCAGTTAGTGGCAATCAGGCAGGCAGGCAGGTGAGCAGTTAGGAGCCTGTGGTCCTGGATTGTGAGAGGGATGTCCGACTGCCGGTTTAGGCCCTGTCCTGGGGCTCAGGCCTAAACCGGCAGTCAGACATCCCCTGAGGGATCCCGGATTGAAGAAGGTGCAGGCTGGGCTGAGCGGACCGCCCCCCCCCCCCCCCCCCCCCCGTCCCCCCATACACAAATTTCGTGCACCGGGCCTCTAGTGTAGGAATAAATGCAAATTTGTTCAAAAGGACACTATTCCTGGTTAAGGACCAGCCCCTAATGTACTATTGAACTGGGTATGGATATAAATGTGGCCTGAGCAAGGCAGAAAGGAGGGGAAAGAAGAAAAAAGGGAAAGGAGAATGCATGAGAATTGAAATAGCCAAAAACCTGTTCTCTGATACCTCTGTGGCTCTGCCTGCTCTTTGCTACTCTCAGCCACGTTTAATTGACCACTTTCTTGCACTTATGAAGTGATGATGAGAGCATACCACTAGGTCCACAGGAGTTCCCACTTAAGACAGTCCTTGAGGAAGACAGAAGGAAGTCTTTCCATCTCCCTCCTGTAATGCATAATATATGTCAGCCCATAAGCCCAAAAGAAGGACTGTATTCATTAATTTACTAGGTTCTTACTAGAGGTTTTACTGGTTTCTTTTCAAAACTGCTATTATTTCTTTTGCCATGTTAGCATTTTCTAACATAAACAATTATATTTGAGATCCAAAATATCAAGCACATGAATCTGGTATACATTCTAAACTTGACCAAAGAAATGTTCTACTGAAAATATTTTCAAAATTATAACACTATTAATGAGGGTTAAAGAAATATGCATGAAACTACTGCAAAATATTGATTTGACAAAGTAAAAATAAAACCTTGCAAACTTGGTATCTTAAATGCAATTTTCATCAAGAGCAACAATTTTTCTATGCAGTAGATACCTTCTGAACTATTAATAAAAGTTACTGGAGAAATGTGAATGGTGGTTAACTGCTAGTCACTTTTAAAAATAAGCATTAACTTGGCACAATAAGCCTGAAGATACTTAGGACAACTGCTGGCAATCTCAGAAAAGGCATACATTCTGATGCAAACACTACCTTTACTTTTTGAAATTTCATAAGAAGAAATAAGGTCTTGGGAGACCTCCTATCACAAAATTTTGGGAAAGATTGGAATGGCTTAAATAACCATTTATTAACTTTGGGCTAAAAATCTCTTCTTAAAAAATATTTGAACTTACTAGCTTAATGAAAACTTTTACAGGCTGATTTTTGTCTCCCATTATGAAACTAACTAGTGGCCTGATGCACAGATTTGTGCACATTGAAAGGAAATTAATTAGAAGAAATATTTTAATATCACTATTCCCCCTTTCTCTATAATAGAAGTATCAGAGATGAAAGAAAATTAGTAAAATGTATATGAAAATAATATATAAATTGATTAACAAATAAACAATAACAACGTGACATAACAACAACAAAGACATAATATAAAAACAACAAAAACATGATATAAAAGCAACATTGGTAAAATCAATGACTGATAAATTGATTAAACTTATTCTAATATCTCCCTCTATACCACATTAAAAGTAAAAGCACTTTCAGAGTGCTTGACTAATTTCCCTTGTGTTGAAGTATTTACATCTTTAACTTTAATGTCACACGCTCTTCGAACTTGAGAGAAAGCAACATGTAACTGACCATGTCCGAAAATGGGGTCAGGTAGGAATATTCCTACTCTGTCTAGAGTTTGTCCTTGTGATTTATTAATAGTCATTGCAAATGCTGGCATCACAGGAAACTGTCTTCGAATTAATTTAAATGGGAGGCCAGTGTCAGACCAGAACAAATATTGCACATGCACAAGTCAACGTTTATTTTTAAATTGCCAGTGCACATCATATGTACCGGCCAGTCAGTTGAACGGTCAGATGGACGGTCGGTCACTTAGCCTTTTATATATATAGATACTCAGGATGGTTTCTCCAGATATATTTTTCTAAAATATGTACTGATTACTATCCTCAGGATAATTCTGCATAAGAGTCCAAGTCCCTATCCCAGCCCGACACTTATATTAAAAATTATTATAAGGTGGTCTGAAATATAACTTCGGAAAAGTTTATAAGCCAGAATGAATGTGTATGTGAGTGTGTATGTGTGTGTGATTACACTGGACTTAGGCATCAGGGCACAATTTACAGTGCCTTGGGTTGGTAATCAGAAGACCTGAATTCTAATCTCTGCCCTTCACTGATTTCCTGATTGACCTCAGGCAAGTCACTTCAAGTCGCACATGGTGGTTACCAGGGCCCCTCTCAGCCAAGTTGTGCTGATTTGAATCCTTCCTCAACCACTTAATAGCTGTGTAACTTTGGACAAGTTACTCAACCCCCTGTACTTCTGCATTCTTATCTGTTATAGAAGGATAATAATAGTTTCTGGTTCATAGGGCTGTGTCAAAGGTCAAATGAGATAATAAGTGTAGAATATTGTTTGGGCCATCAAAAATCCTCAATGAATATTAGCTAGCCACTGTTATTAGTTCTGAGTCACAGTCTCCTCTTGGGAAAGGGTCAGAGTAGGTGACCTCATTAATCCTTTCTATCTTCAGGAAAAGCCTCATATGGACACAGCCAATAACCAACCTCCCAAAATCTCTGTGGCCACAAGGAGCCCTCCTCAGGTCTTATTTACCAAAGCTCATTGCCATGCTGCTGGAGGGCCTCCAGGCTTTACTGATTCCTATTTTGCATACAAGTCTACATACCTTGTTTATCCTATTTCTCAGACTACAGAAAATTACACGCTCAAATTAGGACGGAGAAAAAATGTTGGAAGAAAATCACTTTGTAAGCAAGAGTGATTGCAAAGAGTCTAACATTAAGAGATTAAATAAACCTGGTTGTTGTGACTCAGTGGTTGAGCATTGACCTATGTATGAATCAGGAGGTCACAGTTCCATTCCTGGTCAGGACACATGTCTGGATTGCAGGCTCGGTCTCCAGTAGGGGGCGCGCAGGAGGCAGTTGATAGATGATTCTCTCTCATCATTGATGTTTCTTTCTCTCTCTCCCTCTCCCTTTCTCTCTCTGAAAGCAATAAAAACATAAAAAAAAAAAAGCGAGTAAACTAAAAATTTTTAAAAGGAGAGTAAATAATTCTGAACACAATGCAGTCTGTGTACACCACCATGATGCCATGTCATTAAAAATCTTTGAATTACATTTAGTACACTGCTCAAGGCAGTTCTAATTCTAGAACTATTTCTATCAAAAATTATTAGCATGGTATAGTATGGAGGATTATCAATTTTCTGACAAGTTTTTATACTCAAAATGTCACTGGTTATTGTTTAAGTCGCTGGCCTGCTTCTGTCTCTCCCGGCTTGGCATCACTAGCACCCCACTGAGTGTGGGAGGGTATCCAGAACTTACTTTATTTATTTATTTATTTATTTATTTATTTATTTATTTATTTATTTATTTATTTATTTATTTATTTATTTATTTATTTATTTATTGTCTTTCAAAGGAAAGGTGGACACAGAGTGAGTATCGGGCCAGGTAATCAGCACTGACTACAGCAGTGCCTGCAGTGTAAGCTGACTTCAAACGCCTGGCCACCTGCTCAGTAGTAACTTCTTCCCTTGACCCTCACATCCCCTGCCTCTTTTCAACCTAGAAGGTACTGGGCTCAGGAACTGGGACACACTAAGATCTCAAATAAGATTTCCATCCTGCCTCTGCCACTTGCCAATTAGGCCACTTGAGGCAAAACATTTTCACTTCTCTGTACATCATTGTGGAATCTACCAGTATAAAATGTAAATAATAATGCCTTACTTCCCAGGGCCATTGCAGAGAGTGAGATCATGGAAGTGGAGCACAGTCCCTGGTGTAGAGGGTGTGCTTAAGATGCCTTAGTGATTCCTGATGCCCATTCTAATTGTATCTAGGGTTTTAATGGGTCTTCCCCAACCATAAGCTCATCTCATCATGTAGGATGAATAATGGGTGAAGTATAGGTTTGCAGTCAGTCAGACTTGAATTGGAATTCCCTAGTGTGGCTTTGGGTACATTATGTAGGCTTTCTGATGCTCTGCTTCCTCCATCTGTATATTAGGAATTCCATCACTTACCTGCAATACTTTTTGATGAGGATTTAGTTAGATAACATATTTAATTAAACAGCCTGCCCTTGGGAGTGGGTGACTGACATTTAAAATATCTTGCATCAGTAGTCTTCAAAGCAGTCTCCTGACATTATTCTATTTTATTTTCACAGAAACATTGTGAAGTAGATGGGGCAGGTATTGTTATGCCCATTTAAAAGAGAAGGAGAAAAGCTGGTGATGTTGAGCAGTTTGTCCAATGCCACACAGACCAAAAATGTATCAGGGTCAGGACTGGCACCAAAGCTTCTGCCTTCTAGAATAATGCTTTGCCGCTCTAATTTTTGTTAATGTAGTTAAGATAATACATGAGCTGAGTATTTCAATTGAGAACATAGGGGAGAAAGGATTACCAGTGAACACAGCTTTCTTGTTCATCTTCTAGCATCAGCAGAATACCTGTTACGATGTTTTCAGCAGAAGCTAATAGAAAGCCCCATCACAAAATGGCAAGGATATTTATCGTTTCACGTAACCGGAGGTCCAGAGAGTGAAAGGGAGGGTTCAAGGCACAGTATGGTCAGCAGCACAGGAATGTTAACAAAAACTTTCTCTCTCCTCCTGCCATCCTCAGCACCATGCTTGGTCTTAAGGGTGGTCACCCTGTGGTCATCAGATGGCTGTCAGTGGGAAATGGAGCTACAAACTATCTCGTCCAAGTCCACTAGGACCAAGATACTAACATTGAGTATCTATCCTTCCCTCAGTCTTTGGAGTCAATTCCAATCAGAGCTTACCCCAGGGCCAATAAGAGGAAGCAGAGAAATGCTGTAACTCATTGCCTCAGATTAAGCAGTGGATCCTACAGTGGAAAGTAGAGTTAGCTGCTTCTTTGTCCCCTGAGGGAAGGGTGGACACAGAAATAATTAGGGTCTCTATGAAGGAATACAGGGAATGGGTGTTGGGAGGGTAACAAACAGTATCCATTCCACAGAGGAATAATAATATTCACTATTGAATTGTTAAAATGGCATTTCCCTTTTTAATCCTCCTGTATTCTTCTTAAAGCATTGATCTCAGATGATTATTGGAATAAAAATTATGAAGAAAATGAGCAAAGAGATTTTCCCATAAAGTTTTTGGTGTGGTTTTTTGAAATCACATTGTTGAAGTATGATTGGTATGCAAGTTTCTTCTTGGCATTATTATTATTATTATTATTGGTGATAAGAACATGTGGCATAAGATCTCCCTCTTAGCAAATTTTTAAGCACACAATACAACATTGTTAACTACAGGATCTATGCTATACAGTAGATCTCTAGGACATATTTATCTTTTTTTATTTAAATTCTTTATTGTTTAAAGTATTGCATATGTCTCCTTTTTCCCCCATTGACCTCTCCAGGCTGCTCCCACCCTCTAGCACATGCCCTCACCCCCCTAGTGTCTGCGTCCATTGGTTATGCTTATATGCATGCATACAAGTGCTTTCGTATTTATCTTTTATATCTAAAACTTTGTACATTTTGACTAATACCTCACCATTTCTCCTCCTCTAGCCCCTAGCAACCACCACTCTAATCTCTGCTTCTATGAGTTTGACTATTTTAGATTTCTTATATAAATGATATCATGTAGTATTTGTCTTTCTATGTCTAGCTTATTTCACTTAGCTAATGTCCTCTAGGTTTACCCATGTTTTCACAAATGGTGGCATTTCCTTTTTTAAGGCTGAATTCTATCCCACTGTATGTTCATACATTTTCTTTTGTCCCTTCCTGTCCCCACTTCTCTGAATGTCTTTCTTGTATGTTTTTTAAAGTTTATTTTTATTGTTGACACTATTACAGATGTCCCCCACCCCCTCATCTTTACCTACCTTCACCCAGCCCGTGCCCCCCTTCTTTCTTTCTAGCCATCACCTCACTGTTGTCTGTGTCTATGGGTTGTGCATATATGTTCTTTGGCTAATCTCTTCACCTTCTTTCATCCAGTTCTGCTGACGTCCCCCTCCCTTATGACAGCTGTCAGTCTGTTCCCATAATTTTTTAAATTTATTTTATGACTGCATTATTTTAATTTAAAGTCAAGCACCAAAATCTTTCAACTTTTATATAAAACCTAAGAAAGTTGATGGGAGTTTCCACACAACCAAGTTTTATAAAGGAAAATCAATTTGGAACATGGACAGATTTTATGTTCCTAAAAAGTAAATAAAAATAAAATGTAGTAAATTAACTTGATAGAGAAGACATATAAAGAATAAAATTGAGAGCATGATAAAAGTGGGAAAAATATAAGGGTAGAAATGAGAGGACCTCTGTTTTTATTATTTAACTAGAGGCCTGGTGCACGAAACTTGTGCACCAGGGGGGGTCCCCTCCCCCCAGCCTGGACCCTCTCCAATCTGGGACCCCTTGGGGGATGTCCAACTGCTGGTTTCGGAAATCCCTCTCACAATCCGGGACCACTGGCTCCTAACTGCTCACCTGCCTGCCTGTCTGATCGCCCCTAACTGCCCCCCCTGCCAGCCTGGTTGCCCCCAACTGCCCCCAGCTGATCTAGTCACCCACAACTTCCCCCCCTGCCAGCCTTGTTGCCCCTCACTGTTCCCCTCTGCTGGTCTGGTTGCCCCTCACTGCCCCCACTGCCAGCCTGGTCACCCCTCACTGGCCCCCCTGCTGGCCTGGTCACCCCATGCAGCCTGCTGGTCAGTCATTTGGTCGTCCCTCGCTAACCCCCCTGCCGGCCTGGTTGCCCCACACAGCCTGCTGTTTGGTTGTTACTGTGCGGGCATTGTGACCAATTTGCATATTACCCTTTTATTAGTATAGATATGTTTTTGTTAATTTTAGAGAAAGGAAGAGAGAGGGAGAGAGAGATAGAAACATCAATGAGAGAGAAACATCAACTAGCTGCTTCCTACACACCCCTCACTGGAGAATGATCCCAAAAGCCAGGCATGTGCCTTGACTGGGAATTGAACCAGCAACCTCTTGGTGCATGGGTCAATGCTCAATCACTGAGCCACACTGGCTGGGTAGAGGACCTCTGGTTTTTACCAACTTCTGCCTTAACAAATTATGTGTCTGTGGTTAAATTACTTAGAACAGAACTAAGTTGGAGACTGCAAACAGGCATTCCATAGATCTGGCCCTAGATGTGATTGATTGATTGATTAATTGATTGATTTACTTATTTATTCTTTTGCCAGCACCTAAGATCTAACTGTATCTAAGATAACCCTGCTATTGGAAGCATAGTAACAAAGAGAAAACTTCTGAGAGTAAACACACCCAACCACCAAAACCCTAGAGCTCAGACACTAAAAGTTCAGAGTCATAAACAATGAAAATATGTTTAGGCGATATCCTCAGAGGCAATAAAGATCCATTATATTTTCAACATATCAAGAAATATATGTCTTGATTCAGAATTACTGCTGCCAGTGATAGTCTCAAGATTGCTTATGTAACAGAAGTCAAAAATCTCTTTATTACCCTATATTATATGACCCAGATCTGTTTTTAAAAAATAGGGTAATGTTTTAAGGAGACAAGTCCCCAATTGGCTATACTACAGGTTTTAATTTCACCTCATATTGGAGTAGAATGAAGTTAATGCTTCTCAAGAGTCCACATGTGTCCTGGACATAAAAATTACCTCTTCCATGGAACCAGAAGAGCTGGCTGTTTATGCCTATAGATGCCTCTTTGACTCACTTCACTTGCAAATAGCACCTGACTCAGTTTCACCAAATGATAGTGAAATCTTTGTCTAGTTGGACAGTATTCTCCCTTCACAGAAGTGCTACCCACCACAGAACTCCTATGGGCCCATGAAATGTGTCTCCCAGTGCATGTCCCAGAGCCTAGTGCAGATAATGCATTTTCCTTTTCACTGCTCAGAACTCATTCATCAGGATTAGCAGTTTTTGGCACATCTTGAGCATTACATAATCATATGATGGTATAGAAGGTTTTAGCTTCTTGCCACTACTCATACTAAGGTATCCTCAATGTTGTGATATCACTGATATCTCCAAGAGATAACCAAATATGTCTACTGGCTATATAATTTGTCAGCCATTAATAAAGACAACGTACAGTAATTTTTGTCATATTTTTTCTGATAGGGCTTTTGATAACATTTAAAAGTAGCCTCGGGTTTAGCTTCCTTGAATACTAATGTTTGTTTACTTGTTTGTTTGCTTGCTTGCTTCTTTCTTTGCTTGCTTGTTTGAAACAAGTGACTTACAATGCCAGATGTGCTAATCTTCTGTAAATATATGCTAGACTTGCTAAACTTTCTGACTTTATGTTCAGCTTTGACAGCTGCATTCTCTTGCTGAAAAAAAAAATGCTATATTCAATGTTTAGTCCTTGATCTCAATTAGTCTAACAAAAGCTAATCTCAAGGAAATTGTCAGGAAAGTCCCAACAAAAGTTTAAAGGGTGTGCCTCCCTTAGCAGATGAAGTTTCCAAAGATCCTCATTAAATTCTTTTTTGAAGACTTAGCAATTTAACAGAAAATAGCAAATAAATTCTGTATAAAATTCTGATTACTTAAATGCAGTTGATTGCTGCAAGAGCCTGAAGGTTTTCCAAAACTGTGAGTAGTAAAATGAACAAACTTGATCAATTTAATCAATTAATCAGTGCAGTGGAATTTCAGAAATCTTCCACTGAATTGATCACATATTTTTTAAGATAATCTGATAAAATAATTCAGGGGAAAAACTCACAACTTTACTGACTCCCTTAGACTAATATTTTAAGGCTCTCCAACATCTGACCCACTTGATGTTTATAGGTTTTTCAATATGGCGTCACTGCATGAACCATCTACACCAGCCAACCTGGTCTACTGACTGCCAAGCATGCCTCCAACTTTCCTTCTCCTGGCCTTTGTCTGCCCTGTGTATTGGGGCTGAGGTGCTTACATTTTTCTCTCTGCCCATCTTGTAAGCTAAATTAAGTTGTGCTTCCTCCATGAAGTTTTTGCCAATGACTCTATTCCACACATTGTAAGATCTCTTATATTATTGTTGTCATCTTGTATTGTTGTAACTATCCCTTAACTGACCAGGCATTTCTGTTTTATATATCTTAATTATCAGTTCCCAGAGATATTGTATCTCTGTTTTTATGTCTGTCCACTGCTTTACACAATGCCTTGCACATGTCTGCATTGATTATATTAGTTAATATGAATAATTTAATTGATTGAGTGAAATCATTTAATCAGAATACAACCTTTTAGGGCATAATTGTAAAAATTGCAGTTCCATCTGTGGCCCATTTGAAATAAATTTCCAAATCTACCACTTTCTAGATAGTGACTTAATCTTGGACAAGTCCTTTCAGCTCCTCAACTTCAGTGTTCTCATCTGAAAGAATAATAATGACTCTCTTGTCTCACAAGATGACAGTGACAGTCAAATGATGTAATAACTTTGAAAGTGTTTGTACAAAGTGAAATACCTTTCAAATATGAATGTTCATTGTTATGCAAAAGAAATACTACCTTTAGAGATCCCATATCAAATATAATATGAGCTCCTGAAATTATCAAGACTTGTGTTAGTTTTAAGATATATTTGATCATATGTACTACTATTTGTAATACTTTAAACAATAAAGAAAGAAAAAAGATATATTTGATCAACTTTATTTTTTTAAATATATTTTATTGATTTTTTTTACAGAGAAGAAGGGAGAGGGATAGAGAGTTAGAAACATCGATGAGAGAGAAACATCAATCAGCTGCCTCCTGCACACCCCCTACTAGGGATGTGCCTGCAACCAAGGTACATGCCCTTGACCGGAATCGAACCTGGGACCCTTGAGTCTGCAGGCCAACGCTGTATCCACTGAGCCAAACTGGTTAGAGCTATTTGATCAACTTTAAATGATTGCTCTATATCAGGTTGTTATTCTTATTTTCATTTACAGATGAAGGTTTGAAGTTATCTAGAAGCTCACAATTGAAGTGAAATTAATGATGGCACCAAAATGAGAGCTTTCGTTGTTCTAGTTAGTAGCTGTAAGCTTAATAAGCACTACTACTTCTTTCTAAATTTTTCTTTAAGCCCATTAAAGCTCTGATTCTTGGAGACTAATATAAAGCAACACACTGAACATATCACTTTGTCCTCTGTAGTTTCTTGCATAAATTTTATCCCTGGATCCATAATTTGGCTCCATGTCTCTTTAAGATCTTCCTGTATTCTTCTAAAAGTTCTCAAATCCATACTCCTTTTTTCTAAATCTAAATCTTTACCATTTCTTCATTGCTAAATTCTTTTAAGACATTTCCATTTGGATGATTCACAAGAATCTCAAAATTAAAACCAAAACTAAACTTGTCATCTCTTTCTCCCCACCTCCCCATCCTGAAACCTGTAACTCTTTCTGTATTGTTTGTCTTAGAACATGCACGACCATCTATACAGTACCCAAAAACAAAAACCTGGAAGTCATCCTTGCCCATAGGATAATTTCTGCTAATTCTGTCTCCTTTCAAAGTCATCAATTCTACACTTCCATAAATCTCAATGTTCAAGAGCTGAGATTAGTCCATCTATTGTGTAGATTACTGCCATAGTCTTCTAACTATATTCTATGTTCAATTTGCCTTGCTTCAGTCCATGCTTTATTCTGTAACCAGAGTAATCCCTTTAAGATGCAAACTAAATTCTATCAATCCTTGATTTTCAATCTCTCATTGGGCCCCCATTTCCATCTATAAAAGGTATGTAAGATGAACCATGAATCCAAACTCCTTCACATGTATCCAGGTCGTCCTTCACCCAGACCATCCTCTCTCCTTCCTCCAAGCATCAACTTAGATGTAAAGATATCCTGAAATATTTCCCTATTCATTCTCTTCCAAAAACTGACTGCTTGGTTCTTGGGTCAGGCTGCTAGGATTTATATTTCGTCCACATCCCTTCTTGTGCCAGCCTAAGTGATTATTTAATGGTTTTGTGCTCAACTTGCTAATCTTTAAAGTGGGTGTAACAGTGAGTACTTTGTGAGATTATTAGGAGATATGATCAATGAGAAGTATCTGGAATATCATAAGAACTCAATAGTGGTTTTTTTGTTGTTGGAATGCTATAATAGAGTAATAAACACTGTCCTGTGGGAAATGGACAAATGGCCAGAAAAGACCATTCATGAAAGAAGGAATACAAATGCCCATTAGTCATAGAAAATTAACTTTGGCCTAATAACTAGTTGAGGAAAAAAAAAAAAAATATATATATATATATATTATAAACCTCACCTTTGTTTACAACATAAGCCATTTTTTTTTCTTTCCTTCTTTATTTGTTTAAGAATGAGATTCAGAGTTGAGGCAAATTTGTTAAAACAAACACTGTTGTGTTACTGGTAGACATGTAAATGGCTCTACCTCTGTAGAAAGCAACTTGGCCTATGTATCAAGGTTATGAAAGTATTAAAACTCTTTAATCTAGTTACTTTACTTTTTAAATATTTTTTGATTTTTTTTGTTGTTGTTGTTAATCCTCACCCAAGGGTATTTTTTCCCATTAATTTTTAGAGAGAGTGGAAGGGAGGAGGAGAGACAGAGCGAGAAACATCCATGTGAGAAAGACATATTGATTGGTTGCCTCTCGCACACTCCCTGACCAGGCCCAGGGATCAAACCCATGACCGAGTTACATGCCCTTGACTGGAATCTAACCTGGAACGCTTCAGTCCTTGGGCTGACGCTCTATTCACTGAGCCAAACCGATTAGGGCTCAAGTATTTTTTAAATGTGTCAATAAAGCTCAGAGGGATTTATAAAAATGGCAACTCTCTTAGTATAGAAAATGTTAAATTCTTACTAGTATATATGCATACTGTTATATACAATATGTTTTGAAATTACTAAATGGGCATGGGAAGAAATGCATCTAAAACACAACAATTTTGGAAGAGTCAGGATCTGGCTCCTGAAGAAAAATAGAAGTTCCCTGGGTGAGAAAAACTGGGAATTACATTCCAGGAAGGAATTAGGGGCAAAGATGCTAAAGCCTCAGAACACTCATATAGGCCTGGGAAATTCAAATACCCAAGAATGATTACAGTATAGAATTCCCATGAAGAAATGACAAGATACAAAGCAAAAACTAGCCATCACGTTTTTAAAAGCTTGAGATGTCATGCTAATGGACTCTATTTTTCAATTGCAAACCATTTGAGCTTTTTAAGAGAAGGCTTAGCACAATTGTTTTACTTTAAATGACACCTCTGGTAAGGACCATCCCTCTTTCCCCTTTTAGACATTTACCAAATAGAATTATATATAACAAAAATTAGCTTAACAATTAATAGCAAAGGATATCCCCAAGTTTTGTATACTAAATAGGTGACTACAAGTACAGCAAGATGCATGATAGTTTAAAACATTTCAAAAAGACTCACAGTGCTGTTGAAGCCATCGTTTTCACTGGAAGATAAGTTTGTTATTTTCATCACATTTTTTGTTGGTTGGGTTCGATATTTTTCTAACAAAGGCATGTCTCCTCTACTTTGATCTTTTGTTCTACCTTCTTGGTTATTTTCTCCCACTTTATAAGCATAGTTCAACTCTTGGGTATTTTTTAATGTTTTGTTGTTGTTGTTGTTGTTGTTGCTGTTCTTTTATTTATTCTTGGTAGGTTAAATAGCTTAAGCGAGTGCTTTTTTGAATCCCAAATCAGCAATCCAGTTAAGGTGAGCCATTCCCCTTTGCGTTTCAATCTTTGAATCATCATTCTGTGAAATGATAGTCACTGCTTCTAAATGGTAATCAAGGCTTGGAGTGGTTACACCCTGAACAAAATATCATCTCCTTGGCCAAACTTTTATCAGAAGGCGTTGCAGAAACTCATTAAGTTCCTTGAGTCAAAGATCCAGGTGAATCATTCTGAACCTCCACCCAGTTCAACTTTTTCCTCTGGTAGCAATTAATTACATTTTTCTTTTCCCAATTCCTCCTCCATCAACATTCAATCACATGTTCCATGTGGCCACACACACTCACTCTGAGTTTACAAGCTCATATAAGGTTCGCTTGCTTGGCACTCACAGGAGGAAGATAAGAAATAAAGTGTTTATAGCTTTTCTACGGAGTGCCTGGCAATATAAAAAAAAAAAAAAAAAAAATCCTAAAAACTTAGTTCTAAAAGTCATGTAGCTTCTTAAACATAATTCACTATTTGACTTCACATTTTAACTTCTTAATAAACAGAATGTAAGGTAAATAGGTTATGTGAAAATATCCAAGTGATAGTGTGCTATCTTATTAATTATTCAAGTAATTAACATAGTTTACATAATTAAAGTCAGTCTGAGTGTAGAATCAATGAATCTGAGAACTGCAAAGGTATTCACAGAAAGTGTCTGGGCTCTGCAGTTAATCAGACTAGGTTCAATACCAGCTTGTTCACTTACTATCTGTATGATTTTAAGCAAATTAGCCATGATTTCATCTATTGGACTGACACCTAACTCAGATGGCTACTATGGGGATTCGTTGCAATAATATATTCAGCGCTAAGCTTAATGGGACATAATAATGCAACAATAACAAACAGCCTGGTAACACCATTCTAAGTATTCTACCTAAATTAGCTCACTTATCCTCTCAACAATCTCATGGGAAAGATATCACCACTACCCTATTTTACAGATTGGGAAACTAATACACAGAAAGGCTACTTTCTTTATTCAAGATCATGAAGACATGAATTGGGTAAACTGAATTTGAACCCAGAATTCATACATTTAACCACAATGCCTCTGGATATATTCCCTTCTCTCCTAAAAATTAAGAAGGTTAACTAACAATCTCAAAAACTCAAAGTCATTTGAAGGTTAGTAGTTGAGTTGGAAGCTAGGACCTATGTACCTAAGTCTCCCAATTCCATTCTAGTACAGTATAATAAAACAAAGATAAGCAAAAGACAGAATAAAGCATTAGATAAATGTAGATGGTGGGTTTTGAATAAGAAACTAAAATGTTTCACTACTGTTTTGTGAAAATGAAAAGTCCAGTTATAGTGACTAATTAGTTGGTAATGACTCATTTTGAAATATTCATGTCAGGTCCTTACCCTTAAAGTCAGATTCATAATGCTTTAGAAAGATCCTATCTAAGGAGTTCGAAGGAGGAAATCATCTTTGCTATTAACACGTCAATTCACAACACTCTAACGGAGGCAAAGCTGAAATTTGGTGCTGCATCCCTCTTTCTTCCAAGTGTCACTTCCCCTTCCCATTGATGAATCTCTGAAGGGAGACTGACAGTCAGTAGAGTTGATATGGCCTAGCTGGTGATGAAGCCCCTAAAATTTGCCTCATAGAAACAGCTGTCCACCCCTCTTACCCATAAGACAGCCTGTTTCCTTTAGTATTGTTTATAGACCCAAGCAAAGCCTTCTAAGTCTCGTATCCTTTTGTAGTCACGAACAACCAAGTCATGCTTTAGCCTCCATATCCACAGGGATTTTCCCACACTCACCCAAATAGCTAAACTGGCCACAGGAGCTTAAGGCCAAGGACAGCGAGGCTAGAGCCAGCTATAACTGAAGAGATGGGAGGTGTGAATTTGTTACCTGTGCCTCACCAGCTCCTGACCTGAAACAAGAAGAGCCCAAGAAACCAACCATTCCAGCTCTCCTAATGTAGGTCAATGAGATGTGATGACAGGAGACTTGCCTTCCTTAATTGAACTAATCAGTCTTGGGGCTACTGGGTATTAAGAGTGATTCATATGAATATAGGGAAAACTTACTAGCATAATAAGGACAATAATAGTAAACATTTGTTTGTGCACTTACCTTGTGCCAGGCATCCTTCTAAACCCCTCCATCCAGCATCCTATTTTACATCCTTACTACAACATTTTGAGGTTATTGCCATTAACCCCATTGTACAGATGTGGAAATGGAGGAAGGAAAGGTTAAACTGTCTTTCCCCAGCTGCTAAAGCAAGTGAGGGACACAGGGTACAAACCCAGCAATGAAAAGTGAAAACCTTTGTTTGAAACTTCTTTACCATGAAAATCAAAAGGGGGGGGGGGGATTGGCAAGCTTTTTCTCCAACGAGCCAGATAGTAACTGTTTTAGGCTGTGCAGGCCAAAGGGCTTTGCTCTCTTCCAATAAAATTTTACTTATGAACACCGAAATTTGAATTTCACACTATTCTTATGTGCCACGAAATATTCTTTTTTGGATTTTTTTCCTAGCCATTTAAAAATGCCCAAACCATTCTTAGCTCACAGGTCCTAGGAAAACAGGCAGCAGGCCAAGCTTGGCCCAAAGGCCATAGTTTATTGCCCTTAGATCAAAAGGATTGAAATAAAATTAAAACAAAGACATTTGGAAAGAATGTGAATCATGATGTTCTTTTTCTGCCATTTTCACATTGTATTTATTTTAATCTAAAAATGATTGTCCCTCATTCTTGTTTATATCATTTGAACCCACACATTTCAAGTTCAGAATCTAGTTTGAATCTCCACATTTAACAAGCCATGTGGCCTTGGGCAGTTTACTTCACCCTAAACCACAGCTTCCTCATTGTAATAACAGCGGTTATCTCACGGGTTTGGTTGTTGTAGGCATTAAATTAAATAATACATGCTAAGCAATTATCACAGCTCCCCAGTACATTGTAAACTCTCAATAAATGTTAAGTCTTATTACTACTGCTATAATTATTATTACTACTGCTACTGTTATCAACATCATCATCACCCCAGGCAAGAACATTAAAATAGCACCTTTCCTGAAGCTACCTCTGTAAATCTCTATTGACAGAGTCTCTACCTAGTTGGTAAATACAAAAGTCCTTTAAATATCCTCCCCACTCATCTCAATATATGCTGTCACTTTATCACACCCCAAATTACTCTCCCCCACCAAAAAAAAAAAAAAATTCCAGTTTCCATATTCTCATCGTTCTAGAAAAAATAAGCCTCGCTGCACAGCACCTAATAGAATTCTGGTTGTGTGTCTCCAGCACATTATCTTGTAGGAATTGGCTACCTTCGAATTTGCAAGTCACCAACATTTCAATCACCGATCTTTAGCTTTTTTGATGCTGTTTGCAATGCTCATAGGTCAGTGTAAGAAGAAGGAGATACAAAACCTTCATGGGAACCTCCGTGAATGAGAACAACCACATTTTATCTCATGGGTCTTAGTTACCAGGCCTTGTGTGGAATGCTACTTTACTTAAACCACTGAGAACAGCTCTCATCACCACTGTGAGCCTCTTTCTCTACTATTTATTGAATATTTACTATGTCTCTGGCACTGTGATGTTCTCTAATAATGTCTGCTATAGCACCATTTGCTGAGGCAGGGTGAAATGCACAAATAGGATGCTGGTGAAGATGCAGAAATTACCGCTGTCGTGTGTGGGCCAAGGGAAAGCATGACTCTAAGTCCTGTTGCCTCACTGTCTCAGACTCTGGCCGTTTTCTTCTCAAAAGACTTGTGGGCAGGTAGTGTCATTAAAGTTCATCATTTATCGGCTGGCAAATCAGCTGAGCATGACTGAATTATCTGATCTCTATTTCAGAGGACTGATGGGTTATGTTCTCAGAAGGGCATGGCAATTCATCAGGAAAAGGAGTGAGCGATGGTTTCCAGAAAATGCCTTACTTGTCATCTCAAGGTTTCCATATCACTGGAGCCAAATGTTAGTCCCATGGGCTTAAATAGTTAGAAGGATCCTGGCCCTTTTGAGGAAAGAAATAAGCTCTTTGTCATTTCTCAAATGTGTTGATATGAAATCAAATAATCATAGCTCAGATAATTGTAGACAATTATGTGTCTCACCTGGACATGTTTGCACCAAGTGCAGACCTTCCGTGTGCATTCAAATAAATGCCCAACTTCCATGGTGAGGCTGACCCCAAAATATCTTCTCTACATTTTGTTTAGTAGTTCATTAGATTAAGAGCTTTTCCTGCTTCCCCAACCGGTTACTATAAATGGAACAACTCTGTTGATTAAATATTTTATTTAATATTTTTCTTGAACCACAAAATTATTCAATATATTAAAGGTCTGATAATAAACCTACTGGTCCAGTTAATTTCTTGATTTGGTTATAAAATTAAGTACTCTAGGAAATGAATAGACAGATCACTGGACACAGAATTCTGTCTCTTTTTCCCCTAGAAAACCAATCTTAGGCAAAAAGTGTTAAGTAGAGTTTATCTCTACACAACCCTACCTCTAAGTTCCAATACTATTGTTTTCTTTTCTCCCCTCCTCATAGCTAATTCCTTGGAAGTACTTTCATGATTTCAGCTTTCTCTTAGTTACCACAAATAATATAACAATAGTGCATATACTCTCTCTTCCAGCACAATGGAATATTTTATTTTAATTAATTATAATAATGCTTAATTATTATAGAATGATTATCTAATAGCAGCATCTCACACATTTATAACAAGACAGAGGGCATGAGATTTCTTAGTAGGACCCTACCAAGGATCTCTCCTCCTACCAATAGGCAGCCTCCTCCTCATTCATATCATCCATTGGCTATAAGTTCACCATCCATTATCCAACTTTTTTGGGGGAGAGGGGAGTAATAAGAGTTATTAGTGCCTGCTGTAGACAAAGCTTTCTGAAATCTCCCAAGGAATTAATAGATAATAGAAATGTAATGCACTATTTCCTGTATTTCTTGCTAAAGAATCTGTAAGAAACTCTCTTTCTTCTTCTTCTTCTTCTTCTTCTTCTTCTTCTTCTTCTTCTTCTTCTTCTTCTTCTTCTTCTTTCCCTTCTTCTTCTTCTTCTTCTTCTTCTTCTTCTTCTTCTTCTTCTTCTTCTTCTTCTTCTTCTTCTTCTTCTTCTTTCCCTTCTTCTTCTTCTTCTTCTTCTTCTTCTTCTTCTTCTTCTTCTTCTTCTTCTTCTTCTTTCTTCTTCTTTCTCTTCTTCTTCTTCTTCTTCTTCTTCTTCTTCTTCTTCTTCTTCTTTCTCTTCTTCTTCTTCTTCTTCTTCTTCTTCTTCTTCTTCTTCTCTCTCTCTCTCTCTCTCTCTCTCTCTCTCTCTCTCTCTCTCTCTCTCTCAAAGAGTGCCTAAAAGAGTGGCTGAGACATAATAGTCAATCAATATTTGCTAAGTGACTAGAAAAGGGACTAAATTATCAACTATTTGGAAGCAATCTGAAGACATGTTTTTTTTTTGTTTTGGGTGCCTTATAGTTAAGGTCTATAGAGATTCTTATTTAGAAAGTTTAAAGTATCTGGGTGAATAATGATTTCTCCTGTACATTGTTTCCCAAACCTGTTACAGAGCTGCTAAACATCTATAATAATAAAGGGGTGATATGCTAATTAGACCAGACGTCATTCTGGACAAAGCTGGGGCCGAAGGGAAGCCCAGGTCCCGGATGCTTGCCGGTGGCCGGAGCAAAGCCTGGGTCCCATATGCCAGAGGGAAGCCGGTGCCAGCAGCGGGGGTAGGAAGGCCTACTCTTGCACGAGTTTCATGCATCGGGCCTCTAGTACTTCGTATAACCATACATTTGGTACTATGCTTCAAGAACCATATCCATCCTTATCTTACCATCTGAAAAAATATTTTTAAGTATAACCCTACCGGAGAGCAACAAAAACTTACACCCACACAAAATCTTAGACGCAAATGTTTATAGTGGTTTTATTTGGAAACCAGAAACAATCCAAATGTCCCTCAGATACAGAATGGATTGACTAACTATGGTACATCCACACAATGGTACACTACTCAGGAATAAAAAGGAACGTATTGCTAACACATGCAACTCAGATGAATTCAAAAGCATTCCACTAAGTAAAAGGAGCCAGTGTTAAAAGGTTGCATATTATATGATTCCATTTATATGATAGTCTTGCCAAAACACAACTCTAGGGATAGTGTTGCCTGAGGTTGGGGGAGAAGTAGAGATTGGTGGGGCAATTGGTGTGCATGATGGACTTGTTTTATATCTTAATTGTGATGGTGGCTACTCAGCTGTATTCATTTGTGAAAACTCACACAGAAGCATCTACTACAAAAGGTGAATTATAGCTTAATTATTTTAAAGAATAGGAAAAGTATAACCATACTTAGCAGCTCAGTGAGGTAGATAGATATTTTACAGGTATTCCATTTTAGTCCTGCTCAAATACACTTTTTTTGAGGCTTAAATTTGGAGCCAGCAAAGGCAGCATCTACTTTGGAAGAGGAATGCTGTAGCGACTCGGTTACCATTGAAGGGACTTCTGTTTGGGAGCATTTTGCAAGTACCAGGGACCTAATATTGTGAGCACTTCTGAATCCCCTAATGTTATAATCCACCATGAGTATACCTCTTACCTGGAAGGTGTGTCATAAGGATAAATTTGTTAATGTATGCAAAGAACTTTGAAGATGAAAAGCAGCGACTGGACCAAAGGTGAAAACCTTTTCAAAGCCAGTGCCTGGGCAGGTTTTTCAATGACTCTGTCTTGATTTTTCAACTCACAGCTCTGCATCTCTATACTGAAGCCTGAACCACTGGAAAGAAGAAAGGCGCCGTGCAAATGCTACAAAGATAATGATGAGGTGGCAGCTTGGCTGACCAGACATTTCAAAGCCAAAACAAAGGTCTGAAAGTGAATACCTTTATAGAAATAAATAGAGTAAACATATTACTGATTATAGAACATCTCACCTTATAGAACAGATATGTGTTGCAAAGTGCATGCACACAAAGAATTATTCTACTAAGAGTTTATTTTTGGAGAAATGAAGAATCTCTGTTTAGCATAAAACATCACATCTGAAACAATGTGATGATTAAGTTGAGAATGTTATAGAGGACATTCTTTACAGAGAGAGAGTCACATTCTTCTTTAGTGAGGTCTGCAGCTAAAGACTCGTGTGCTCAGACCTCAGCGTGTACGTCTCCTCCTTCATAATAATGCAGCAAGCACAGCTAACTGCTCTCTGCAGATTACCCAAACCCTCACACCAGGCCTGTCCTCCCAAAGGGCTGCACTTATTCTTTTGATTTTTATCTCTCTTTATTTCCCCTGCCTCTTCTCTTGCGGAAGTACGAAGCAATAGCAAAGACCTGGCCAAAAGCCAGTGAGTCTGAAGTAAGAGTAGAAAGGAGACATTGGGCTAAGCATCTAGAGAGACATCCTAGCCTTGAGTCGTTAGAAGACTTTCCACTGTAAGAGCAGCACTGCAAATCAACCTGCAGGTACACCTGCCTACTTGAAAAGTGGAACATAAGAACAGCCCCTATTTTTTCTACCTAAATGTTGAATAAGATCAGTAGAAGAATGAGTGCCTACACAATTCTGATAGGCAGCATGATATAGTAAAACATTTTGTTGGACCAAGTATTAGGATACCTGAATTCTGAACCCAATCCTGTCATAACATAGCTGGTAGACATTGTGCAAAGCATGTGGTCTCTCTGGACCTCATTTCCTCCTTTTTAAAATTAGAGTGTTTCATGAGAAGATCTCTAAGATCCCTTTTGGTTCTAATGTCCAGATTCTATTTGTTCTCTTCTAAACCAGAAGAGCTATTTATTTGTGAATCCAGAGATGTGTCTCTCTCCATTACCTAATATTTGGAGCAAGCTAACTGAAAACAGTATCATAATTACTGCATTTATTAGTTCCTTCATTCTTATATAGAGTGGGCATAATCTCATTTTGAGCTTAACTACACCTAACATTCAAAGACATGCCTGGATGCACTTAACAAAAATAATGAAATGACAAAAATATATACACATATATTTGCAGGAAACTCCTGACAAAAAGGTAGTCTAGGGAATAAAGAGGATCATGCAAACAAGATTGGCCCAACTAGAAAGCCTTAGTTTGAGAGAAGCAAGAGATTCTGGCAGCATGGTGTCTGGTACATGGATTTGCCTACCAGCCTAGTTCCCTCAAGACCTTTAGTCAGTCTAGGGAAGGTAACATGTTAAGTGGAAAATAGCATTATTTAAGCTCATTGAGAACAGGTAGATCTGCAGGGGCAATATTTCCTACCCTACCCTTCTAAGACTTTTCAGCTCAAAGGAATATTCTAAAGGAACCTAGCCATTCCCACTACTCCTGATACAAATAATACCTTTTGCAGTGCCCTCTACAAACATGGAATACCATGTGCGGAGTCTCTTTCTGCACATAGAGGGTAGCAGGTTCATGTCAACACCCATGCAAGCACTGTTTTTCAAGCTCAATGAATCCTCTATTTAAATGTGCTAACTGTAGCAACACTTTAGTAACATAAATAAAAGTTGAATCCCAGCAAGGCTTTTTCAATAGAATCCCTTGGGAGCATCTTTCCATGGAAGATGCTCCTAGGACTGTTCCTTTAAGGAAACACATGTATTGTGGGCTTTCCTTCTTCCAATATTCAAAATTAAGTCCCTCCAAATGGCTCACACACTTCAGTTTATAACCTCAGCCTACACAAGTCCAGTGCAAAAAGATCTACAGCCTGCAGGCATAGCAAGGAAGCTCTTTAAAGATGAATCATTTTCATAAATGAGTGCAGAGGGAGGTCAGGCCAGGGGACAAGGAAGGTTACATGTGTGCCTGAGATAAGGCCCCATCCATCCTCCCCTTACTGTCAGGTCTTGATGGGTGAACATTGCCTTGAGCTCTCATAAAACATGTTGTTTGCAGAAAACTTGCAGGTGGTTCATAAAAAAGTCCAAACTGTTACCATGAAATTTATCTCCCACTGCGGAATCTGTTTATAATAGAAACGAAGGATCTCAAATAGAAATTAACTATCTCAGACTGACTTATATTGGCTGGGAGGATTGAAAAATTCAACCTGCTTTTCAATCATTGCATTAAAAATGTCAAAGTCTTTGTATTGACGACATCTTGACAAGATACAAGTATGTTCAAAAGAAAAATAATGTCCATTATGTGCACAGCCCTTTATCCCTGGGGTAAGAATAGACTAGGTGAGATTTTATTGGGAGAATTTAATCAGACAACTGAACTCTTCATCATTTTTTATTTCTGAAGCATGTCAAGGATCTGTTATTTACAATTTTCCCATCTGTATGGTCAAAGTGAAAAGGGCATCTCAATTTTTTTTAGGTTGGTAGGAGATGTTTATTATCTTGAAGCCAAAAAGAGATTGGGGGCACTGGCAATGTTGGCTATAATTTGACTTATCTCCATACAGAAATTGAAGGGAAATGCTGAGACAATTCATGTAGATAATTCAGACCCTAACACCTCTCGTACTTGAAATAAAGAGATAAGTGAAAGAGAAGTGCTAAATTCTGTTCATGTTTGTTCTTTCAGTGATGGTTTGTAATTGGCTCAATTTATCACATCACATGCACATATACTGTATGGTAATTTTAAGTTGCTGAAAATAGTTGTGGTCATAAATTTCAATCAAATTCATAAACTTAGAACATCAACATGGCAGAATATTGTGCTGAGAATAATATACAGAATCCAAGAGGCTTATAGCTGGAGGAAATCTTCAACCCCAAGCACAGACATGGAAGGCAGGCATCTACAAAAGTAAGAACCCCCATGGACTCTCTATCTTGACCATAGCTGTGGTCTAAGTCTTCATCCGACCCACATGGACACCCAGCCTTCTCCTCCATTCCTTCACGCGGGTGAAGACAGAGGGTCAGAGTATAGTAAAGTGGACTGAGAATCAATGTTTCTAATTCAAAACCTTTATTTGAAACATGATTGTCATGAGGCCTGACTTTAAGCAATAGCAAGAAACCAGAGACGTTTCACTTCAGTATCTTCTCGGTCCTCCTGTCTCTGCTTTTACCTGCCTCCAACCCCGCACTCGGACTATCCAAGCCCTGCTGAATCACTGTGGCCTATCTGCATAGGAAGTCTTGTGTTATCTACCCAAATATGTCCTACTCCTCCTTATTTAATGGAAAATTAACATTTTTCCATACCCCATTTTCATCTCCCAAAGTTTAGAGAATATGTCTAAGGTCTTAACAGTTCTATGACTAAAATTTACCCTCTTTGTATTAACAGCAAGTTAAAAAAATATAGACAATTCTGGTCAAATGGGTTACACTAAAAGAATAGATTTACTATGAAGTTTCAGGCATTGTAGCAACCATAAGAATAGTGTATTTGGAAACAAAGGGGCCTCTTGGCATTTTAAGTGACCACCTTTGTATTATATATTTTTTGCCAGTTCTTGTCTTATATTTCAATATTGAAGGGAAGTAGGAGTTTACTATTTGTAATGTTAGGTTATAAAAGTCTTGTAAGTGTTGTACCCTCAAATGTGTTTAATCAATATTCTCCCAAACAGATAACTTGGGTACAAGTAATGTGGTGGGAGACAAAATTATCTATGTAGTCCAATGATTGATATTTGCAATTTTAAAATTATAAAATAGGGAGAACTTCATCTGCCCTCTATTCTTCTCTACTGCTTCTAGCAAGATGCTATCTAAGATGACACACATGAGTACTTTTCTAATCCTAAAGGTCTTCATGAAAAGATTCCTTCTCAGTCTCTCATATCCGTGTTTAATGTCACTCATTGTCGCAGAATGCCTTCTAATCTAGCCCTCCCATGGCAAGGCATGCAAGAAGGTCTAGACTCACTCATTTCAAGCACAAATAGAGTTTGAGTATGTGCAACATGCAAATATAAGAGTTTCACATAGCCTAAAATCAATCAAGAAAAAAAGGCAAATTTAATGTTTATGTGTTGTATAATAATAATAATAATAGAACTTATATAATGCTTACTAGCATAACAAAAAGTACTATGCTAAGAATTTAATTCAAAATAACTAAATTATTCCTACAATTTATGTGGAGTATAATTATTCCCATTTTACAGATGAGAAAATTGAGGCTTTGATTAAGTTATGGCTCAAGGTCATCTACCTAGAAAGTGGCAGAGCTAGGAGTTTGTTTATTAAATAAAATTTTAATTTTTCTAAAATATTTGTTTGCACAGGGGACTGGGAAGAGAGACTATTAGAGCTGTCAAGGAATATTTTATTAGAGCCTAAACTAGGAAGTGGAAATACAAAGGGAAGCACAACTTTAAAAAAACTTATAGAAATAAAATTGACATAATTAGACATCAGGTGATGGTGAGAGTTAAAAAATAATCAAATATGAATCCACATTGCAGGTAGAATAGTAGTAACATTATCTAATAGTACAAAATATTTAAAATGTTATTTCTACTGACCCAAAGCATGTTACTTTTGTAAGTATTGGTCTAAACCTTCTTAGTCCACAACTTACACAAATATTCTATCTGCAATAAAACATCTTATGATACAAGGAGACCTAATAAAGGCAAACATATTGCCAATGACATTTGCAAGTCAGTGTTAAAACTCTATAAGGATGAAAGACAATAATTTGGAGAATGAAGAGAAAAAGTTGCAGAACAGTGGCTCATCATTCAGAAGACTCACTTTGCTCTAGCAAGTTGCATTCCTTTGTAGAAAACATAAAAACATTAAAAGGAGATTGGGAAATAGGACAATTCTATTTTAAGAATTACATGTTTGAGGATAAATGTGAAAATATAATTTCAAATAAAGCTAATCCAGCAAAGATAGAATAATTACAACCAAATTTTCCTCCCACCTGAAACAACCAAAATGTGAACAAACCAAAAATACATGAAAGAATGGTCTATAAGACCATGTATATCAGACAATGAAGTTCAGTGATCCTTCAAAGATAAAAAGCAAACACAGTGAGCCTCATAATAATAGCACAGCTTACTGCCTTGAGAGAATCTCCAGGTCACAGTGCAGGGAGCAGTAACTCAGGTGGGGCTTAATGTATTGTGTAAATCATGACACTGGAGTTGAGGCTCTAAGTTGACCAAGGCAATCCTGTTCTAAAGATCAAGAATCAAAGGAGAGAGAGCTGCTCAGAGAGAGAATGCCAGATATCTACAGATAACACCCCCTCTAGTACCTGACTTAGTACTGACCAGCTCATGCATCTGAGGAAACTATTCAAGACGACAAAAAGAATCATCCAAAGGGATTTAAAGGTAACAGTGCCTGGCACTCACTCAGACTTTGGAATATTTCCCAAAAGCTGGATTAGAAAGCCTCAAGATTCACAGGACATCAGGTGGAGTACTTAAATGGGTATTTTCTCAGCAATAGAGAGAATAATTAGCCCTAGAGGGAGAACTGCTCCAATCCACCTAATAAATCTTAGACCCAGAAGGAACAAACTGTTTCTAAGTAACTATACTGCATCCCAGAACAAAGTTCAAGAACACTTACATGGTTGAGCATTGTTCAGTGCACCAAAATGTTGCTGGTTTGATTCCCAGTCATTCCTGTGTTGTGGGCTTGATCCCCAGTAGGGGGCTTGCAGTAGGCAGTCCATTGATGATATTTCTCATCATTGTTTCTATCTCTCTATCCCTCTCCCTTCCTCTCTCTCTCTCTCTCTCTCTCTCTCTCTCTCTCTCTCTCGCTCTCTCTCTCTTTTCCTTCTTCTGTCTCAAAAAATTAATTTTTAAATAAAGAACACTTACAGAAAAAAACACCCAGCATCGCATAATGCAAATTCCACAATGTCTAATATCTAATAAACAAAAACAGGCAAACAAAGAAGACAGAAAATATGATCCACAATGAAGGGAAAAATCTGTCAATCAAAACACCCAGAAGAGACATAACTTTTAGAATTAGCAGACAAGGACATTAAAACCATATTATAAAAATATTCCATCTTTTCAAAAAGTTAAATAGAAAGATGGGAGAGATTTTTTAATTAACTTGAAGATATAATAATAGAAACTATCCAAAATAAAACATAGAAAAGAAAATTAAAAAAAAAAGAACAGTGCATCACTGAGCTGTGAGAAAATAACAAGCAGTCAAATATACATGTAATTGGAATTTACAAAGGAGAAGAGGGGAGAAGAAAATTATTTGAAGAACTCATGGCAGAAATTATTGAAAATTTGATAAAACCTTAAACCTATACATTATAATAGATCCTCCTTACTCATCTACCCAAACTTCCTCTTCTTGTGACATGATTTTAAGTAGAGAAGTAATAAGTAAATGATTATATTAGCATTTTAAACATATAACTATAATAGCAATATGTGTGGATGACTGGAAGATAGAAGATAAGGAATATAATTGCAATATTACAGAAAAGAAGTAATCCTTTAAACTAAAGCAGTGGCAAAGGGGTGAAAAGAAAGACCCAAACTTGAGACACACTTAGAATTATAACATTGAGAGTCCATGATTGCAACAGGATTAAATCAATTAGGGCACATAAGGCCTATCTAAGGTTTTGGGGGGAGAAAATCAAAGACTTTTTATATCAGAAATGTCTTTCAAGAAGGGCTCAAATGTTCAGATGGGTAGAAAAGTATTTTAGTTGGAAGGTCTAGCAAAAGAAGTGGTACAGAAGAAGGAAAGTGCTACCTAATATCTCAAAACAGCAACCGCTCTGGTGGGACCTAAAGGGCATATGGAGAAAGAAGCTGGAAAGGTAAATAGAAGGAAGTTACAGAAGGCTTTAAAAAGCCAGGTAAACTTTAGGAAATCAAGGACAGTATCTGAACAGGAGATAGGACATGTAGTTTAGGATGTTAGAAGGGAGGAGGCAGGGAGCCTGTTTGTGATACTATCATAATATTCCAATTGATGGTTAGTAAAGAGCTCAGTTGGCATAGATGCAATGGGAGTAGACAGATGCAAGAGACATCACAGAAACGGGGGTAAATGCAGGATTTCTGGAAAGACAGAAAGCCTCAGGCTCTAAATTATGTAGGCCCTTTACGAGTTTCCTCTTGTTATCCATGAACTCCAGTCTGGAGTTAGTAATCTGGGCCTATTCATGCCAGCATGTCCCATAAAGATATAAAAGGAGATATATAAGTTCACAAATAAACACATACATAGATATAAAGATACCCAGATAGACTGATATGAAGGTACATCGATTCATAGATCCAGGTACAATGTATAATTGGAAAGATACCTATTTGTTATTCTACAACTCAAAGGTGCATTACAAGGAGCTAGAAAATGTTCCAAATGTTGGCTCCAGACACTTCTAAAATATTGGGTGATAGGTCAGAATGAGTGGGATAAACAGGAGTTCTAACTTTTCCAAACCAGTTTTTCTATCTCTCCACTACATAACATTACCAGTACAGCAGGCTTGCTGTTTATTGAACATAAAGACACTCCGACTCCTTCCCCAATGAGTCCATATGGGCACACAAAAATCCAGTTTTAAGCTCTCTTCCTAAATACGCACAAACAGCACAGTGAGTGACATTACATTGTTGATTCAGCCATGTGAGGGCTTCAAGCCTATGTAATGTTCCAGGTGTTGCAAAATCAGGTTCAGGACACTGCAGGGCCCCGAAGGCTTTTATGAGAGCTATAATCCCCAACTGAATGCAAGCAACAACAATTTGATGGGTTACAGTAGTGGTGATGGCAGTTCACACTTTTTATAAATGCTGATCATGCTTTAAGTCACCAGGTTCTTTGTTATGCAATGACTCTTGAATTACTAGGTAGCTTAGTTGGGTTTATTAGTTAATGCTACATGATAACATAGTAATAACAATTAACTCTATACATTCAAAAGAAGTAGCATGAAGATCCTACACTGTGGTTTAGAAAGCAGAGGTAATTATAGCTCTACCCCATAATTGTATGGTTTATCTATCTCTATGAACGTGCCACTTGACAATAACAAAGGAGATGCTATACAACTTTCATTGAGAAACCTGGGAGCCATGTGAAACACTGAAGGGATTTACTCATAAAACTCTGAACTTTTGCTAGAAGTTAAGATCTAGTCCAGGGCAATTTTAACTAGAGAGATAAAATGATTTAAAAGGAAAAGGATTAACACAACAGGCATTGGGAGCTCATCTATGAATGAAATTATTTGTTCTTCTCATTTGATTTTTGAATTGAGTGAGTAGCATCTTGTTTAAGGCTTCCTATAGGAAGGTGATGAAATGCCATGTGTTTTGGTGGTCTCTGACCCACTGTATCTGACTATCTGCCTACATAACTACCGCCCTGTCCTGCTGTCCTCACACAATAATTAAAGAGTTTGACATTAGAGTCCCAGCCTGGGTTTAAATTTTGCCTACTGGCCAAAATTTAAATCTGCATGATTTTAGATAAAGTACTGGCCCCATCAACCTCAGGAATCTCATTTGTAAATTGTTACTAATAACTAATTTAGATTATTATTGAGATGGTATTATAAAATGCTTTGTAAACTCTAAATGCTAAAAAAAAAAGATCATTGTACCATATACTTGTTACATGATACACTATGTTCATAGGAATGAAAGATATTAGATTAGAAATACTAAAATATTTTGAATTAGATGTTTATGAAATGAAAACTATTATGTGTAACTTTCTAAACCATCCTATTTTAAATGTTTGCTATTGTCCTTGCTTGTAGAAGCACCATTTCAGCTGGATATACAATGCAGATGCTACTAAGCAAGGCCATGTGAAGAAATAGCTGCATAGCTAAGTACAAAAATATTATGTAGTCAACCATGGTTACTGCATAGATGATGAAACAAAATATGCCTGAAACTTTCATGTCCCAGGAGAGGAGATTAAACAGGATTCTCTCACTAGTCTTAAAATGTTTGTCTATCAGATAGGAATATTTGCAATAATGTGTGAAATACTAATGTCGTTTCCAGTTATAAAGAAACAAAACTAGCTAAATTGTGATGTCCATTTCTCCACCCGAAATGAAAACTGGCACTAAGGGAAATAATAAGAGCTATCTGGGGCTAAGACTCTGGAAATTTTCTTAGGGCTTTGGAAACAGTATCAGTGTCTGCTCAAACCTGACACCAAACTTAACCTCTCCCACCCTCAAGCCAATTGGGATGAAAACCAGTTCCACTTTAGGCTTAACTATATAAAACCTGTATTGTCAATCTGGGATCTGTTTAAGCCATTTTAATAGATCAAGTCAGGATGGTATCCTCATAATTTAGTGTCATGAACAGTACAAATAAAGCTTTCAATGACATCCAATCAGAACATTTTCTTTTCTCTTCCCTAAAACCATTATTCCATAAAGGTCCAGATTTCCCCAGCCTGTCAGTCATTATAGCTACAAGCTGCCCAAGCACATTCGAAAGCCATTGAGTAGCTAATTTTCCAAGATAGATTTAAAAGACATGAGACAGCTATGGTTGTGGTCTCTCTGACTCCTGCCACACAAAGCAGAGTTTTGAAGTGCATGAGGATTTCTTTTGCTGATGGTGAGCTATTGTTTAAACATTGATTGCCTCTTTTTACTATAATTCACTTTCTCTCCCTCCTCATTCACCACCACCACCAGTCACAGACTTCATTCACAGCCCATCAGTTGAAAGTTCTGTGCTCAAAACACTGACAAAATGAGCCATTTACAGGTCAGATTTAGGAGAGAAAAAAATAACACTCAGAGATATTAACTAAAACCTGAGTGAATTTTTCTTATCTACTCAAAAGACTTAACATGCTTTTTATGCCGATGAAGTCTGGTATATACAACAGAAAATGAAGTAATTCATGTTGAAGTAATTTCATAATGCAAAAAAAGGGCTATAAAAATGCAAGGTGTTTGAGAACTATATGGTATATCTCATTAGAGACTAAAGGGACCCTGGACAATTTTCCCCAGCCTACTTTGCACAGAGCAAGTGCATAGTGATTTGTGGCCCAGGGAAGGAACCACAGATTTTAAAATCAGGTCTAGATGTGAATCTTGAGTTGATCTCTTATTGATGATCATGAACTACTTAATTTCTCTGGGTTTCAATTCCTTATTTGAAAAAAAAAGGGGTAATGTTACCTATCTCACAGGTTTTTGGGAGTCATAATGAACCAATTTACATAATATATTTAACAATCTCTGGCACATAGAGAACTATCAATACATAGTAGCTATTATTATTATTTTATCATTACTATTTCTTTTGACTCCATGATGTCAGAAGTAGAGGCTATTTTTCTCAAAGAAGAAACACAGTAAGGGTAATAATTAAACAGATATAAAATATCAACTGTGTGTCATACATAGTTAATGCATCATTCTATAAAGAAATTGAGGCATGGAGAGGTAAAGTAATTTGCACAAGGCCACACAGCTAATAAGTGATGAAGCTGGATTTGCACCGAAGCACCCTGGGAGCAGTCAGTGCTGCCAACCATTACACTCTAAAGCAGATGTGTTCTAAATGCAGGTCAGTTATGCTTGTGGTCCTTGTGATTATAAAAGCAGAAGCACATCTAAATGAAATTGAATACAAAGAGTTTATCGTAAGCCCAACAGAGACTCCTGAGGCCATGTAACTAGGGTTCTTGGTCATGAGTCAGGGGAGCTAGAATCAGAAAGCAGTTCTGAGTTCAAGGCAGTACTATCACCTCAGCAAAGGAGTAGTACAGATGCTGTACAAGTTCTCCTGTTTCCACCTTCAGATGGAAGTCCCTACTCATTCTTTTGAATCTTTCAATTCTGTTTCCCCACAGTTCAATTCCTCCATAATTTAATTGGATATTCCAAGGAAAGGAACCATCGAGAGGCAGTTAAAGGGGTGGTGTCCATTCCATTCCTCATAGGTTAACTTTGAGTGTTAAGTGAAATGGCATATGTCAAATATTTAGGCACAAATCTTGGCAGTGTAAGTGTTCAGTAAATGTTACCTATATTTTTATCACCATTCCCAGCTCAAAAATCTTCATAAATGGACTTCAGCCTTTTAAGTTTCGTGCATCTAATCTCTCTGTCCTCTTCCCTCCCAAATCTTCACTATGTCTTTAATAGCCAAATAGTCAAGGCATTCAAGGAACCAAAAAAGACCAAAATTGGATACACAATGAAGCAGAGGAAGGCAGTAAGTAGACAAGTGTGTATGGTAAATACTGCTGATTGCCACCTTTTGGTCTTTTTTCCTTCCTAACAGAAAAAAATAATATGGTACACAGCTCACACATTACATTTTCAGCCTCTTTTGCAGCTAGATGTGGCTTTCTGACTAAAGCCTGATCAATGAAATATAAGGCAGAATTCTGTGGGTCTCCAGAGAAACATTGTTCAATGCTTCTCTTCTGTGAGGCAAATAACCTTTATATTGCTTAAGCCACTATTATTTTAGGTTATTTTTATCAAAATATAATCCTAACATATGCAATGAATCTGGAAATCTTTAATTAATGTCTAATAATAAAAATGTTAAAGATAAATGCATTAATTGGAAGAGAATGGATAAGTGGAAAGAAGATTAAAGACAGAAAGATGGATAGGATTCTTGCAATTGAAAATCATCTTCCTCAAAAGAAATAAACAAAAACAAAAACCATATATTAGAGCAGAGTTTTAGTTAGTTTGTCTAAGGTGATTAACCTAAAGGGAAATTATCATGATCTGGTACTTCAAACTAGATCCACACTTAGATAATTAGATACCTACCTGATCCACTAAACTCCTGAACACAATGAGTAAATGACTTGAACTTTCTCTATCTTGCTTTCACTTTTTTAATGAGCATTATAAACCTTACGTCCCAAGATTATCTGAGCATTACTTAGGGCATCACCAAAAATATTTCACTAACATCCTCACAGACTTTCTTGCATCCCTTGTCAACCAAATTCTTTTTGGCCAAAACTATCACCTTTCATGCCCTGATTCTGAAATGAAACATAGAATTCAACCACCAATACAAATTCCCATAAAAATAAGAAGCAGAATAACTCAAAGGCTCCAAAATGTCTGAAAGGTCTGGCCTACCATGTCTTGTGATCCATGCTTCTTTGACTGATGGAAGAAAGTTGTGGCTTTAAAATCCTTATTCAGTTCCAAAATTATTTAGCTTCTTTGAACTCCTGTTTTCTCATTGGTAAAATGTTACACTTTTTCTCAAAGTATTTTTCAAAATTTAGAAGGTATTTATTCATCCATTTAATAAATACTTATCCTAATACACTCTAGTTTCTCTTCAGTCTCTGGGATCCAGAAGTAGATAAAACAAAATCCCTTCCCTAATGGAGCTTATGCTCTAGTAGGGTAAATTGAAAAGATTTAAAAAAAAAAAAAAAGAGTTGGAGGAAACGTTATTAAGCTTTTATCTTTGAGATATTCTACTTCTCTATTTCACTTTTCCCTGGTGACACCGGGGCCCAACCTGCCAATAGAAGGCACCAGCGAGAGACTAGAGTGGTTGGGTTGGAAGAAGGAACCTGCCCCTTCCATTTGCTCCTGCCAACAGCTCCCCATCAATGGCTCTTTATCCTGGTAACAACAGTTGATTTCAGAAGCTGCAAGTGGTGCCAATTTTCAGTTTCTCCACACTTCACAAACTGATCTCACTATGCCCCCTTAAAGACCACCCCACCTCCTAGATAAGCAGTGTCCCCTCCTCAGAGATGAGAATTTCAGCTCTATGCTTCTAAATTTTAATTATTCCAACCTCTTCCTGTTGTTCTCCAATCCTGTATTAGTCCACTATGGCTTTCATAACAAAGTATCACAGACTGAGTGGCTTAAACAACAGAAATTTATTTTCTCACAGTTCTGGAGGCTGGAAGTCCAAGATCAAGATGTGGACAGAGTTGTTTCTCCTAAGGCCAATCTCCTTGGCTTTCGGATGGCCATCTTTTCCCTGTGTCTTCACCTGTTCTTCCCTCTGTGTCTGTGTCCTAACCTCCTCTTCTTACAAGGACACCCTCAGATTGGGTAAGGACCACCCATTGTAATTTAATCAGATCTTTAAAAGCCCTATCCCCAAACACAGCCACATTCTGAAGTCCTGGGTGTTAAAACTTTAACATGAATTTTGGGGAAGACACAATTCAGCCCAAAACACAGCCCTAGCTGCTTCCCATAGTTAACAACTCTATAAAACTGCATTTGCCTTTTCTTTTTTTTTGTGTGTGTGTTTTTTGTTTTGTTTTGTTTTGTTTTTGTTTTTGTTTTTGTTTTTTGCCCTTTCAGTTCTCTAATACTTGGTTAAGAATCTTATATTAAATCCTCTATGTTAACTTAATCACGTGGTTTCTGCCTTTTGAATGGATCTCAGCTGACACAGTATGTCTTATAGTGATAGTACTTTGGAGTAAAAATAAAGCAGAGAAAGGAAGTAGGAAGTGCTAAAGTGAGGGTGGGATTCAACTAACATAGGAGGGATAAGAAAGACTCATTGGCAGGTACATTTTAACAAAACCTGCAGGAGGTGAAAGAATAAGCCACAAGGCTTTCTTGGGGCAAAACATCTTCTGAGAGAAGAGGTGGCCTAGTGATAAAAGGCACCAGAATTCTTATTGAATATTGTGCAATGCTCATTGAGACAAGTCACTGCAGAGCAAAGAACTAACTTGCTCTGATGGACTCTTTCCCATTGCAAGCATGTCAGTCATTGCCAGTGGGGAGCTGGGAAGTATTGAGTAAGTCTCACATTAAAATAATAATAATAATCAAGAATTTTAGGGCTGGCAGGAATCTTGTAGTTCATCTAACCCACCTTTCACATTTTGTGGACCTAGACCCAGAAAGGTGAATTTACTTGACCAGGTTCATGCTGTTGATTGACTGTAAAACTTGGAACTTCAGTTTCCTGATTCTCTCAGTTCAGGAGTCTGTGTGCTTTCCACACCCATAATTGCAACAAGTATTAAGATGACTATAAGCAAATAATCAGGGATATACTTCCACCAAAAATGCCTAGTCCTCAGGTTAAAATAAAACTTATCCTTCAATCATATCTTGGGAGAAGGGGAGGCATGCAAACAACATTTTGACACATATGAATAAAGGCATGGGCAATAGTCTACAACCTTAATCAAGAAGTAACAATAATACTAATGTATACTCTTTATAATTTTTTACTCAGCGCATATTGCAGATGTAAGCCCTTGGACTCTCTTCCAGGTCTAGACCTAAACCCAGTTGCTCCTCTGTCTTCTCCAGAGCTGCTTGAGAGTAAGGTCTTCCACATTACTTCATTTCTGTTAGTCCACAAGATGCCACCTTGCAGAAACCAAAATCCTGGCCACTAACAGAACTCTGATGACAAGAAAAATAGCATGAAGAAAGGACATGGCATAAACCATTTTGTTAGCAGTGTTCATATCCTCATTTTGCAAGGCTCTCAGTAGGATATAGATGTTTTTATGCCACAAAGACAAAGGCTATTGTTTTCTTTCTAGAGAAAATTGTAATATCATTACTACACTATTGGCTCTGCTTTGGACCCCAGAGCACAGGATGGCCATTGCACATTAGCTCCTGACAGGAAACGCAAAGAAGCAGCATGATTGCCTTAAGACAAAACAGTGCTTCTAAATATTCAATCATGCTACTGGCCTTTGTATGCCATAGGTCTCCAGGGTGTGTTTAGCTTAAATGGGAACCTCATATATATCATATTTTTTTGTATTTACTAAGGATTTATTTCACTGAAATAATCATTAGCATCATTAACAAATATTTATTGATGATACATACAAGGTACTGGAAAAGGTAAAGAGATCACACAGCAAAATTCTTCATTACTGCCTCTAACATAGTTACCACAAGCTAAGAATAGCAAAGGCTGAAAAGACACAGTGGGGAGGATGTGGATTAAAAGGAATAAAAAGATTATAAAGAAAGAGAAAACATGAGGTTATTATTGCATTGGGAAACTAGTAGTGATGCATTGTAATTTCAGTGAAATAAATGTAAAATTTCATTAAAAATTATTTCTGTAGATACATGTTGTAATATGTATTACATACATTAGTTTTAAATTTGGCTTCCATTATAAATATAGTTTGATATAAATTTAATGCCCTTGATAAGTGGGATTTTGACTGGCTGGGGGAGGCTAGCCCAAATGGGGGAAGGTATCTTTTACTTTTTTAGTTTATGCACGTGACTGTACTATATGTTAACATTTTTAATAACAAGGGTTTCTTAGTTTTATAATAAACTAGTAGCCCATCACATGATATTGCACGCAGAAGGCCACACGGGAGCCAGCAGGTACCACAGTGCACTGCCGGGAGCTGCCCTGCTTCCACAGGAGCCGGGAGGGACCCACGCCAATTCCATGAGAGGTGGGAGGGACCCACACTGCTTCCTTGGGAGGCGGGCCCACCGTCTCCTCTTGGGGCCTGTGCTTGGCCATGGAGGCTGTGGGCTGGCCCCCTTGTATCCCAAAGGCCGCTGCGACGAAGCCCCAGCCACTCCGAGCCCACTGCCCAGAGGCCGTCCATCACTGCGGCGATGAAGCAAGCGTTCCGCCAGGCCGCTCACACTGTCCGCTCTCAGTGGCAGCCCCCCCAGGACTGGGAGACTCCGGCGAGTCTGAGGGGACTGGGCACCACCATCTTGTGGCTATGGGCGCTTCCATCTTTGTGATGGAGTGACAGTTAATTTGCATATTACCTTTTATTAGATAGGATTTTTTAAATAGATGAACTCAAGGTAACTATCAAAAAAGCTCAGCATGCAGAAGTGTCTGAGTATAAGCAATAGAAGAGAGGCTGAAAAGACTGACCAAATACAATATGGCAGTGGTCCGCAAACCACAGCTCGTGAGCCACATGCGGCTCTTTGGCCCCTTGACTGTGGCTCTTCCACAAAATACCATGGCCTGGGTGAGTCTATTTTGAAGAAGTGGTGTTAGAAGAAGTTTAAGTTTAAAAAATTTGGCTCTTAAGAGAAATTTCAATCGTTGTACTGTTGATATTTGGCTCTGTTGACTAATGAGTTTGCCAACCACTGCAATATGGTATTTCACTAAGACATTATTCTTGAAAAACAAACAGAATATCAAATAGTGTGGTTTATATTTCACTATGTAGTCAGGAAAGCAGCACAGAAGAAAGATCTAGAAATAAATAGGGCCAAATGACAAAAATTATCTATATATATAAAAGCCTAAGTGACCAAATGACCAAACGACCGGAATGACCGGTCGCTATCATGCACACTGACCACCAGGGGGCAGCCGATCAATGCAGGACCTCCTCCCTGGTGGTCAGTGTGCTTCCACAGCAGGAATGCCACTCAGCTGAGACTCATCCTGGAGGCCCACCAGCCCGGTGGCAGCCACTCACCCCCTCAGTAGTCCTGTAGGTCCAATCTCTGGAGAACAGGCCAGGTACCAATGGACCAGCGCTGTTGGCAAGATCCCAACAGTGCCACCGGCCTCCTGGAAGTTGGCCTCGGGCACCACAGCCACTTCCTCTCCCTAGACGCTCCGCAAAGAAGAAACAATATAAAAGCAGCCACTAGGTGGCTCCCTACAAGTGGCACGAATGTCAGTGGGATGGATCCTGATCCTGGGCCATCAGGGGTGGTCCCAATGCCCACCAGGAGGGCCGATCGTGTGCCGGCCCCCCATTCCCCTTGGGACCCCACCCATGCATGAATTCATGCACCAGGCCTCTAGTATAATAATAAAGAAAGAGGGTTTTCAAGAAGACTCCACAATAAAACAAAGCTATTGGAGCATTAGCCCTCCACTCCCAAGAAAATCTGATCACTTCTGATCAGTGATAAGAACTGTAAAAATGATCTCAGAATTAAAATGCCTAACTATTGGCATATGTATACCTACAACAATTAAACTTTGAGTATTCGTTGCTAATTTATTCCAGTTAATTTCTCTAAAATCAATTACCAATATTTACTTTTTGTCATTAGAATTTTAGTGTGTGTTTTTTTACTTGTTTTACTCAATTTGTTTTGTTCTTTTCCTTTTGTTTTGTTTTTGCACTTGACTTTCATATTATTTTTATCATCAAGTGGAAGGTTTAGGCAATAATCTGGAAAGACAAGCTATGGATGGCTGGGGCTATTGGGAATTCTGCAAGAAGGAGGTGAGATTCAAGCTAAAATTCAATATTTGGATACAATTTTCTTTCATTTCCAGGGGAAAGCAGAGCTAATAAAATTTGTCATTCTGCTCCCCTATGCCCACCAAAAATAAATAAATAAATAAATAAATAAATAAATAAATAAATAAATAAGCCAATCCTTTTTTTTTGACCACCTGCCATGGTAGCTTTAGTTAGTTAGCTACATTTATGTATAAAACATAGTTGCTTTGGTGGTTCAGTTGGTTGGAGTGTTGTCATACACTAAAAGGTCACTGGTTCGATTCCCCAGTCAGGGCACATACCCAGGTTTCAGGTTCAATCCCCTGTCACTGGTATATAAAGGAGACAACTGACAGATCAATGTTTCTCTCTCACATCAATGTTTCTCTCTTTCCCTCCCCCTTTCTCTCTCTCTAAAAATCAATAATAATTTTTTAAAAAAACATAGATTGTTGTTAATATTATTTATTTATTAACAACATAAAATAATATGCTTTTATTATTTTAGTTTCCTAAATATTAAATGCTGTATAATTAAGCATAGTTCTACACACTGGACTTTATAAGACATAGAAAATGCACACCTTTTGCATAAATATGGGGTCCAGCACAAACTGCCAATGCCTCACACAGACTGGCCCACCTCATTCACTTCCTCTCTGATCTGATGCCCCTCTGAGCCAACCCACAAAAAAAGCCAACATAGCAGTCGGTCATGCTTGATCTCAATAAGCTGGAATAGATATCACAACTGGTAGCAGAGATGCAAGTTAAATAAACAGAGAAGAGGTTTACTTTCCACAGCTTGTAAAACTCCAGCAGGGTCGTTGCTCTTGCTGCTCAAACACTGGCTCTCATCTGCCTAGGCCCTCCCTACACCCAGTCACTCTTGTAACAAGGCTCCCCTGCGCTCACAGCTTCTATTTGGAGAAGGCCACTGGTCACCTGGGGCTTTATCTGCCCACTGTGTCATTTTGAGTCTTGCCTCCCAGTGTCCTCTATGTCCTGCACTAAGCATTCGCTGTCACCATTATCCTTCCCAGCTCTTTCTGCAAAATACCAAGTCCCTACTTCCACCTGCAAAGCTGAAGCTGCAGGTGTTTATCTGTACAGAAGTCACCAGCAGGCAGTGCAAGTCAGGGCAGTTCCCGTAGCAGCAGAAATTAATATGCACGGGAGTTCCAGGCTCAGGCAGTGTTTCTTTCCAATTATATTTACTCATTTTCATGAGGTGTTATTTAATTTCTGAGGTTTCATGATAAATTGTACCAAAGCCATTCAGTTCCCTAACACAATTTGTGATTCCGTTATGTGAAAAGACACTATATTAAATAAAAATTAGTCTTAATATTAGGCCTCTCTGTTCTCTAAGCAGGAAATTCATTGCCAAGCCATTCTCATTTACAGTAATACATCTCTGCTTTGAAAACCGTGATAGCAAAAAGTGTGCAAAGGAGAAGGAAACTGTGCTTCAAAATGTCAAACAACATCTGTTTCCCATTTCTGAGAATTACAGAGCTTTCTCCAGCCCTTTAACCCTTTAGCCCACATTGTATCTGTCCCTTCGTAGTTTATTAGCTTTATCTTCAGAAGCCTTTCAGTAAAATGAAACCTGATATAGAAAATGAATCTCTGCCTTAAGTTCTCTCCAAGGATTAGGGACGAGATTTATTAGAACAACACCGCTCATGCTGTGAGCCTTTAAGGTTGTGTCAACATTTCAATTATAAACCTGTGCTTCCAGAGGCGTGTACACAGTCTGTTGAAAAAATTAATAATTCCCCAGCTTCAAATTTGGAAAGTGGGATAGTCGTTTGAGGATCCATGCTTGGTTTATTCAAATTTTTAAAAGCTGCATGTGCTTGACCTTTCCTAGTGTGGAAAATTATATCCATGAACGTTTTATACTCAAGACTGTATCCCACAGTTAAAGCAAAAATGCAATAGTGAGAATGATAACTTATATAATTAGTTATATAATTAGAGCAAAAGAATCTAATGGTGATCATTCTGGGACACTGCAAAATGAGTCAGTGTTTTAACATTTATTGTGAGAACAAGACAGAAGCTATTTTGTCACATGCAGTCATAGATATGTGACATTATTCTTCCAGCTGTAACTTTAGGTCACCCGGGCAGCTGTGGTTTCTCCTAAGTGGTCTGCACCAAGCCCCCCTGCCATCTGAAAGAACAATGGCTTAGGGCAACTGACAGAAAGGCATGGAGGATCCAGGGCAACCTGAGAAACAGCCGTGAATGCATGAGTTTATCTTTGGGGCCCTCCTCACACTCCTTCGCCCTTCTCTGATGCTCCATGTCCTGTCTGTCTCTCCTCACACTGTCCCCTTTAGCCTGTCATCCCAAATCATGGCTCTGGCTCCGAGACTTCCTCCTTTCACCTTCTTTGCCACTTGACACCATCCCCCAGTCAAAATTTACCTGCTACCCACTTGATTGATCAAGAGCCACCTATAAGGTTAGAAAGGGTCTACTGGGTTCTTCCTTATTTACTGGCAGCTGCTAAGTCTTCGATGTTTGTCGGTCTCAAAGGGTTTTGTACTTTTTAAAGGAGCATAGCTGGTGGAATGTAATGCTTCTTTCTTTACAGGTGCAATGAGAAGGCTTTTGTAAGAAAGAAGTCTAAAGCTCTCTTCAAATAACATTGCATTGGCAACAACAGACTTCTATAATTAAGAGATTTAATTAATTTTCTATTATTCTACACCATGTAGAGAATTGATCATAAAATCTAAGTTCCATAAGATCAGGGATTTGCCTCTCTGTTTTCTGCTAAACACCCGAGCACTTAAGTCATTGTAAGTATTCAATAACTGTCCAGTGAATGGAGGAATAACGAAAAATGAATATATCAACTACTTCTTTATCAGCTGTGAGAGCCTTAGTAATAAGTAAGTTGCAAACACATTTCCTTAACACAGAAAAAAAACTTTACAGTAAAGAACTGATTCTTTATATGTTGGCATCTGCAGTGGGGTGATGAAGAAAAATATTACGTAAGAAATAAGTAACTAAGAGAAATACCCAAGAGCGATGTTTGTTCCTTTTTCTGGCTTTTAAATATTACTCAAACCTTTACAATGTAGAATTTGAAACTGAAAGAAAGGTTAACTTTTCTGTCTCACCTCTGCACCTCCTATTTCTCAATTATAAAAAAAAAAATCTCAGAAATTAGTATTTTTAAAAACACACTGTGTTTTGCTAATGTTACTAACCAGACTGTAAGTGCCTTGAAAGTAAACAGGTACGATTTCTCATTCATTTTTATACATACAGAGGTCCAGACAGCAGTAACACAGAGAACATGTTTAATAAAAATGTGTGACTGGTGGCTTCTTTAGAGTCAAGACTCCCTCTTTACCTCTCCTCTGCAGCACACATCTCACCTAGACTTCTAACGAGCATCGGAATCAGCTTTCATTTTCAGCTACTCTCTACCAAGGCTCAGATAGAGTGAGAGGAGATCAAAGGAGGTGAGACAAAAAGAAAAATAGTCTGACAGTAAGATCTTCTAGGTATTTAGACAATATGAGTGTTTGAGGAATCTTTATGTATTGCTTATCTGTAGTTTTTTTTACAATAGACAAGAATTACCTCTTTGAAGAAAATGATGTATTCATTGCTTAATCAAGTCTCCTGCCTCTGTTAGCGGAGCAACTTCACTTGGCCATTTAGCCACTTTTGGTCCATCTCTCCCCTTGTACCTTTAGAACAGCTAGACCAGATGGTCTCAAAACTCTTTCCAGAGCTGATATTTTGTGTTACTGCAAATATCTTCTGTTATTTCTATGTGGCTTTTCTAGAGCACCCAAAGTGCACTCAAGTTCCCTGTTAATCTAATTCTACTTCAATTAGCCAACAGAGTTCTGGTGTTTTCCATGAAAAGTAAGGGTACTCATTGCCTAGAAGTTGCCCTTTTCTGTCCCATTGCAGTGAAGGAGACCCAAAAAAGTATTGTGCTGCTAAGTGTTTATGTCCTTCGTCTTAATAGCAGTTTCTTCATGAGAATAAGAAAAACAAAATCTCCCATGCACTGGCAAAATCTGTCTAATTTCATCCCAGCAAGTAACGACAACAAAAACAGGGCCTTTTTTTTTTTTTTTTTTAATTAAATTCTTTCAAGCCGTGTGGAGCACTACTGCTGAGTAGATCTTGTATGAAGAGATAATTAAAACACAAACAAACTAGTTCTTACATTTGAAATGGCAACCACTGCACATGCTCAGAACGGCCAGCCCTCACACACTCCCAAAGGATCCTTAGTGTGCAGAGCGAGTCAACTTTACAAATAGGTTCAGCAGTTTGCTAGTGAGCTACAAACCCCTCAACACTGGGCATCAGGCAGGATATCTCTGGAAAGTCAGACTTTTCTGAGATTTTTCCACTGGAACTGGGCAAATGAAATGATCCCTTTGGCATCATAACAGACTGATGGGTCTCAAAAAGAGAGCTTTCTGCCCTGGCTGGTGGTTAGAGCATAGGCTCATGCACAGAAGTGTCTCAAGTTCGATTCCTTGTCAAGGGAACATACCTGGGGCATGTGTGGGAGACAACGAGTAGCTGTGTCTCTCTCACATAGAGGTTTCACTCTCTCACTCCCCCCCGCCCCCACTCCTTCTCTCCCTTCCACCCTTTCTAAAAAAAACCCTCAGTGAGGATTAACAACAACAACCAAAAATTTTAAAAAAGAGCTTTCTCATTCTGGTTGAGGTGAGACAATCAGGTATCTCTAGGCCTTTTAAAAGGGCACTAAATTGGAAGAAATAGAAGAAAATATTTACATACTTATACATGTATCTTTCCCAAAATGCTGGTAGGTTCTGTTTGCAGTTTCCACATGAGATGAACTGATTTGGAGTGATTATAAATCCCACCACACCATTTACAATGTTTCTAGGGGACAGTCAGTATAGTTGTCAACCTCATGACATGTAGTAGGGTAAATTGGCCTGTGTGGATTCTGTGCCCTAACTTTAAGAAAACACAGCATTTGGAACCAAGATGGCGGCATAAAGTATACACCTGTATGTGCTGCCTCTCACAACCACACCAAAACTACAACTAAAAGACAAAACGTCTATCACCCAGAACCATGGGAAAGCTGACTGAGTAGAAGTTCTACAACTAGAAGGAAAGAGAAAAGAGCATTGAGACTGGGTAGGATGTGCACAAGCGTGGAAAAGCAGAGATATTGAGGCGCACAAATCGGGCTGGTGGCTGGCGACTGGGTGCGTTGTTTTTTCCAATCCAAAGGGAGACATAAGCTCCCGAATGCTCTGAACTCCAGTTTCTGGCAAGACTCTGGGGACCCAGATTCCTACAGGGAGAAGCTGGACTGTCTGCCATCGGGTCGGAAAGTGAGGGTGGCTTTCTTGCAGAGGTGTGCGCAGCAATCATTGTTTACTGCACTGGGGCGCGGGCCCGGGGACGCTAAAACACGGAAACACGGAGACACAGAGATGGCTGACTGGTAGCCATCGCTGTTTGCCACGCCCTAGTGATTCCCTGAGACCCCGCCCCGCCCAATTTACAAACCCACCCAAACTGTGTGCAGCGGCTTTTGCATATAAATAGCCTGCCCTATAGCAGCTTAACCTAACAAACTGCAGCTCCGGTCAGACAGCTCCAAAACTTCCAAACCCCAAGCAAAGAGGAGAAATCTGCAGATCTCACTGTAGCTCCTGCTGGGTAGCCTCAGACAGTAGCTAACCTATACCCCATTGGAGATCCAAGAGCTAGTGTACCTAGTGGTCAATGTGAGACGACATCAGATTTCAACTACTCACATCCATAAGTGACACATTCAAGAGGCAGACTCAGTGAGCACCAAAGCCCCACTGAAACAAGTCCTGCACCATAAGCGTGTCTCCAGCACAGCAGTTCTTCCATTATAGACACAGCAGGTCCTCACAGCCAATTGGCCTGGAGGTCAATTCCTCCCAGTGTACCAACAGCAATCAAGGCTTAACTATAGCAAGACTGTGCACTCAGCCCACAAAAGGGGCTGAGTGTCCACCTCAGGTGATTGGGGAGGCTGAACCACTGGGCCCTATAGGTCACCTACCACAGAAAACCACTCCATCAACACAGGGAAGCAGCCAAAATGCGGAGACAAAGAAACATGTCACAAATGAAAGAAATGGAGGAAAGCAAACTACTGGACACAGAGTTCAAAACCACAGTTCTAAGGTTACTCAAGAAGCTTCTAGAAACCTCTGAGGAACTTAGTGAGACCTTTAAGGATCTTAATGAGAATGCCAAAAAAATGGAAAAGGACCAGTCAGAAATTAAGCATACACTGTCTGAAATAAAGAATATACAGAAATTCAACAGTAGACCAAAGGACCCCAAGAATCAAACCAAAAATTTGAAATATGAAGAAACAAAAAACACCCAACCAGAAAAACAAAAAGAAAAAAGAATCCAAAAATATGAAGATAGTGTAAGGAGCCTCTGGGACAACTTTAAGCATACCAACATCAGAATTATGGGGGCGCCAGAAGAAGACAGAGAGCAAAATATTGAAAAACTATTAGAAGAAATAATGACAGAAAACTTTCCCTACCTGGTGAAAAAAATAGACTTACAAGTCCAGGAAGCACAGAGAACCCCAAACAAAAGGAATCCAAAAAGGACCACACCAAGACACATCATAATTAAAATGCCAAGAGCAAAAGACAAAGAGAGAATCTTGAAAGCAGCAAGAGAAAAACAGTTAGTTACCTACAAGGCAGTACCCATACGACTATCAGCTGATTTCTCAACAGAAACTATGCAGGCCAGAAGGGAGTGGCAAGAAATATTCAAAGTGATGACAGAAAGAACCTACAACCAATTGAAGGTCAGATAAAGAGCTTCACAGACAAGAAAAAGCTAAAGGAGCTCATCACCACCAAACCAGGATTATATGAAATGCTGAAGGGTATTCTTTAAGAAGAGGAGGAAGAAGAAAAAGGTAAAGATAAAAATTATGAACAACAAAGTGACAACAAATACATACCTATAAACAAGTGAATCTAAAAATCAAATGAATAAAAAATCTGATGAACAAAATAAACTGGTGAATATAATAGAATCAGGGGCATAGAAAGGGAGTGGACTGACAATTCTCAGGGGGAAGGGGGTGTGAGGGGTGCGGGAAGATATTGGACAAGAATCTTGCACCTATGGATGAAGACAGTGGTGGGGGGTAAGGGCATGGGGTGGGGGTGGGGAATCAGGTGGAGGGGAGCTATGGGGGGGAAAAAGAGGAACATCTGTAATAATCTAAACAATAAAGATTTATTAAAAAAGAAAAAAAGAAAACACAGCATTTGATGGGAGATAAGCCTAAATTTGAAAAAATTTTGCCTTCCTGTGTGATCTTGGAAGTCATATCCTCACTGAGTTTACATTGAAATCATATTACCATTGTATGTATTTTTTCCTATTGCAAACATGTCGTATTTGTTAGGTTTATAATAAACATATTCAGGGCACCAAACTAGGAAAAAATAAGTAAGTGAGCAACTTCAGTGGATGGAATTACCCACATCCTATTAGATCTCTGTAACTTGACTCTTGTGTCTTCTCTCCCAAGAAAGTCTTCCCTAATTTCATCTTCCCATCAACACTCAGCTCTTTATTCATTCATTCATTCACTCGCCAATGCTTATTGAGTCAAATTTCTATGTGCCACATGTAAATTTACTTATATCTTCCATTAGTAAAATACAAAAACCCTGACCACATCTGTTTCTTAAGCTATGGTCCTAGCTCTCTCCTTTCCTTCATAGCCAAGCCTCTAAAATGGTTGTCCTTGTAAACTTTCTTAACTTGCTCATCTTCCATAGCTACTGCTTAACTAAAATTTCTACTGAGGTTATGAGTTGTCCCACATAAATAAATCCCAATGAACAAGTCTTCATTTTACTTGACTTCTCAGTAGCATTTCACACTTGTGGACCCTCACTCCTTATTTGGTTTATGTGATTCCTGCTTTCAAGTTTTATTCTCCTATTTCTAGCCTTCTTTTCAGAGCCCTGCCAGTTTCTCCTCCTCTAAAGAAATTAGGGTTCTACAAAGAATAGTAACCAGACATTAATGACAAATAATTCATATTAAGTGTTATGAGTAACTCACAAAATTAGCGAAAGGCTCAGAACTATGTGGCTATTAAAAATACTCCAAAACATCCTAAAGGACGAGTTGGTCCATATAGGCAAGTAACCTCTGGCAGGAAGCCAAGCACTGGACACTGACTGGTACCACCACATCTGCTGCTCCAAGGACTCAATGTGGCTACAGTCTCATTACTGGTGCACACTAAATGTGGAATCCAGTTTTGTTGCCACCCACTAAAACTGACAAGAAAAATCTCAACTAGTTCCTGAATCTAGACCCAGTGGCAAGTGCAACCCTACCTGCAAGAGAGGCTGCAAAGTCAAAAATGTGATGTTTATGATACCTGTCATGTGAGATATCCTGTCCCCAAACAAGTTCATACAGAGGGGAATTCCACAAACACAGGAAGATAGTTTAGGGACCAGGTAGGAAAAAAAAAAAAGCATAGGCACTACTTCTCCAAATCAAATTTTGTCTTAAACTTTCTCTAACTTGACTTCTTCTTTTGCTTTGGCCAATGTAGCTCAGTTGGTTGGAGCATCATCCCATATATCAAAAGATGGTAGGTTCAATTCCCAGTCAGGGCATAACCCCAGGTTTTGGGTACAATCCCCAGTTGGAGCGCCTGTGGTAGGCGATGATGAGCTATCTATGTTTCTTTCTCTCACTGATGTTTCTCTCTCTCTCTCTCTCTCTCTCTCTCTCTCTCTCTCTCTCTCTCTCTCCCTCCCTCCCTCCCTTCCTCTGGAATCAATTCTTTAAAATTAAAAAGAAAAGAAAAGAAAAATAAATTGACTTCTTCTCTTGGGAAGGTTCAGATTCACGTATCCACACACATGTTTGACATCTCCATTTGGATGTCTCATAGTTGTTTCAACCTTAAGAGGTCTAACTCTGAATTCTTGCTCTTCATCGCCATCTGCCTGTCTTCTTCATCGAAGTAAATAGGAATTCCACCCATCCATTTTCTTACGCCAGAAATCGGACATCTTCCTGACATCTACTTTTTTTTTTAAATTTCCTCATCCAATTTACAACAAACTCCTGTCAATTCTGCTTCAAAAATGTATTTCTAATTTGTTCCCCATCTCCACTGTTACCATCCTACACTAATCTACCATCATCTCATTATCTTCATCTTGAACTATTGCAATAGCTTCATAATTGCCTTCCTGCCTTCATTCTTGACCATATCCAAATCATTCTCCATGTAGCAACCAGAGTAATCTTATAAAGCATAAATTGTATGATGTCATTTCCTGGATCAGAATGCTAGGTTAGGCTTCCATTTGAAAAAAAAATAATTTTCAACATGGGCCTTGTGATCTGACACCTGCTGAGTGCTCCAAGCTCACCTTAGACATTATTCTTCTATCATCATGGTTGTGAACTGTTCTAAGCCATGCTTTTGGGGTACTACCTTCAAATTCTATGTGGTAAATAGCAAAATCCATTTAAAAACTTTGAGGAGGATAAATTTTTTTAACACTACCCACAACTTCACAGATAGATTGAAATGAAAGTAAGTCTAGGCCAAAATCCGTCATGCGTATTTATTTATTAACATTTTTTTTAGCAAGTATATTCATTTACTAGGGCTATCATAACAAAGTACCACAGACTGGGTATTTTAAACAACAGATGCTTACTTTTTCACAGTTCAGGAACTGAGAAGTCCAAGATCCAGGTGTTGCCAAGGTTGGTTTCATTCTGAGGCCTCTCTCCTGGGCTTGCAGATGGCCACCTTTTTGTTGTGTCTTCACACATTCATGCTTTGATCTGTGAGTCTTCTGTGTCCTCATCTCATTTTAAGGATACTAGTCATATTATCTCTAAACTAGAGGCCTGGTGCACGAAATTCATGCACGGGGGGGGGGGGGGGGCTTGTCCCTCAGCCCAGCCTGCACCCTCTCCAATCTGGGACCCCTCAAGGGATGTCCGACTGCCCGTTTAGGCCCGATCCCACGGGCAGTCAGACATCCCTCTCATAATCCAGGACTGCTGGCTCCCAACTGCTCACCTGCCTGCCTTCCTGATTACCCCTAACTGCTTTTGCCTGCCAGCCTGATCACCCCCTAACCACTCCCCTGCCAGCCTGATTGATGCCTAAATGATCCCCTGCCAGCCTTGTTTGCCCCTAACTGCCCTCCCCTGCAGGCCTGGTCACCCCTAACTGCACTCCCCTGCAGGCCTGGTCCCCCCCAACTGCTCTCCCCTGCAGGCCTGGGTCCCCCCCAACTGCCCTCCCCTGCAGGCCTGGTCACCCCTAACTGCCCTCCCCTGCAGCCCTGGTCCCCCCCAACTGCTCTCCCCTGCCGGCCTGGGTCCCTCCCAACTGCCTTTCCCTGCAGGCCTGGTTGCCCCCAACTTCCCTCCTCTGGCAGCCAGGTCACCCCTAACTGCCCTTCCCTGCAGGGCTGGTTGTCCCAACTTCCCTCCTGTGCCAGCTTGGTCACCCCTAACTGCACCCCCCTGCTGGCCTAATCGCCCACAACTGCCCTCCCTTGGAGACCTGGTCCCTCCCAACTGCCCTCCCCTGCTGGCCATCTTGTGGTGGCCATCTTGTGTCCAAATGCGGGCAGGATCTTTGACAACATGGGGGCAGCCATCTTGTTTGTTAGAGTAATGGTCAATCTGCATAATACTCTTTTATTAGATAGGATAGAGGCCTGGTGCATGGGTGGGGGCCAGCTGGTTTGCCCAGAAGGGTTTCCCAGATCAGGGTGGGGGTTCCCTTGGGGCGTGGGGTGGCCTGATGGTGGTTTTCAGGCCGGCCTGTGGTGGTTTTCAGGCCGGCCACGCCCCCTGGCAACCCAAGCGGAGGCCCTGGTATCTGGGATTTATTTATCTTCTACAATTGAAACTTTGTAGCTTGGAGCAGAGCCAAGCCTTCTGCTTGCTCGTGGCAGCAGCCATTTCTGTTGGGATTTATGTATCTTCTATCATTGAAACTTTGTAGCCTTAAGTGGAGGCCTGGGCCAGCCAGGGCTGCAGAAGCTTGGCTTCCTCCATTGCCCTGGGCAACCCTAGCCTCCTGCTCTTTCCAGCTCTGTGGCTGCCACCATTTCTGTTTGGTTATGCATCTTCTATCATTGAAACTTTGTAGCCTTGAGTGGAGGCCTAGGCCAGCAAGGGCAGGCGGAAAGCTTGTCTTCCTCCATTGCTGGGGAAACGCATGCCTCCTTCCTGCTCTCTGTGGCGGTAGCCATCTTGGTTGGGTTTATTTGCATATTCGCTCCTGATTGGCTTGTGGGCATGGCTTCTGGGCGTGGCTTGTGGGTGTAGCGGAGTGATGGTTAATTTAAATATTACTCTTTTATTAGATAGGATACAGTCACATTCCAAGGTACTAGGACTTCAACATATGAATTTGAGGCATGAGATTTAGCCCGTAACAGTAACCAGAAGAACAATGTATGCACTCTGTGGGTAAGCTTGCTAAAGTCCTAGCTCTGCACCCCTTTCAATCCTTTGACTTCTCACTATTTGAAAAACCCATTGATGTGAACAACATTGCAAAGGCAGGATTCCATTAACTATAGGGGCACCAGAAAACCGTAATTCTTTTTAACAAATGGATGAACGCAGAATAATTTAGGGACTTAAGTCAGAGATCCCATTCTGGAACCCCAAATAAATCAGTTTTCCAAGTACCATGTACTTTTTCTCAGATGGCATATGACAATGTTCATCAATTATCTGTCTGTTTAATGTTGGTCACCCATCAGGGTCCATGAGAGCAGGAGCTGTGTCAGTTTTGCTCACCACTGTAATCCCTATGCCTCACATTTACTTATTACTTAGTCATCCAGTTTTTATTTAGCCAGTCAGTCAGTAGATGTGATTTGAGTACCTACTATGTGCCAGAAATGAAAATACATGTCCCTGCCCTCATGGAACTTACTGCCTTGTAGAGAAGGTGACTTTCAAAGGCATAATGAGAACAATCTCTGACCTCGGCCCAGGAAGGAGCTAGTTTCTCTCCCTGGACTCCTGTCTCCAGTCATATTGGTCACACTACGATATTTACTTACTTTCCTCTTCAATGGACTATGAGTTTGAGAGTAGAAACATTTTTTGTTTTGCTTCTTTATCTTCAGTATTTAGCTTGAATGCTAGACACATAGTAGGTCTTCAGTCAATGATTGTTGAGTAAAATCCAAAATCCAAATGCTGGGATATCTGATTAATAAAATGCTGAACTTAAGAATAATATGAGTCATATAATATGTTTTGCCATTTTATTGACTTTTTTTTCAAATTTCTACCATGTTCGCCAATTCACAAATACAGTGTGAACAAAGAGAAGGAAAGAGTTCACTTAAAGTGAACCATGATACTAACATTTGCAAAAGACTTCCAAAAGTGTATGTTTCCATTGGCAAATGGATCCTGTCAGACCCTGAATGAAAAACTTGAACTAAGACATACCTAACTTTCACTAGAAAGAATGTTTCCTTTTAACAAATATATGGATTTCAAACTAATATTCATGGACTTAGAAAAATTGGCACCAGGTCTTAAAGATATAACCTGCTAGTAGCTTCAATCTGCCATAAAGATAAATTTGCAAAAAATTAGGAAAACGTTAATCTTGATACCTGTATTTTCTGAGTGGCTAGTTGGAAAACGTAACAGAGAATTTTTGTTTCTTGAGTGTAGTTTTATTACAAAGCTTTGCAATTTAATTAATTTGATTATATTTTTAAATTGGAATTTCCTGAACTTCGAGATTCTCTCAAAGAAAAAAAAAATGAGATTGAACATTGAAAGTCACATCTGGCCTAGAAAAGAATGGCTCTATAGTCACTGCAACTGTGAACCCCTGTAATTTTTTAGCCAGCTGACCCAACTGCTAAAACATACCTCCTAGTTCATTTGTTAATTCCTGAAATTATACCATTATAATTTCATTTCTTTGGCTTAAGATTTGGATTCCTACTAAAATGCAAAATATGCCTGGGAAGGAACATACTTAAAACAGTGACAGTCATTTACCCCTAACTCTTGTGTCAGGGTTTAAACATTGGTGGAAAGAGAAAAGAGGAAGGATATGATACTTAGGCCCACATACAGGAAATAGTCTAGAAAAGAAAATTTGGAGATTCTAAGTCAACAGAAAAACATTTTTGCCTAAAACTTTGGTCTGAAAATATTTGGAGCACTGAGCTGTGCAAGGCAGTCTTACGAGATCTGCATGTAGAGGAGAAAAAGAAAATCTTCCTTGAGACATTTCTTAAAGTTTCTCTATAACTTACCTGGTTATAATAAACAGCTGATAATCTCAAAGTAAACCGCTTCTGATGTCTGTCACTTAATACTAAGCTGCTATATTTAGCATTCCTAGATAAATAAATTCATTCCTGGCCAACACTGGAATTAAAAAATCTAAAAGGGGAGAGGGAATAATGGCGGCGGAATAGACAGACGTGTTCTGAGCCTTGTCCCGGAGCAGAAAGAAAGAACAGCTGAGGGACGCACAAGGAGTGTTTGTTGGCTGGTTGGGAGACAGCTGAATTCCAGAAGGAGGTGGGGGACTGCTGAACGGGGTTCCCCTGACCTGGCAGCACCAACTGCGGCTGGGTCCCCTCCCGGAGCTGCGGGCTTGGACGCGGAGTCTGCGCCATCTTGATCCGGAAAGTGGAGCTTATCTGAAGCCTGAGAATCCACAACTGCGGCACCCCAGGAACAGCTGCGAGCCCCAGAACAACGCTCCCCAACTGGCGCAAGCACACGGGTTCAGAGGAGCTCTACACTCCACCACGGAAAGGTCAGATTTCGCCTGGGATAAGGTGAGGTCTCTGGTCCCGGCGGGAGAGAGGAACGCGCGTTTTGCGGGAGCTGGAGGACCAGGGAAATCTGTGCCTAGAAAAATCCGTGGCTGTAGGGGCTGGCGTGATCTGTGATTGTGGAAAGGGGTCCTCAGAGCTGCTAAGAGAAGGGCACTCTAAAAAGCAACCCATTTTGATCTGAAGTGCAGGGACACCCTAAGAATTTCAGGCTGTCCAGACTTACGCGCAGCCCGTGCGCTCCCTTTGTGCCTGGGTTTACTCGCAGTCCTGGAGTTCGCACACTTGGGCTTTTTCCTCTTGAAATTCTTGCTTCTGATTACTAAGCCCAATACATAGGATCACCCAGTTGGGGACACCCTGGGAGACTGCAGGGGAAAGTTGTTTTTCTGGAACCTGGGGATCGGAGCGGGGAGTGACCATCAGAGAGTCAGCTCTGAGGCAGACCACGCCCACAGGCCGGTGGCGAGTACCACAGGGAAAGAAGGCTCTAACACTGCCTAGAGAGGCCATAGATAGACCCAGAAGTCAATCCAGAAACACTGCCACCCATGGGCTGAATCACAAATTGACTCTTGCGTAATCAAAAATAAAGGAATACGAGAAATTAAGACACACCGCCTGCTTAAAATCAGGACTGGCTTACAACACCGAAGAGCAGTGGATCGCAGGGAACTGCAATACTGTCTGGACTGAGAAACAGGCGTGCCAAACAGAAAAACAGAGGAAGTGAATGACCTTCACTACTTCACATTTTATTTTTACCTTTTATTTTTTTATTTTTTTATTTTTTTTTATTTTCATTTTTTGCATCTTTTAATCAAGAAACTTTTTTTTCTTTTTTCATCACTTGATTTTACCTTTTTAATGATTACATTTTTATTTTCAATCCGTATTATTACTACTGCTATTTTATCTTTTTTTTTTTTTTTTTAAAGTGTCATTTTATTTTCTCTTCATTTTATTTTGGGATTAGGGTTCTACATTCTATTTTTTATCTTTCCTTTAGCATCGTTTTACTCTATCTCAACTCTACCTTTAGGCCATCACTCTCTTCCTAACCTCCCCCTTTTCAGTGTCCTGTTTGTCTTACCCTTTTACTGCTTTAGATTTTCCCTATTCTTTCTGTTTACCCCTTGTTAAAATTTCACCCTACTTACATATCTAATCTCTAATCCCCTGCTCAAGTCCACATACACCTCTCCCTTCGCTGTCTGAGCTATCCATAAACTTGTCCTTCTCTCTGTCCTTTTGTTGTTGTTTGCTTGAATGTAGATTATATCCAATTTTTATGCTGTTTTTGTGAGATTGTTTTGCTTATTCTTCTTTTGTTTATTTCTTTGTTTGTTTTGTGCTTCAGCTTTCCCTTGCCTCAATCCATATTAGTTGGTGTTGTAGTTTGTATTAATCCCCAGGCACTTGTTGCTGGCATTTGCTGGGATTAGTGATTGTTCTATTGGAGTTTTATCCCCAATATATATAGTCTGTTCCCCTTTCTCTCTTAGTCACTTTCTTGTCTCTCTTACTTTTTTTTTTCTCTTTACTTTCCCTTTTCCCAATTTCATTTTCACACTCCTTTTTTCTTTTTTTCTTTCTTTCTTTCTTTTTTCCTCTTCTTCTTTCTCTCCTATCACCTAATTTGCCTTTCTCTGGTGGTCACCTTTATTGGAGGTTATTAATATCGTGAATACATTCCTGTTCAGTGCCTTGTGAGTTGTACCTGGTAGTGCTGTATTTTGTGCCTTTAAATCAACCCAGGAGAGAGAGAACTACATAACCAGACACCCAGAGAAGAGAGACCATGGGGAGACAAAGAAGCAGCCCGCATATGAAAGAAAAGCAGGCATCACCAGAAAAGGAAGTAAACGAAATGGAGGCAAGCAACCTTCCAGAAAAAGAATTCAGAGAAATGGTCATAAGGTGGCTGAAAAGAATGGAAGACAAATTCGACAATATGAGCAAGAACCAAGAGGAAATGAAGAAGAACCAAGAAGAAATGAAAAATGACATCGCTGCTGTAAAGAACTCAATAGAAAGCATCAAGAGTAGACTAGAAGAAGCAGAGGACCGCATCAGTGAGCTAGAAGACAAGATGGAAAAAAATACCCAAGAAAAGCAACTTCTAGAAAAAAAAATTAAAAGGCAGGAGGAGAGTCTAAGGGAACTTTGGGACAACACGAAACAAAACAACATCCGCATAATAGGGGTTCCAGAAGGAAAGGAAGCTGAGCAAGGAATAGAAAACCTCTTTGAAGAAATAATGACAGAAAATTTCCCAGATATAGGGAAGAAAAAACCCACACAAATCCAAGAAGCTCACAGAGTCCCAAGCAAAATGAACCCCAAAAGACCGACGCCAAGGCACATTATAATTAAATTGGCAAACACCAACGACAAAGTAAGAATCTTAAAAGCAGCAAGAGAGAGACAGAAAGTTACATACAAAGGAACCCCCATCAGACTAGCAACTGATTTCTCAACAGAAACTCATCAGGCCAGAAGGGAATGGAATGAAATATACAAAGTCATGCAAAGGAAGGGGCTGAATCCAAGAATACTGTACCCAGCAAGGCTGTCAATCAAAATTGAAGGTGAAATCAGGAGCTTCACAGACAAAAAAGGACTAAGGGAATTTATTACCACCAAACCAGCAATGCAAGAAATGCTAAAGGGTCTACTGTAAAAAAAAAAAAAAAAAAAAAGAAAGAAAGAAACAGGAAGCGAAGAAGTAACACAGGGGTAAAGAATAGGAATGGCGACAAATAAGTACCTAACAATAATAACTTTAAATGTAAATGGATTAAATGCCCCAATCAAAAGACATAGGGTAACAGATTGGATAAGAAAACACGACCCATATATCTGCTGTCTACAAGAAACCCACCTCAGAAAAAAAGACGCACACAGACTGAGGGTGAAGGGATGGAAAAAGGTTTTCCAGGCAAATGGAACTGAAAAAAAAGCTGGGGTAGCAATACTTATTTCTGACAAATTAGATCTCAAACTGAAGGACATAACAAGAGATAAGGAAGGCCATTTCATAATACTAAAGGGAGCAATCCAACAAGAAGAAATAACTCTGGTAAACATATATGCACCCAATACAGGAGCACCCAAATACATAAAAAAACTCCTGGAGGATATTAAGGGAGACATTGACAGCAATACAATCATAGTAGGAGACTTTAATACCCCACTATCACCATTGGACAAATCCTCTAAACAAAACATCAGCAAAGAAACATCAATCCTAAATGACTCACTAGACCAGATGGAATTAATTGACATCTTCAGAACATTTCACCCCAAAGCCACAGAATATACATTCTTCTCAAGCGCACATGGGTCATTTTCAAAGATAGACCATATGTTGGGACATAGGCAAAGTCTCTTCAAATTCAAGAAGATAGAAATCATATCAAGCATCTTCTCAGACCACAGTGGCATAAAACTGGAAATCAACTACAATAAAAACAACCCAAAGAAATCAAACACATGGAGACTAAACAGCATGCTATTAAACCATGACTGGGTTACCAGAGAGATCAAAGAAGAAATAAAAAACATCATGACAACAAATGACAATGAAAACACTACAATCCAAAATCTATGGGACACAGCGAAAGCAGTCTTGAGAGGGAAGTTCATAGCTCTACAAGCCTACTGCAAAAAACAAGAAACAGGGGTAATAAATTACCTAACCCAACAACTCAAAGAGTTAGAAAAAGAGCAACAAGAAAAGCCCAGTGTAAGCAGAAGGAAGGAAATAATAAAGATCAGAGCACAGATAAACGACATAGAGACCAAAGAAACAATACAAAAGATCAACAAAACCAAGAGCTGGTTCTTTGAAAGGATAAACAAGATTGATGAACCTCTAGCCAGGCTCACCAAGAAGCAAAGGGAGAGGACCCAAATAAACAAGATCAGAAATGAAAGAGGTGAAATAACAACAGATCCCGCCGAAATACAAAGGATTGTTAAAAAATACTACGAACAACTCTATTCCAACAAACTGGACAACCTGGAGGAAATGGACATATTCCTAGAAAAATATAACCTTCCAAAACTCAATCAGGAAGAATCTAAACAGCTCAACATGCCAGTAACTATGGAAGAAATTGAAGCAGTCATCAAAGAGCTTCCGGCAAACAAAAGCCCGGGGCCAGACGGCTTCACAGGAGAGTTCTACCAAACATTCAAGGAAGAACTAAAACCTATCCTCCTCAGACTATTCCAAAAAATTCAAGAGGAAGGAACACTTCCCAGCTCCTTCTATGAAGCCAGCATCACCCTAATACAAAAACCAGATAAAGACAACACAATGAAGGAGAATTACAGGCCAATATCCCTCATGAATGTAGATGCCAAAATCCTCAATAAAATTCTAGCAAATAGGATCCAGCAGTACATCAGAAAGATCATACACCATGACCAAGTAGGATTTATCCCAGGAATGCAAGGATGGTTCAATATCCGCAAATCAATAAATGTGATACATCACATAAACAAATTGAGAGATAAAAATCACATAGTCATATCAATTGATGCAGAAAAAGCATTTGACAAAATCCAACACCCTTTCTTGATAAAAACTCTCAACAAGGTGGGAATAGAAGGATCATACCTCAACATCATAAAAGCTATATATGATAAACCCACAGCTAACATCATACTCAATGGGCAAAAACTAAAACCATTTCCCCTAAGAACAGGAACAAGACAGGGATGCCCACTCTCACCACTCCTGTTTGACATAGTACTGGAAGTATTAGCCACTGCAATTAGACAAGAAGAAGAAATAAAAGGCATCCAAATTGGAAAAGAAGAAGTAAAGCTGTCCTTATTTGCAGATGACATGATATTGTACATAAAAAACCCGAAAGACTCCATCAAAAAACTAACAGACTTAATAAATGAATTCGGCAATGTAGCAGGATACAAAATTAACACCAAGAAATCTATGGCATTTCTATACACCAACAATGAACTTACAGAAAGAGAGACTAAAAAAGCAATCCCATTTACCATCGCACCAAAAAAATTAAGATACTTAGGAATAAACCTAACCAAGGAGGTAAAAGACCTATATGCGGAAAACTACAGGACACTGAAAAAAGAGATAGAGGAAGATGTAAACAGATGGAAGAACATACCATGTTCATGGATTGGTAGAATCAACATCATTAAAATGTCCATACTACCCAAAGCAATCTATAGATTCAATGCACTCCCCATTAAAATACCAACGGCGTATTTCACAGACCTAGAAAGAACTCTCCAAAAATTCATCTGGAATAAAAAAAGACCCCGAATAGCCACAGCAATCCTGAGAAAGAAGAATAAAGTAGGAGGGATCTCAATACCAGATTTCAAGCTGTATTACAAAGCCACTGTCATCAAAACAGCCTGGTACTGGCACAAGAACAGACATATAGATCAATGGAACAGAATAGAGAATCCAGATATCGACCCAAACCAATATGCGCATTTAATATTTGACAAAGGAGGCATGAGCATACAATGGAGTCAAGACAGTCTCTTTAATAAATGGTGTTGGGAAAATTGGACAGATACATGCAAAAAAATGAAACTAGATCACCAACTTACACCATACACAAAAATAAACTCAAAATGGGTACAGGACTTAAATATAAGACGGGAAACCATAAAAATACTAGAGGAATCCACAGGCAGCAAAATCTCAGACATATGCCAAAAGAACTTTTTCAGTGATACTGCCCCTAGGGTAATGGAAGCCAAACAGAAAATAAACAAATGGGACTACATCAAAATAAAAAGCTTTTGCACAGCAAAAGAAACCATCAACAAAACAACAAGAAACCCCACTGTATGGGAGAACATATTTGCAAATGGTATCACTGATAAAGGTTTAATTTCCAACATCTACAGGCAGCTTATACAACTTAATAAAAGGAAGATAAATGATCCAATAAAAAAATGGGCAACGGACCTAAATAGAAGCTTTTCGAAAGAAGACAGAAGGAAGGCCAAGAGACACATGAAAACATGCTCAAAGTCACTAATTATCCGAGAGATGCAAATCAAAACAACAATGCGATACCATCTCACACCTGTCAGAATGGCTATCATCAACAAATCAACAAACGACAAGTGTTGGCGAGGATGCGGAGAAAAAGGAACCCTCGTGCACTGCTGGTGGGAATGCAGACTGGTGCAGCCACTGTGGAGAACAGTATGGAGTTTCCTCAAAAAACTGAAAATGGAACTCCCATTTGACCCAGTAATCCCACTCCTAGGAATATATCCTAAGAAACCAGAAACACCAATCAGAAAGGATATATGCACCCCTATGTTCATAGCAGCACAATTTACAATAGCTAAGATTTGGAAACAGCCTAAATGCCCATCAGCAGATGACTGGATCAGAAAACTATGGTACATCTACACAATGGAATACTATGCTGCCGTAAAAAAGAAGGAATTACTACCATTTGTAGGCACTTGGATGGAATTAGAGAACATTATGCTAAGTGAAATAAGCCAGTCAATGAAAGAAAAATACCACATGATCCCACTCATTTGGGGATAATGAAAAACATTATAAACTGATGAACAAAAAGATAGTTACAGAGGCAGTAAAGCATCAAACAGACTGTCAAATTACAGTGGTAAGATTAGGGAGAGGTGGGGGAAATAAGAGATCAACTGAAGGACTTATATGCATGTATATAAGAGTAACCAACGGATGCAAAACATTGGGGGGTGAGGGCATATATGGGAGTGGGGTGGGGGTGGGGGGCAATGATAAGATATGTACACATATAATACCTTAATAAAAATTTGAAAAAAAAAATAAATAAAAAAAAAATAAAAAATAAAAATAAAAAATCTAAAAGGGCTTTAGGAAATTCCCCCAGGTAATTGACACTTTTAACTGAGCCAGTCCTGGTTAAATAACTGAAATGAAATCTGATGATGGGATGTAACACCTAGAAGCCAATCACCCATGGCCAACAGAGAATGATGTGGAGGTCTTATTGCTTCAGAAAAGCAATGTATCAAATATCCTATTCAAATTGCATCTTGAGGCATGAAAAAGAAAGCTGAGTACAAATTCACTAAGATGATTTGGAAAGGAGTTGCCGTGATGTCAGTAGAGAATTTGACCTTGATTCCATTTCCTCCTCTGGCTATAAAGTGGGAACGTCATTTTCCCGCTCTTTCCAAGAATGTGTTTTGGTTTTTTCCCTGTAGAACAGAGGGCCACAATGAGCACTGTACACTCTGCTGAGCAGGCTTAGCACCCAGTCAGCTCCCACTGAAGTCAAGTCTAAGCTTCCCGTCCCACAACCCATTGCCTCATATTGTCAAACAGGGTTGATGATCAAACTGAAAGTAGACATTCTACAAGGATCAGAAATGTAGGACATGATCAATCATTAGGCACCTCTACACCAATAGTCTCTGTTGATTATTAAATGCTTACAGTAGTGATGCCCCACAGTAAATTAGTAAAGTTTTACATTTTTTGTTGTCTAGACAAAATGATTATTTATGTAAAAGTTCCAGAGTTTGAAGAGGCCACAGTCACACAAATCTGTTCTGTTTAAATATAAGGAATCAGGCCCTAGCCGGCTTAGCTCAGTGGATAGAGCAGTGGTTGGCAAACTGCGGCTCGTGAGCCACATGCGGCTCTTTGGCCCCTTGAGTGTGGCTCTTCACAAAATACCACAGCCTGGGCGAATCTATTTTGAAGAAATGGCGTTAGAAGAAGTTTAAGTTTAAAAAATTTGACTCTCAAAAGAAATTTCAATTGTTATACTGTTGATATTTGGCTCTGTTGACTAATGAGTTTGCCGACCACTGGGATAGAGCATCAGCCTGCGGACTGATGTGTCCCAGGTACGATTCTGGCCAAGGGCACATGCCTGGATTGCGGGCTTGATCCCCAGTCAGGGGTGTGCATGAGGCAGCCGATCAATGATACTCTCTCATCATTGATGTTTCTATCTCTCCTTCTCCCTTCCTCTCTGAAATCAATAAAGAAATATATTTTAAAATAAATAAATAAATATAAGGAATCAGGCTCAAAAATTATATTTCTGCATCATAAAAGCCTTGAATAAGGCTTACTTTTTTGTTACCTAAACAAATAGGATGGCTTTGAGAATAGAAAAGCTAGTATGTACATTAACATTATTGCTATAGAGTAATCTGAGACTAAGCTTCCATAACTGTGTATGAATTAGATAAGATCAAGGTGATTCACTTTGCCAATTTACTACCTGTTTTGCAAAGAATGCTTGTATTACCCCAAACTTCGTATGTTGAAATCCTAACTCATAATGTGACTATTAGGAGATGCTTAGTGCCCTTAAAAAAGAGACCCCAGAGAACTCCCTCCCAACCTTCTGTCATGTATGGATATGACAAGAAGATAGCTGTCTATGAACCAGGAATGGGTCTGTAGCAGACACAGAATTTGATAGCACCTTGATCTTGGACTCCATTTATTTCTCACAGTTCTGGAGATGAGAAATAAAAGCTTGTTGTTTAAGCCACTCAGTATATGAGATTTTTGTTATAGAAATCCAAACAGACTGCCACACAATCTTCATACAGGTCTTCTGCTTCTAGGTGTCTACATTTGTTTAAACCAGTCACAGATTAGATCACTTTATTTTTCAGTCAAGTTTGATCTTAATTTTTTATTCACCAAAACTATCAGGTTTAATCAAGTTCATAATTTCACTTTTCTCTATACTTTATTTCAAAAAATCAAGTCAACAAATTACTTAGAAATGACATATAGGATTTTAAATAATAACACCCTTCTGTCCCCCTCCCCCAAAAAAATAGTACATATAAAAGTAGCTCTCCCAAGGGATCTCCCAAGATCCTTTCCTAATGTCTTTTAACCCAGATGAGTTCTACTTTCTAATACCCAAGGCATCCCCCTCCCACCTTCCCACTCCTACCCCAACTTCACCTTCTGGTGTTTTCATATTGCTCCAGCCCTTTCCACTCAGAAGGAAAACTATTTAACAATTCAGGATTATCTGAAACCAAGATTAATGTACTTATGTCTTTATATATCACTCTCTCTAGAATGTTTGTAGTTTAAAACATTCTGGAATCTACTGACCACCTCTTGGTGGGGAGTGGAGAAGATATATAGATACACAAATATCCCACTGTGTGCTAGACACTACTCAAGGTGTTTTCACAGAGATTGTTTCATCTGATCCTCACAACATCCTTTTTCTGTAAGCCAAAATGTTCCTTTTTAGAGGCTAAGTAAATTCCCTAAGATCACATAGCTAATAAATGCCAGTTCAAGATTTCAACCCAAGGCTGTCTGACTCTTTACTGTTCATGGGCTTTTCACTATGCCAAACTTAATCCAAAAGAATCTTTAATGGGGCATTTTAACACTAGGGAATTCTAATGTGGTCCATGAAGGTGAGTGATATTGTTGATCAATGAAGCCCTCAGGTTGCACTAAGTAACCACATACTCCATCTCTGCATGAGACTTTCTTTCCCAACCTGTGTTTTTTATTGGCCACATTCTAGCTTCAATGCCTTTTCCATTCCAGACTAGCTTTACATTTTTTAAAATCAATTATTATTCATTCAGTCTTTAGACAAGGAATCCTCTAAAGACCTCAAGGCACCGTATAGAAAAATATTGCATAATGAACAATAAATATTTGGATTACCAGGAGAGTACAACTGAGAATGCTACATTCTTACTTTCTTCTAGTCCTGGGAGGAAGGGGGAGGTTTTATCGAATTGAAGTGGGCTCTTTTCCTTATAGTTCTTATTGAACATGAAGCCTAGACTAGGCAGATTTTCTAACTTGATACCCACCACCACCTTCCCAAAATATGAATATATTGCTTTATCAATACACAGCAGATGCCCCCCAAAGCATCAGTCTTCACTGCTTCTCCAAAATTATTTAAATCATCAAGGAAACAATACCTAAGACCTCCAATGGCAATCAATGTGTCATTTTAGGGTAAGCAGCCTGAGTTGTCTATCTGATCATGAGTGATGACTTGATGTCCATCTCTAGCTCACCGAGGGCCAAGCAAAAAGGGAGATTAAACCTAATGGGCACTGCATCACATAGAGGCAAGGCAAAGATGAGTAAGGAGATCAGTAGGGACTATTCTTCTAAGTCTTCTCTAGTCTACAGGTGTTATAATTGAACTGTGTCCCTCCATTCTAAAAAACAACAATGACAACAAAAACAACAACAAAAAGCAAGTTTTCTTGAAATCCTAATCTCCAGTACTTCAGAATGTGACCTTATTTGGAGATGGGGTCTTTATAAATGTAATAAAGTTAAAGTGAGGACATTAATGTAAGTCCTAATGCAATATGACTGGTGTCCTTATAAAAGGGGGAAATTTGGGCACAGAGGCAGACATGCATGGAGGCAAGACAATGTGAAGGGACATGGAGAAGACAGCCATCTAAAAGACATTCACAGGCCTCTGTAGGAACCAACCCTGCTGATACCTTGATTTTGGACTACCAACCTTTAGAATTGGGAGAGAATGAATATACTACTGTTATTTAAGCCACCCAGGGTGTGGTACTGTTAAAGCAGCTAGAAAACTGATAAACCAGAAGACTGATTACCATGCCCACACAGTTGATAATGGACCTGCAAAAGCCAGAATACATTATCTTCTAAACACCAAGAGAATGACAGAGAATAATCCTCCTGCCCAGGAAGTAGTGCTCCTATCCCATTTTCCTGGGAAATGTTTTCTTGAATGGTTATTCTCTTTAGTCTCATAACCTAGGCCCACAGTTGCTTAGTCTAATTCTGCCTCAGCTTTACTATCCACCCAATAGGGATGATATTATAAAACCATTTGGTGGTCTTATGTTAGTGGAAAGTAATTGGTAAACAAATACCAGAAATTTATTATCTCACAGCTCTGGAGAACAGAAGCAGGAAATCAAGCTGTAGTAGGGCCACAGCCCCTCCAGAGGCTCTAAGAGGAAATGGATGCCTTGCCTCTCCCAGCTTCTGGTGTCTATAGGTGTTCATTGGCTTGTGGCCACATCACTCCAATCTCTGTTTCCATCTCCACAGTGCTTTCTTCTTTGTGTATGTCTCTGTCTCATCTTCCCTGCCTCTCGCAAAAAAAAACACACAGAATTGCACATAGGGCCCACCTGGATAATTCAGTATAAGCTCTTTCTCTCAAGATCCTTAACCTAATCAATATCTTTTGCAATATAATGTGATGTCCATAGGACCCAGGAATTAAAAAGTGAATATATGTTTTGGGGGATGAGGTATAATTTTTTTCTGCCTACTCAGGCTCAAACCATCAAGCCTCTTAGATTAAATTTTGGAAGTTTCTCTCTTAAAAGTGACCACTGCTCTCTAACAAGGAATGTTCATTTGAATTCTAGTCCCAGACCCTATATAAAACTTTATCTAAGACTGGCAAGGTTAAGATGTTGACTTAGGTCATGACCCTCCTTTTCTCCCCTCTATATGTAACATCTAGCCAGCAAGTCATCAAAGGGTGAAAATATTGGCTCTCAATCATACTAAGTTCTGATAAGAATAATAATAGAAACCAAGTTTTCAATATTCATTTGTAGTCTTTCTTTTTGATTACCAAGGGTCCTAGTTGGTATAAGAAAGAGAATATAAAAGCGCATTTATAAAATACCTCTGTCTTGGCCCCCACTGTTTCTAGCACTTAGGAAATGTGTACAAAGAAAGCTTTATGTTTTCCTCCTCAGTTGCCAGGACCACAATAAAGCCTTACATTTAAGTGTGCTCTTTTTACATCTCCACACACTGGAAAGCTTTAATGTCCAAATATTATTTTTCCCTAAGAACATATAAGAGTACAAATTTATTTCTCTTTTACTATTTTTAAATTGGCCTTATCACCCAAATCCTTTTTTTTTTTCTCTAGAATCACAGAGGAATAAACAGAAGGAAAGCAATAACATCTAAAAGCACAGGAAAAAATGAATTAGCTATAAAATTTATCCTATAACTTTGCAAAAAGTGATATTTGTTGAATTGTGGTTACTTGATCAAATAATTTTATAAAGGGAATATCTGGGATTGAGCATTATTTAGAATTTTGCTCAAAAAATGAATGTATAGTGGTATTGGTAATTCAGACAATGTTTTAAATATTATGTAAATATACAGTATAAATGTATTCAGAAGTATGGTTTGTGATGGAGCATCATCTGCTACACTTAGAGTAGCAAGGCTTTAGAAATTTAGTGGCCCTTGACCCCTAGCTGTATATTAAAATCTTGTAAGAGCTAAAAAGAAAAAAAGAAAAACAAGTGTTTGGACCCCACCCCAAAATAATCAAATCAGAATTTCCTCAGAAAATTCTAAATGTTGAGCCAATATTAAGATTCATAGATTCAATGCTCATTTTTACTGATGAAGATATTAAAGTAAAATTGTGAGGTGGCCTGCCTACCCTCTGTCTATGTTTGTGACCAAGAATGCAAGAAGAAAGGACTGTAAATAAGTAACAAGAAATTGTAAATAATTTAAAATCCAATGATTGTTAACAGAAGCCAGGGGGCTGCCAACAACAGAAGAAATGAGGTGTGGCTGCCAAGGGTGAAGATTGTGAAATGATGTGCAGTTTGCTACTTGATGAAAATGTAAATTCCACTTAAATCCATTATCAACTCTGTGTATACCAGAGAGCTGGCTTTGGAAAGATATATCTATGAACTTTTTACTAAAAGTTTGAAGTTTGGAGGAAATCTGGAGAACAAACTCCAGAGGTAAAAGTAAGGGAATCTCCATAAAAAGTAGTTTCACCAATGTAACCACATTTGTGTAAAATTTTGTCATTTGTACATATTCTTATGAGAGTCAGTGAGTTGAAATTATAATTATAATTTGTTGGCAATTACTACCAATTTTCTGTTGTCATTTTCTATAGATTTCCTGCCATCAAGTCTGCAAATAAAAAGAAAAAGCTGAAAATTATTTTAAACTGATTAATGGCAATTTTGTTATAGAAAGTCTTTGCCTTGGATTTAGCAAGTCACTTGGCTATTATCTGATGAATACCAAAATAAACTGTCAATGCCAGTGTCTGTTTCTTTTCCCAGATTCCTCCCCTGGCCCTGGATTCTCCTAAACTCTCATCCAAGGTTTTGATGTGCTAATTTGCTCATCAATACACACTAGCCTTCCTGTGTTTAATTAATAAATATTTAGTTTTGACAAAGGCAAGCGAAACAGAAGCCTAATTCATGAATTCAGTCATTGTTTATCCCCCCACTGTGACCCTCACTTGAAATTGGTCTTGAGTCTTATCAGTCTGCTCCGTTTTATGCCTTTCATTTGCATATCAAATATATCATTGTAAGCAGGCTGCTCACAGCCCTTGCTTGCAGGCAGTTACAGAACTAGTCACCCACTGGAGCTGCAGGGAAACATCTGTAAACCCACTGTGATACCAGGAGAAGAAAGGGGGACAGGGGATTAACCTCATCTCCCATTCAGATTCTCTCCTCCAGAAATCAGGATCTTTCATGTGTCCTGTTTTCAAGTTTTAACTGATTGACAATTTTTAATGTATCAACCCACCACCCCCTGAAATTAAAATGACAACACAGGATTCTCCAACATTTAAACTTTGAGTTGCTTGTCACCAAAACCTCATCTAACCACTAAGGATGCTTCAGCAGATTTAAGGGTGACTCAGCTAAAATGCATTCTCTTTATCGGAGAATTGGGGTACACTGGAACATTAGTTGGCTTCCATATACAGTATCTTCCTTTGAAACAATTTTCTTCCTAAATGAAGAACAGGCCACTGATTCAAATCAAGTCCCATTGTTTCTTAGTACTCAGAAATTTGGATTTAAGAGAATTATGAGCACTACCATAATTCCATCCATATCACTCAGATTGGACCTGCCCATGTTTATCAATCCAGCTCTAACTCAGAATTTGCCTTTTATTGTTATGTGACACCCTGTGTTTGTAGACAACTCAAATGTAATACTCAAATCTCTGGTAAGGATAAAAATATTCCAAAAATCTTAGATTGTGTCTCAAAGCTGTTATATTTGTGTGAGCCACTTCTCTAAAGAGCACTTGAAAGCAGGATAGCAAAGTAAAAGCCAGCCCTAAGGCTGATGTCTGGCTTTTAAGAACTCTACACAGAACCCCAGAAATAAGAAAAACAGGAAAATAATACCATTATGGACTGCATTAATTATGCGACATTATCTCCTTTTAACAAACTGAAATATTACAACGTAATGCCACAGTAAGTTCTATTCAGTGTGCTAAATGAATTAGGCTGGATCATTGGAAAACAATTCTGTGGCTCTTTCCCTAGGGCATTATTACCTGGTGTAGCACAGGCGAGAGCACTAGATTTGAAGACAGAGACCTAAGTCTTATCTCAACTCTACCACCAACTTTCTGCCATTTGAACAAGTTCCATCCTGTCTCTGAACATCTATTTCCCACTTCAGAACAGGAGATAGTTGGATTACACTCCCATATACTCAACTGTGCAGCTAGAAAATGTTACTAAGTTTTCCGTTGAAAAGATTTATGTGGTCACCCTGGCTGGTGTGGCTCAATTGGTTGGAGTGTCCTCCTGTACACCTAAGAGCTGTGGGTTTGAGTCCCTGCCGGGGCACATCTATGTGTGTTCAAAACAGTATGGTTGGTCCCCTAGCTGGTTTGGCTCAGAGGATAGAGCGTCGGCCTGTGGACTCAGGGATCCCAGGTTCAATTCCAGTCAAGGGCACATGCCCGGGTTGTGGGCTTGGTCCCCAGTAGGGGGTGTGCGGGAGGCAGCCAATCAATAATTCCCTCTCATCATTGATGTTTCTCTCTCTCTCTTCCCTCTGAAATCAATAAAAATATATTTTTAAAAAAACAGTTTGGGTGGCACTGGATAAGATTTTTCAGAGGGCTTTCCAACTGTAATCGACTGGCCCACGTTTAGACAGACCCAGCTTGTTAATGGCATCACAGAGCATAGTGACTGAAAGTGGAACCTCAGAAACCAGACAGCCTGGGTTCAAGCCCATAACTTCTCTACTCCCTAGTTTTGTCACCTCATTTAACTTCTCTCTACTTTGTTCTTTCATCTGAAAAACTGAGATAATAATATCATCTGTTTCACAGGGTCATTAGGAGGATTGAATGAGCTAATAAGATAAGTCAAATGCTGAGCAGATGACCTAACACCTAGTAAGTGCCATAGAAGTGTTAACATTGTCATTGCAATATCATAAACCCTTGCCGGATGCAAGGATCCAAGAGCAACAAGAGTAGATAAAGGAAATTGATATTTGCTGCGCATATACTAGTACAGTATACCAGATGTAATCTCACCAAATTCCCTAATAAAAACTAAGATCAAAATATGATTATTTCATTTTTCAGGTGAGTAAAATAAAACTCTCAGGTTTTAAGCAGATATGAAGGTGAAAAAATGAATCCCCAATTCAGGTATTCCTGACTTCATAAGTCAAGTTCTTCCTGATACATTACACTGCCTTAAAGGGTGAAAAGTAATAACCTTTGTATCATTTTATAGATGAAGGAATAGACAGACAGACTAAAATATGTCCCAAGATCACACAGTAAGATCTGGATTAGAAAATAATCTGATTCTGTCATTCAACTCTGTAAAATATTCCTTACCAGAACAGAAGGACATTTGAAAAGGGAAAAGGGAACTATCTCTAATTTTGATCTGGTTACAATTTTTTTTTAATTAAGATGTCTCTTAATTAAGTACCTGTGTATGTATTATGTCTCATTTTAGCAGAGATTTTGCTCTCCCCTACCTAACTCAGATTGTGATTTTAGAGAAGCAGAGGTCTAAAGGAGACATTTAAAGGTCAAATTAATTCTACTGCCTCCAGAAAGAATTGGATCAAAATAATTCTCAAACAATAATCCCTTACCCTATTCTACTTTTAAATGTTAAAAGAAGAAAATTCTGTGACTTTGGTTTTTAAAAAATCCAAATATAAATAATATATTTAAAATGTCATATATGCAAGGATCTTTGAGACAGTTGTGAAAATAAAAACACATTAGTCAAAAAAGAGAGAGAGAATAAATGGAATAAAAGATGAATTGATTTTCCATGATGGAGCATAGTATTGTGCATTAAGAACTAAAATTCAGGACTATGGACTTGGGAAGTAATTTATTGGATATTAATCTTCGCTTTTAGCAGTCAAGGCCCAACTTTACTTAGATATGTCTGCTGCATGCAGAGTTTTAAAATATAGGGTCAAAAATATATCCCTGCCACATATCCCATACTGCACTTCTGCTTGGTTCATCTTATCACTAAAACTAGTTTTTTACAGCAACATCATAGATGATAGAGCTTAGAGAGATTTCCATTTTGCAAGTAAAAAAGGGCAGACAGGTGGTGCTCAGCCTGCAGTGTACTTAGATGGAGCAGCCAGATGCTCAATTCCCATCATCAGAGCCTGTCCTGGGACCACAGGGCATCTGATTGAGAAGGCAACTTGCAGGGAGCGGGAGGGGCGCATGGAAGATTTCTCAGCATCTGAAATTCTCCATGTAGACTCAGTGAAATGAGAGAAGGAATGGTGATAGGTACTCTGATTTGAATGAGAGAAAACAATCACTTTCCTTGGGGGTTTATGATGATGAGAAATCTAAACAGGGGTTGACATAGGACTTATTTTAACCTCTGTAGCAGATAACCAGGTATCTGTCTGTATAACATCACTAGTACCTCCAACAGTTGAAATTTGGAGGAAGGGTGCAGATTTAGGAGGGTGTCCTGGCAGGTCCTATTTCATCTTTTTTTTTTTTTTTTTTTTGCTTTCAGATGCATATTCATTGGAACGAGTTGTTGTTCCCTTGAAATTGCTGAATGCAGTGCCTGCCTCAAAAATGAAAATGTTTTTGGCCAAGTTTGTGCTTTGGATGATATTTCCCATTCTCAGAAAACCAGTACATGTTGAGGCTTTTTCCTTCAGGATTCAAAGAGATAAATGTTGAATTTGATCCCTGGGGGTATGGCAGAAGCTACCTTACCAGAATGTAAAAAAATAAAAATAAATGGAAAATTCCTAAAATCCTAAGATTTTTGTGATGCAAATGCAAAAGAATTCTTAGGTCACAATTCCTGCCCTTCAACTACAGGTATAATTAAAGGTAAATGTAAAGCAAAGTGGTAATTGCTGGGAGAACAATTTACTGACTTTCTATAATCTTGTTTATGTTAAGTCCAGGATATCCCCAAAAGCTGACCTTCTGCTTGAATTTCTCCTAGTGCTTATTCATACCAGTCTTATCTATGGTGTAAAATGGCTAAATCTGTCACTGGGGAGAAATATTCCCTATTTGTCTGAACAAGGAGTAACTCATATTTATAAATGGCCAAACAGAAATGACCATTATGAATCTTTCAAGACCACTGAACAGGAAGATGAGTCAAGAGTATTTATTTCCTAGGCTCTATTCTTTAAGAAAATCTAGTGTTTCTTGTTTTGTTGTTGTCACAGCCATTACGCCTGTAACACTGCCCACTTCATCTTTTTTTTAACTCTGAAGATTCCTAAGCATATATTCTCAACTCTAAGGATACAGTGAATACATTTATGGGGAACATTTCTTGACTCCTTTTATTAAAATAAAATTTAGCAATGCAGAAACCATTCAAAGAGTGGCTGTGGTAAAGAAGCCTTATGTGTTAATATACTCTAATTGTGTATGTAAGGACCAAACTTTTGAGAGACTTAGTTAAATTGTGCCATTTCAGAGACAAAAAAAGAAATTCACTGCCTCCAAAAGTCTTTCTCTCCAGCTTCCCACACATTTAATTTATGCAATGGAGAAGTCTCCAGAAAGCCCTTTAACATGCAAATATGTTTTTACCCTAGAGAGGTTGCACATTATCGCATTAGCACAGATTAGTTTATCAGATTAGCAGAGGATGGCCCTGAGGGAAAGAAACACTGAACAGGTACAGTTAACAGGGCATACTCCTCAGGGAATAGGGACCGGGAACCAAAGGCCTTCTATCAGGAAGCTATTGGGCCAGAACTCCACATCATCAGCGAGTCACCTGGTTGTCAGGCTCCCATTTCCAGACATTAGCCCTAGGCACATTCCCTACATCTATCCAAAGTGAATATGGGACTCTGAGTCTGTTGTCCAAAGTCCACCATCTGTGGTTGAATCCTGGCTCTATGATTAACTAAATTAGCCTTTCTGTGCAGTTTTCTCATCTGTAAAGCAGGAAAAATCATAGTACCTACTTCATAGGACTATTGAATTAAATATTGAATTAAGAAATAAATTCACCTATATGAATGGTCTCAATTTTGTAAACACACACACATATCTATAGAAAAAAGGTTGGAAGAATATTCATAACTATCTCTCAGTGGCAGAAATTATGACTGATTCTTTTAATGTTTTCCCCTTATGCATTTTCTAAATTTCTTACAATAAATATGATTAGTTTGATCATAATAATGATCAAACTAATAGATGCTTCATGTAAAAAAATGATCATTTGCATTTTCTTTATAATAACAAAAAAAATTGGAAACAGCAAACAGAGCCCATTAATACGGGTTAGGTCAATAAAATACGTTTCATCCATATAGTAGAATTATGCACCTACAATTTCAAAATGTAAGGTTGAAGAATGTTTATTGGCATAAAAAATACTCATGATACAGTATATGAAAAATTAGTGACAATGTTGAATAAAAATTCTTAGTTTATGAAAACTAAATAGTTTTATTTGACCATAAATAACAAAACATATATATTCCCAAAATGCTAATGCTGATTATCCCTGCATCACAGGATCAGAAGACATTTTAATTTCTTGTGTATATTTTTTTTAATATATTTTATTGATATTTCACAGAGAGGAAGGGAGAGGGATAGAGAGCTAGAAACATCGATGAGAGAGAAACATCGATCAGCTGCCTCCTGCACACCTCCCACTGAGGATGTGCCCACAACCAAGGTACATGCCCTTGACCGGAATCGAACCAGGGACCCTTCAGTCCGCAGGCCGACGCTCTATCCACTGAGCCAAACAGGTTTCGGCATCTTGTGTATATTTTTATAAATCTTCCAAAAATTTCAGGGTTCTAGTAAAAAAAAAAAATGGAGAAGTTGAAATTCAGGCAAGAAATTATGTTAGTAGACAAAAAAACTGGCTGATGTCCTTTCTCTTTTTCTGTTCATAGTTGGCATTGTTCAGTTCCAAATTGGATGTGTAAGGACTGAGGCAATGTGAGAACTAAGAAAGAAAACTTCTTGAAGAGATTTCATAATGCTGGACCAGAGATTAGAGCTGAACCATGAGTTCCAGGTAAGAACTTCCCTACATCTATCCAAAGTGAATATGGAAGACCAAAGATAAACTCTGTCTACTCCCAGATTTACCAAGTCAACCAAAAGATCACATTCAAGATCAAAGTATCTAGTGGGCTCTTCTTCCCACTCTTAGAATTCCTGTAGCCATTAAAGAGAGAAAACAGAAAAAAAGTAAATATGAGTAAGCTCATTTCATAAAAAAGGGAAGTAAGACTGGTCAAAATAAAGACAGTAAGTACCTCCAGAGTGTGACTGTACCCAGCAGAGCCGGCCCTCGCTTGGATTTTGGTGGCCATGGCAGGGTGGAGGCAGGATCAAGCTATCTTCCCTTTGGCACTCTATCCAGCCTCCCCCCACAACATAATGAATGTGAACATATTAAAGTATTCAGAATAGAATGTTAATTTACCAAGAGAGATTATGATTTTTTTAAATAATACTGAGTTGACAGAAAAATCTTAACACTATGAAGCAGCAAATTGTTAAGAATGGCATCCTAAGAATCAAAGAGAGAATGGACTGAAGTTCAGACCACATCTCTGTCACTTCAGGTATTCCCTGGGATCAATATCAGTCAATCTTATATCTTAAGATTATCTTTTGATGTGTGTGTGTGTGTGTGTGTGTGTGTGTGTGTGTGTGTGTGTTACCTATTCTCCAAAATGCAAGAGGTGGCTAGACTCCAGTATGATGAAAGGAAAGACTAGACCTGGATTGAAGTCTAGACCTCTCCCTGTGCTTCCAGGGTCACTTTAAGCAAGTTGCTAACCTCCCTACATCACAGCTACATCATCTAGACAGGAGTTATAAACCTATCTCACAATGCTGTTAGGTGATTCTGGACATTGGATGCAAAGCTCGCCCAACAAAGTTTGCACGGAGTAAGCACCCAATACTTGTGGCAGATGGGGGTAAAAATAAGTAAAGTAAAAGTAAAGTCAGTTTTTCTCAGAGTCCTACAACTTATCTCAGTTTGCCACTCGTTCTGGGAGTTCCCTTGTTCAATTAGGCATTTGGAATGAAAGGGGAACAGCTGCATTTAGTGTCTGTCCTCCAGCCTCTGGAGCAGTCACCTCAGCTAAACTCTTGCTGAAGCTCAGAATCAACACGGGGGGTGGGAGTGGGCTGTGGGGGGGGGGGTAGGCAGGGGCGGACTCCTTACCAACATCACCTATCAGAAAACTGTGACCCAAATAGTTGATGGTCACATGTTTGAAAATAAAAGTTGCCTTAGGAAGCAAGTACGGGAAATACTAATTTCATTTCTAGTATTTCCTTTGCTTTGAGAAAAGATTTAATTGAGTACTTTCCCCCCTCCCCCTAGCTCTTTCAAGTATAGTATATTTAATCCAGGAGCCCAGATAAACATCAATGTACCCACTAAACAGATGTCCCAAATTCAAATACTCTTGGCACAGCATTACAACTTAAAACAGACACTTACTGCCGACTTGATAGGCCCCGGGTTTGTAACAGCCGCCCTTTGGAAAACTGATTTCTGTGAGTAGCATTGTTTTCATTCATATTTTCCTATTATGTTTCCTAAAGGTCAAGATCCCCTTCACCCTGTAAATCCAAACACTTCATCCTGCCACTTTTGTCACCCAGAGAAAATGCAAAGCATTTCTCAAGGTAACAGAACGCCCCAGCTTTGCAAACTTTCTGTTTCATAGCACTGAGAGAGAGGAAAGAAAAAAAAAAGTAGAGTTCCTCTGAAGCCCCCTCCTGACATTTCCAGACTTATTAGCCAGTTTTCACACTGACTTCAATCAACCTTTTTAATCCTCCAAGGAAAGAGCATTTTTAATTCACCGATTGGCTGATAAGCTTGAAGCCAAAAAATGATTTACACGTAGATGAATTGTGCTTACAAGATGGAACTCCGAGCATTAGAAGCGGATCTGAATTTCCTATCTGTCATTTTATTTGCCACATTCATTTTTTCTCTGCCATTACCCTTGCTGATTGCGATCTTTCAGCGCTATTGGGCCCCTGCTTCCACAGTTTTTAATCTGCCTTTAATCCCATAGATTTTAAATATTCCCGGCACCGAGAGACTGGAGGCAATTAACTGCCCTTCTGATGCTCTCCTTATCAGTTTCCTCCTTGTATCTCCCAGAAGCAGCCTCAAGACACTTCCAGGCTGACAAATACTCCCAGCATTTCAGAAGAAGCATCCCCTGCAAATGGGGATGTGAAGTCCAGCTGTGCACGCTGGCGCTAAGCAATCAAGTCGGGTTTTGGAGGAGCGAATGGGAAGGGGGGAAGGGGCAGGCACTGTATACCCAAGCCCCCAGTACCCCTGCTCTAAAACAATGTCCTCATAATGTGTTTTGGGGGCTCCAAAAATATGTGAATCATCTAATTGGTTTAATCTGATTGCTGCGTGTAACTAGGAAACCATTTGCAGCTCTCTGACTTTAATGAGGGATTCAGAAGGAATGTGAAAAGGAGCCAGCAGGTAGAATAGCTACCTGACTCTGGCTCCCATCTCCTCACTGGGTCTTGGATAATTTTGTTCTCATCTTTAATGTTGCCTTTCAAATCTGTTCACCGGATTTCCCGACCACTAGTTGGTAAATTTCCAACACATTTAACTGATGTCTATTCAGACCTGAACTAATGCAGATTTTCTAACTTTGGACATCACCCTGGTACATCAAAGGTTCATGAGCTCTGAGTACACCTGAGGGACCTAATCATGGTGACGTGACTCAGCCTCCAGGAAAGAAAAGATAATCTTATTCATTCATTAAAACCCATGTGCTCATCCACTGCATTGAATACACTCTAAAAATCACTAAGTCTCTAGTCACAGCCCACCCAGTGCCCTCATAGGAGTCCAGAAGTTCTAGCCTTTGGCCTCTTGAGGATAAATCAACTTGACCCTATCATATCCTCTAGCATTGATTCCTGACAAAAAGTTTTAGCCTTTTGGTTTGTTATAGTGTAGTGTTCAAATGAAACACCTCTGAATTCAAAGCCATAAGCCCACAGACAGAGAGAAAGATACTCCTCCATCCTATGTGACACCTCCATGTCCCAGAACACTGAGCAGTTCTCTTCCTCAGACACCCAGTCTCCTACGCAGACAGAACATTTGATGGCAATGTGGCTGACCAAGCTATTTGGGCTTTGGAAAGAAAGATGTGTGTATTGTTCTGCATATGGACATAAACAGATACAAAATTCTTGTAAATCCTTACAGTTCTGTCAGATTGCCATTAGGTCACAGAAAGTCGACGGCCTTTACTGGTCAATCCTCCCACCAAGCATTCAATTGCATTGCAATTTACGCTGACATTTCCCAGTGGGGATGCCATGAGAGAGGGTCACCCTCTCTGTGGGGACAAATGAGATAAGTTTCTGACTTTACTCAATCTAAGGTTTGGGCCCCCAATCAAACAATATTTTCTTGAGGTGAAAAATAGGCATTCTGTAAACAGACCATTTGTGCATCCCACAAGGGTTCTCTATCTTTTGGAAGCTGCTCTGTTTTTTTCAAGTACGCTACAAAAATTGCAGAGGGTGATGTCAAACAGGAGAAAGGATATAGTAGGGGAGACAAACAATGCATTAAGTGCATGTGGTTAATTGATTGGCTCCACTTTCTGTACTAAAAGAAAAACACAAGCTCTTTCCATCAACCTCCACGGGAACCCAGCACATGGTAAATGGATGGATTTTACAGCGCAAAAATGCTATGTTGAGAGGTTGTTTATAAACAACACCCAGCAACATAAACAAGGGAGGCATCCAGAAAAGTCAGTGATGAGGAAAAGGCCCAAACTTCGTTATATAACAGGAGAAACACCGGGTAGCAGATCTTACTGTGTTGTTTTGCTGTGACTTGCAGCTTTGCTTAAGCATTTTAAAGATTCTTGCAGGTCTTTTTCAAGCTGCCAGCTCTAGCCTACGAATTATGGTAATGTGCCACTTCTGAGCCCTCGGCAGGATTTGCAACAGAGAAATCACATCAGCCTATGCTGATTAACAATTCCATTCCATCCAGAGATTTATATAAAAAAACTATCTTACATTTTGCTTTTTAATAAGAATGATCGCTATCTCAAATTGAGTCCCAGCAAATTTTAATAAAGGCCCAAGGTTGAGTGGCATTTTGCATGCTGATTTAGCTGTGATTGCTGGCTTTTGATGAGCACTAGCCTGGCATGTATAGCTCTCCTCAGAGCAGGTTTAAAGACCAGGAGTAAGGAAAGGGATAAAAATAAAAACTTCCAACTAAAATTCAAGGTCTCTTCTTTCTATGATTGATTACTGAATAAATACCAACACGTATCTTTGGATTCAGCCTCAGAGTGAAATTCCCTACAGCTAAACAGCTGTTTTTTAATGGCTTTTAATATACTAACCTGTCAAAATATGTTAACTCTGATGATGGCAATTATTATTTTAAAAGATGTTATCAATCTATTTATCTATCTTCTGCCCTGATATTTCATCTCAATCAAATGGAAAGTCACAAACAAGCAGCATTTTTGTTTCTCGATAAGTAAATTGGCAATAAATAAATATCTCTTGGGAGAAAGTGTTCTTCTTTGTTGAAATAGAAGGTACATTAATTATTCTGAGCAATAAACTAGAAATAAGCTAAGATTTTCAGCCTATGCCAATGGTTGACAAAAGACATCTCCAAAAGTGCAAAGATTATATGGGCACAGCACAGAAGAATGTTTGGGGAGGGGTTAATCTATTTTTAAAAACTAACAAATCAGTGGTTGTAGTTTTATGGGATGGCCTTATTGGTTTTGTTAGATGTCATTTATCCTCATTGTCATTGATTTCATTGTTACTTAGATCTTCGTATATAGATTCATGTTACCATGAAAGCCATCCCAATAGTTAAGTGGACATGCAGCTTGCTTGCCTTCCAAAAAAAGTTTGCTTAAACACAGTAAGCAGAATTAAAACAAAACAAAAACAAAAACTAAAGAATGTAAATGTGATTCAGTTCATTGTCTAAAAATCACCAAATTTCACTAATTAGGTAGGCCATGAGTTGCCAAGATGAAGATACTGACCTAGAAAAATGCTCCCATGAAATTACAGAAATAACTAAATCTCAAAATGCCTAAGACAGTTTTTAATATCATTTTAGCAGCAAGGAAATATCTTTCCAATAGCTAAGCACTTCTTGGGTAAGGCATTTTTCCCTACAGGAATTCTTGTTTGGTTTCCATATAATTTAGGGGACAATGGAGAAATGAGCCAATATAACGTTCACTACAAAAGTAATCACATGAATTATTATGTGACAACTTAGCTAGCCAATATTATCAAGGTATTTTTCTGATAAGTGAAGTTTATCCTTTTATATTATTTTAACCAGTTGCATTAGAAATATTATTTGTAACTATTTTTGTCTTTACATTTTCTTTTTAAATTCTGCACAATTTAACTAGCTTTGTTTTGGTTATTCATAATGAACATTTTTGTGATGTACTAAATATAAACTTAAATATTATAGACAATGATAATATAATAAACGTTATATATTACAATTTACTTTTAAAATAAGTATGTACTGAGAATCTATGATAAGCCAAACACATTGCCAAGTTCTGGGGATACAATGATAAATAAGACATAAATCCTCTCCTCACGTAGCTTGCTGTCTACCACAGGAACCAAGAAGAAATAGACATAAAATAGGATGGTCAATGCTATGACAACTGATTGCTATGGAAACCCACTGACTGACGAGAAGAGAATCAGGAAAGATTCCCAGTGATACCACCTCAAAGCTGATTCTAACAGATTGATAATAGTTCAGTTAAAAGAGTAGGCATTCTGGAATTATAAAAGGCAGAAATATAAACAAACAATAATAGCTATAAGTAGCCTGCACTGTTCAGTGTTTTCAAAGCATTTAACAAATATTCATGTGTATCTACCTCCTATGTGCCAGCACCTTTACACATGCTGGATGGAGTATTCTGTAGCTATGAACAGGAAAGCTGATCCCAGCTCTCATAAACTTTACGTTTTAGTAAAGAGAGCCAAAAATCATATTTTTTAAAAAGGAAACAGCTCTGGCTGGGTGGCTCAGTTAGTTGGAGTGTCATCCCTAACACCAAAAGGTTGTGGGTCTGATCCCTAGTTAGGGTGCATATGGGAAGCAACTGATAGATATTTCTCTCTCACATCAATGTTTCTCTCTCTCTCTCTTTCTCTCTAAAAATCAATGAAAACATATATAGGGTGAAGATTAAAAAAAGAAAGAAAATCAACAATATCACATAAAATGGAGTAAATACTATGAGGAAATTAACTAAGAAGATGGGATTTACAGTAGACTGATTGGAGTGCTATCTTAGATTGGATGACCATAAAATTCATCAGGAATATTTATTTCCTAAGAAAAATTGGTAGCAACTAGAGAATTTTAAAACATGATAAGGTTTCCAGTTTAGAAATTTACCACAGCTACTCTGAGAAATATGACTTGGAAAAGAACAAGGCCACAGACAAGGAGACCCAGTAGGAAACTGTTGCCTTAATCTGGTTGAAAGAGGAAAGTAATTTGCATTTACGTTAAGGCAATAGTCCTCAACTAAGGTGGTGGTATCATAGAGAGAACTGGACATATAAAAAAGTATTGAGGAAGTGGCGTTGAAAGGATCTTATCATGTGGGTTGGGCAGGTAGCAGTCAAGGACAGCATTGGGACTTTGGCTAGGCAATAGTTGAGGAGCACTGTTCTGGTATAGGAAGTACAGGCTTGGGGAGATGATTACAGGTTTTCAATTTTGATCATGTTGAAGATGACTATGATTATAAGTCTGGTTACAAGTATGAATGTTAATATAAACAAGATGTGCGACATCCAAGTGTATATAACAGATACATAGGTGGTTATATAGATCAGAAGCTCACTAGAAAGACCTAGAAATATCTTCCCTTGTGCCAAATGGCTGTGGATCTCTTTCTTTTCTACTTACCTTTCCTTCCTCAATATCAGCTGTTACCTAAATATACAATTTAGCCCATTTTTATTTCCCCAAAATATTGGACATCTTCGCACATGTTGCCTTTTATTTCTGCTCTTTCTTTGGCAGGCAAATTCTATCATTTCACCCTGTTTACTTATCAGAATTCTACCCCCTCACCCTAGCTAGTTTTTCTCAGTGGTTAGAGCATCAGCCTGCAAACTGAAGGGTCACGGGTTTGATTCCTGGTCAAGAGCACAAACCTCAGTTGCAGGTCCTACCTAGCCTTGGTCAGGGCATGTTTGGGAGGCAACCAATCTGTGTCTCTCCCACATCGATGTTTTTTTTCTCTCTTTCCTCCCCTCCATTGCCCCCCCCCAAAAAAAAAATCAATGGAAAAAATATCCTCAGATGAGGATAAAAAACAAATTACCCCCTCAATTAAAGAATTAAATTCAAAATGTAAAAATATAAAAGAATTAAGAGAAAATAGAGGATAATAGGTTTTTAGAGGGGTCTGGAGAAAAAACTTACAAACAATAAAAGCAAAGGGAAAAGTCAAGAATATGAGTAGATAATTATGAAAAAATTATTTTAACTATGAAAGAATGATTAACCTCACTAAAAATGAAAGGACAGCTAAAGAAAACAATAGTGAGAAACTATTTTCATTTATTAGATGTCCATAAAATTAAAGAAATAATTTTTTTAAAAAACTCCTATGTTGGCAAAGATGAAGAGAAGCAGGTATCTTTATACACTGCTGGTAGGAATTAAAATTTACAGTATTTTGTATTTAATCAGCCTTAAAAGATTTATACTTATTTTCCCTAGTAAAATCATTCTAAGAACTTGTCCTAAGGAAAGAGTCAGTAATGTGTATAAATCTTTATGTATATGAATGTTCATTGCAACTTTATTTATACTAGAAAAAAACTACATATCTCATAATAGACAATTAATCAAATAAATTAGATAAATATACAAGATGGAATCACTTAAATAATATTTAATAATCCAAGAATTGTTAGTGATTTATTTTCATTTTAGCATATTTAATTATTATGAAAAAAAGAAAATGAAAATAGAAAAATTATCTAAAAAACTTATTCACAGATAACAATTTCATATACTATTTTATGTCCTGCTTTTTTTTCCACATAATTTTCTACTATAATAGATTCCAAAATCATATTTGGCTGAAATTACTATCTATTTCTGATTTTATATGTGAATATGCCCCGGCCCGCGGGGCAACAACGAGGGCACACAGGAACCACCTAAGAGAATGAAACAAACAAGGAACGCGAAGAACGAAGAACGGAGGCAAGACAAGGTTCTGATCAAGCCTCGTTTTTTATTCGAGCGTTGTGGTATATAAGCACTCAGGAGGGGAGGGGTAGGATAAGGAGTTGCCATGGGATGATTGGTTGGGGACTGGGTATCTGTCCTAGCTGATTGGTTATTCTGATGTGGGAGGTTCTTCTGGCCCTTGGCGTGCGCGGGCTTCTTTGGCGCACGTGGGCTTCCTTTGGCGCGCGGGCTTTCTTTGTTCTTGCTCAATCAGGAAGTAGGGCTGACCAAGAAGTGAGACCGAACTCTGCTTTTATGGCTCCCGGCATCTCCTCCCTTTCTGTTTTTAAGCGGGAGTGGGCTTTAACCGAGCGAGGGAGTAGTGACCCGGCTCCTCCCATGGGTTTCCCAAGCCCACAGGTAACGGCTCTCGGTATCTTTTGGGGAGGAGAGGTAGAGCCTGGAATTAAGGCCAGAGAGCCTTCCCTGCGGTGGCTGTGCCTGTCTTAGGTCGGGAAACTCGGGATACCTGGTTTAACGCCTGCATTACCCGTCATCGGCCTAACTGAATCGCTCTGATCCAGTGCCTGTCTTAGGTTGCAGGTAGGGCCTATAGATGAGCCCCTCAGCGTATGCCGTCTCCTCTTACCCGTCATTGGCCGCCAGCCAAGCTCACCAGGGCTTGCTTCATTAGACAGCATCCAAGTAGGATGCGGTATGGGCGTCTCTGTTGGCCATCTAAAACAAAATTTTATAGATACTAACCTCTATGTGAGCCAGGTATACTCTCAGGGAAACCCAGAGGGGGTCGAAAGATTATGGGACCTTCCCTTGCAGTGCTTTGCTCTGCACTCAGCTAGGTGCCCATACCTTTCTCCTGGAGGGGAGTAGGTAAGCATTCCTCTGGTAATCATGCTGTCCCCATAGGGAGGGAGCGCTGGTAGAGGTCATAGTCCTGTTCACGGTCAGCCTCAGCTAAGCGGTGATAATGTACTTGTATGGGTTTGGCTATGAGGGAATCTATTTGTTGTTTGATAAAATGTGTGAGCCTTCTAAAGGCCCACGGTCCAAAAGCAAGGAGTAGGAGTAGACCGACTAGAGGGCCTACGATGGAGGGTAATAGGATTGAAAGCCAGGGGGGGGTGTTAAACCATCGTTCTATCCAATCTTGATTTTGTTCTCTTAGCTTTCGCCTTTTCTCTAATCTATCTCTAACTTTTGTCAGTGAGTCTTTAATAACCCCAGAATGGTTAACATAAAAGCAGCATTGTTCCTCTAAGGCGGCGCAGAGGCCTCCCTGTTGTAGAAGAAGTAGATCCAGGCCTCGTCGGTTTTGGAGTACCACCTCGGCTAGAGACGTCATGGATTCTTGTAGATGAGAAATGGCACCTTCTAGACTTTTGATGTCCTCATCGATAGCTTCTTGTAATTGGTTGTAATATTGATTGGAAAGAACAAGAGAGGTTATTCCGACCCCTGTACCCGTGGCGCCGAGGCCTAAGAGGGTGGCCACCGTGAGGGTTGTAATAAGTTCCCTTTTCTGTCTGAGGGAAGGATCAGGGGAGGCATTGTCGGGGAATAACGAATGGGAAAATTGGTCATCACTAAGATAGGATACTTTAGGAACTAAGGAAACTTGTACACAAAAGGAGTTACTGAGGAGGGGGGCATAGATGCACGGTGTCAGGCCACCACTGCAGGCCCACCATGTGTTATTGTTAGGAATTAAATATTCTTGATTATTCTGAGGGGTAATTGTTTGATTACAGAGGTGCCGATGTGAAGTAGGCACAGGCCCTAGGCAGAGTCCTGATCCAGAGACAGCCTGGAGTGTTAATTTTCCCTGTTTTGGTGGTAAAGGCTTGCCCTCTATATCCGTTTTAGAGTAGCATTCCTTAGCCCAGTGAAGACCGCGCCAGCAGCGTGGGCAGGGGGTTCTAGGGGGTTTTCGATCTGATGAGTTGTTAGAGGGGGGTTTCTGGAGGGTTGGCGTCTGAGGCTCCTTTGTAGGACAATCACGAGCAAAATGCCCAGGTTGTTTACAGTTATAACAGGCTCTTTGTTTTTCCTGGCCGAAGTTCTTTAAAGCTGCCCCTATAGCTAGGCCAAGAGAGTGGGAAGTACCAATCCCTGAACATAACTTGATATAATCAGAAAGGCTCCCACACCGGTACGGTCTTAAGGTTTCCTGACATATCGGGTTGGCGTTCTCATAGGCAAGATGTTTAATAAATGTGCTCTCATTCTCCCCCTCGCCAATCAGCCGTTCCACGGCATCAGTGAGGCGACTGATGAAATCGCTATAAGGCTCATCAGGGCCCTGTCGGACCTTGGCCAAGGAGGTTGTGGCTGAGCCCTTTGGGGGGAGTCGGCGCCAGACCTTAAGGCCTGCGTTTTGAATTTGAGCTAATAACCCAGGGTGGGAAGGCTGCCTGTGCCTCATTGGAGTCATAGGGACTCCAGCCGAGTAACTTATCTCTCGTCCAAGAGCGCGAGGTTTTGCTTTCACTATTGCTGGGCGGTTTCTCGGCAGTTTTCAACAAAATCTGTTCTCCAGAGGACATATTCACCCCCCGAGAGTGTCGCTCGGGCTAGAGAGATCCAATCATTAGGAGTTAGCCAGCGATCACTCAGGCTTTCAAGTATAGCTACTGTATAAGGAGCCGTGGGCCCGTAATTAGTAACCGCTGCCTTTAAATCTTTTATGTGTTTAAGGTTTAGGCGACGGTATTTCTGATTCTTGTGTTGGGGCTCAGTGTCTGGGTCCTCTGTTTCAGAGTCATTATCTGTAGGGTCTTGATCAGGATTTTGGGAGTCTGGGGGAGTATCATCTTCATCAGGGGAGTTTTCTTCCTCTTCCCCTATATCTTTTGAGGGGGGTTTAGGGCCGCGACTGCGGGTGACCGGGAAGGCAAGGAGAGGGGGTTTGTTTTTAGCCGATAGGGCCTGGGGCGGGGCTTTAGTTTTAGTTTTTCATCTGTTGGGGGGTGATTTTGTTGAGGGAGGAGTATTCTGTTGGGTAGGACTTAGGGTGGAAAGCTCAGCCTCGAGGGCTTGAATTTCTTTAATAAGTTGGACATGCTCTCGTTTCTGCTGTAAAATTTCCTTTAAAGAAGAAACTTCTCGAGCAAGGGTTATTTTAGCTTGTCTGATGGGGTCAGATGGACGGGAGTTAAAATCTGGAAGAGGAGAAGGATGAACTAGGGAATTGGGATTATAGGGGGGGGGGGTCTATGAAGCGCCGGGGCAGTTAGGCGCCAAGGGTCATCATGATAGCGAGCCGCCTCCTCATCTAAGGTTTCTTGTTCTTCGGGGGTTAGGTGACCCGAGTGATCTTTTTTAAAGGTAAGCGAGGGGTAGATATTGGGGATTTTTTCTTGTGGCTTTTCTGGTTCTTTTTTAATATTTAAAGGTTCTTGGTCTTTAGGGGTCTCTGGGGGTTCTCCTGGGAGATCTATAACGACTGAAGGGCATGTTGAGGGGGGACGGGAGTTTTCCTTAAGAATCTCCTCTCCTGTTTTGATGACCTCTTTAACATCAGGGTCCTGAGAATGGATTTTTAGAATGTCATGAATTAGGTTCCAATAAGAAAAGGCAGTAACGGGAATCTTCTTAGGGCCAAAGGCCCGATAAAAATCCTGTAGGGCATCTCCTACCCGTTCCCAGCGTTTTTGATTAATAGTTCCTTCTAGGGGGAACCAAGGGCAGGTATCATGAACAAACTCAAAGAACTGCCTAAGGTCTTTTCTTTTAACCCTTATTCCTCGCGCTCTGAGGGACATCTTGAGACCGTCAAGGAACATTTCATGGGTACTCAAAGAATTCCCCATTATTGGTCGACTGGATGGCTCTCTGAGTGACTTCCTCCCCCACGTAAGCCTCCGGGACGTATAATCCCCGTCCAGGTCGGCCTGAATTTTCCCATCAACCCAGGGATTCAGGCAGAATTACTCTCTTTTCGACTCTACCCTTTACTCCCTTGCTTGCGTGAAACAGTCGGTAGGTATAATCTGCCTACACGGATCCACACAGACTGGAAGACCCCTTTTGCCCTCGTCAGGTGAGTAGGAATTCCCTTTGTTGAATCTGTGAGGTGAACGACCTTTTGTTCAAAGCAAGCTCAAGGTTTTAAGAGTAGGTCTAATTGGAGAGAATTCGCGACAAGAATGGCCGGGCGACGATACTAATTCAAGTGAATCAGAGTTCTCACAGCCGGAGATGGGTACCCTTCACTCTTCCCCAAATCGACAAGTGAGGGCTTATTAGTGGGCAGGAAGGAATCGACCAAGAGAGCCAATAATAGCAGTCGAGCAAAAAGGGGTGAAATGTTCTGAAATCTTGTTTGAAAAATCGTCTACCTACCTTACTCCGATCTGTCTCACGGCGGGTGGGACCATGGCGATCTAGTGCTGAGTCTTCATTCGCGGGTCCTAGCGGCAACTCTGGGGGGGGTGCCTGGCCAGGGCTTCTCCGGTAGACGTTCTCGTCGGGGGTCCCCAGGGTGCCCCACGTTGGGCGCCAATTTGCCCCGGCCCGCGGGGAAACAACGAGGGCACGCAGGAACCACCTAAGAGAATGAAACAAACAAGGAACACGAAGAACGGAGGCAAGACAGGGTTCTGATCAAGCCTCATTTTTTATTCGGGCGTTGCGGTATATAAGCACTCAGGAGGGGAGGGGTAGGATAAGGAGTTACCATGGGATGATTGGTTGGGGACTGGGTATCTATCCTAGCTGATTGGTTATTCTGATGTGGGAGGTTCTTCTGGCCCTTGGCACTCGCGGGCTTCTTTGGCGCGCGTGGGCTTTCTTTGTTCTTGCTCAATCAGGAAGTAAGGCTGACCAAGAAGTGAGACCGAACTCTGCTTTTATGGCTCCCGGCATGAATAGAAGAAAATTTCTTTAACATAGTGAAATATTGGATGAATTCTCATTAAATTGACTGTTACTTCATATTTTCTGAAAGGTTGAGAAGATAAAGTAAAAAATACACAAACAATGTGATATATATATATATATATATATATATATATATGAAAAGAAAAAATTTTATTAAAAGATGTATATTTCTCTACCCAGAATCAAGTTGAAAGCTATTAGACAAAATAAAAACACTCAGTAAGGTGAGTGGTTAAAAAGGTGTGCCACAAGGCAAAACTGTGGAGATAAGACCTGTGGTTGCTGGGTTTAGTTTCAGCAGGCATCCTCAAACTACAGCCCGCGGGCCACATGCGGCCCCCCGAGGACATTTATCCGGCCCGCCAGGTGCCACTGCCTATCTTACTTAGCAGCCGACTCGTCCCGGGCCCGCAGTGCGCATAGGAATTTGTTCATAGTTGTTTTTTTTTAAACTATAGTCCGGCCCTCCAACGGTCTGAGGGACAGTGAACTGGCCCCCTGTTTAAAAAGTTTGAGGACCCCTGAGTTAGGGGGAGAATAAGCAGGGCACAGAGGAATTTTAGGGCTGTGAAAATACTCTGTATGATACTATGATAAATATATGTCATTATACATTTATCCAAACCCATAGAATGTACACCACCAAGAGTGAGCCCAAGGTAAACTATGGATTTTAGGTGATGGTGATGTGACAATGCAAGTTCATTCTTCGTAAAAGAAATGAACCATTATGGCGACTGATATTGATAGTGGGGGAGGCTATACATGTGTGAGGGCTATAAATGTGTACATGTTCTATAATAAATGATTACTTTTTAAAATCAAAAATTAACAAATACCACATAATTCATTGATCTTTAGTGATACTACCAAAAGAATGGGTTTTCTCCAAACCTTAAACCCTCAGGTCTTTATTTATTTATTTACTTATTTGGGGGAATTTACATTTAGTCCAGTTTTATAGTCATTAGTACCTTGTCTTTCTGCTAGAACAGTGTTGTATTTAACTTGCCATGTTCAGCACCAAGAAAGTACTTCGTGAATTTTACTTTATTAAATATTCCTGTAATTAAATTTCAAATTATAAAAAATTTATATTTAAGAACAATCTGATATTTACAACCAAGAAACCAAAGAGCATTATAATTGTCCCAATATTTTGATAAAGATCACATGACTTAAACTATAAACTCAATATTAATTATACTTTCTAACATTTGTTATGTTTAATAGATTTTAGCAACTTTAAAAAGTAAGTAATGTGAACCAAAACTGGTTGAATCAGCTGTACCTTTTTGTGGCTCAACCCCAGGCCAATTTATCATTCATCAGACAGAATATGTACAGAATCCACTGCCTATAATACTTTTAGGAGAATGTTTTTATTTAAGATTAGGGGAGGGGGGGGGACAAACTTTTAGGGCAGAAGATGATTTACTTTATACTGAAATAGTCATAAAATATGTTTTAACATTTTTTAATGAATGAAAGAACCTACCCTGGCAAAACTGCCTCGGGACATGGAAGTTATGAAGATGGGCAACAAATGACAAAGTCAGCCCTGAGGTCATCAGGCGATAAACACAGTTTGCAGAAGAAAAGAAGACAGAGGAGTCTAGAATTTTAGTGAGAGTGTTGCATAAGTGGATAATGGTGTGGATTTTGAGACAGCAAAGCCTAGTCAAGAGAAAAGAATTGAAAAAAGACAAGATTGAGAAGAAGCAAAAAAAAAAAAAAAAAGTGAGTGGGTACAGGGAAGTGAAAGAAATGGCAAGTAAAGAGAGTGCAGTTGGAGATGAGGAACATCAAAAGTGAGATCTTAGAGATGTACCATGACAAGGCAAAGACAATTGTGCTGGTGGGAGCCAGTGATTCAGGGTGATGAAGGTAAAGAACTGTGAGGTATGGAAGTAAATCTTAGATAAACAAGGAAACCAGGGGGTCAGAAAATTCAGGGAGCACCAAATAATCTATTTCCCAATGAACCTCTTTCACTAACTAATACAGAAAAATTAGGTTCTTGCACAGTTACAGGAAGAGTACAGAACTTGATGAATGAGATGACTGGGTTCCAGGTTCGCTTTATCACTAACCTGGTATCAATTAGATAGATAAACTCTTAGATATGTGTCACATATAGAAATGATTCTATTATTACTACCTTTGCTGAAAGCAAAAGGCTTGACATTTTTGATCCCTTGATGTATCTCCAAGCTCTCATTCCTGTTTTTTTCTTGATTCTATCCAGGGTGTGATATTGATGACATTATAGGACCTGTTTGCACCATAGTTATGAGTCCAAAGGGTTAAGAGGAAGATAAAACTTATAAATGAATATAAACACACAGGTACAAGAAGAATGGATATTCCTTGTTTTATTCAAAAGGAGAATGCTTTTTGCTATCATCACATCACTTCTCCCTTTTCAGTAATAAGCCATGAAAGAATATACTTCCACTTTTCCATTTCTTGCTTTTTGAAGTTAATTTCCAATCCTAACTGTAAATCAAAAATGGTGCAATCTTTTGATATGTTACCGAGTAATGAAAATTTAATGTACATAATATCTTCCCTTTTTTAAGTGCTTTGTTCAATTGCAGCAGAAGTAGCTGTGAATGATGGCTGAGTTAAGAATAAAAAGTAACATCAAAGTAATGTCTGTCATTACGATTTCAAACAGCATGTACCACTTGGAAAGGTTTTGGTGAAATATAAAAAAGTATTCGACTAACTGAAATAGAACATAGGCATATAGAAAGTGATGTATCCTATACATTGCTGAATTTTATATAAAGTCTAAAGGATAATTTTGAAAATGAACAAGCCCATTGGACATTAAATTCTTGCATGATTGTGTGTGTGTATGTGTGTGTGTGTGTGTGTGTGTGTGTGTGTGTGTGTGTGTGTTAAAATTTGGGTCACCATTGTTCAATTACAAATGCCTCATATAGGTTGTCAGCTTCAAATAGAAATGTGCTTTTTTGGAAGCACCAAGCTCAGGGAGGATTCCTGCCTCCACAACCGCTATGCTGGTATGGAGGTGTAGTGGGGTAGGCTGCCAAAAAAAAAAGGGAAGCCTGAAGTAGCTAGGGAGGGACACATCACCCCTCACAGGTCACGTCTTCATACTCTGCAGAGCATCTCAAACCAATATTCACCACTGACTGCTGGGGTTCTTTTTCTGGCATTAGGAAGGGTTCAGCAATCTGGAGAAATGCTGTGTGTAACTAAAGTAAGAGTCCAGAGACAAGATAATTTTAAAAGGCATTGAGGGTCAGAGGAGCCTTGCTGAAGAAACTAAGTTCTCCTTGTCTCAGGACCCCTTGCTATTTATTAACACAAATTGTCCTAAGGCAAGGTGGAGATATACACATCAAAGGGTAGGGTTTCGTACAGAAGCTTTGTCAGATTGGGGAATAGCCTACGGCTGTTCAGGTGTTTGGCCAACAGGAGGCAATAACATGTAGATTGAGATGCCCTGAGCTGTCTGGCAGTAAACAATCATCCTTTTCAGGTTTGGGGAAATGCCTTTAGCCATTCCTAACAGGCGATAACATATGTGACTCAGCCCTTGTTGAGTCACCAAGTTCCATCAACCTTTTGATGAAGCTCTTGCAATTATGACATGCTGGAATTGCCTTCCAGCAACTGACAGTGGATCTATGAATTCCTAGATTTAATGTTAATTTGGAGAACACTCCAAGTCACTCGATGAAAGTCAGATTTCTATGGCAATGGTGGGCTTTTATTGGAAGTGCAAGCAGGCTATTTGGACAACAGTCCTCAATGCCAATAAGCTCTTAAATGTGCATATTAATAGACTTCTGAGGAGAAGAGAGGTCTATTTTGCTGCCAGAAAAGTAATGTGTTTTATATCAAAGGCTGTCCAAAGCACATACAATGAAACTCCTAACAACACTGGCATAAGTGGTGAGCTGAGCCTACTTTGTTTCAGTGAATCCCGAAAGCCTCAGAAGAAGAAAGGATAGCCACCCACACCTCGAAGAGCAGAGAGGGAAGGCAGACCAATTGGAAACTGCAAGGACCCTTTGTCACATCAAACTTCCAGGAGAACCAGTCCCAGGTCCTGGGAGCTCCCTGACTCAGAGCCCTGATAAGATGCTATCAGCAGGCCCCTCTAAGTACTTTAAGCACTTTAAGCAGATCAGTGGGACAATTACCATAAAGAGTGAAAGATATGGGCTTTTATTGATGGGAGATTAATATTGACCACAAGGCTATTGATTTTTCTCTGCATCTTATTTCTGATGGTAAATTTGCTTCACAGCCACCTGAGGTTGGTTGGTTGGTTGGCTTGTCATTGTATTATAGAGTGAGTGAGAATATATTCAGGAAAAAAAATTATTTCAATGCATCATCCTGCTTTTCAGTATATGTGTGATTCTGTGTGCTTATTTTTCTCATGGAAATGTTAGGAAACAGTGTTAGTATAAATGGTACTAGCCAAAGATTGTTATACTATTATTTATTATGTCTACTATATTCCAGGCACTGCACTAGCCATTACCTGGATAGTGTAATTTAACTCTCACAAAATTATAACCAAGATATGTATGCTAAACTCACACTTCAGATGAGCAAACTGATGTCCAGAAAGATTGGGAAACTTGCACAAGGTCACTCAGTGGTGAAGTGGGGATTGGAGCCCTATGTATATTAGTATTTCTGTATAATTCTGAAAGTCATTTTACATCTACTCCATTAATTATTTAACAATTATTCATTGCAAAGATATTGGAGAAGTAGAATTCAGGGTATTCAACAGATAATCATATCTAAAGACTATTTAAAGAGAAAAAGACAGAATGAAGTCTGAACTATCCATCCTAGATCACTAAGAGGATGATAATGGCTTTAAATGAGATGGGGAAAGAATGAAAACAAACATAAGAATAGCAGTAGGTATGAAATGACAAGTTTAGTTTGGAACAGTTTGTTTTTATTTTGAATTAAAAAAAACATATTTAGATTATTAAAGTGATGTATTAAGAGAAAGAAAATTTGGGGGGAGAAAAGAAGAGGAATAATAAATCATTCATAATGCCACTTCTTCCAACACAATTATCCTCAACATTTTGTCTTCCAATATTTTTACATATATCTTTTTGCTTTTAATTATTGTTCAAGTGCACATAGCAAGATGCCTTTTTCTTTGAATGATGTGACATTTCAAAGACATTGCTATATAATCTTTATACTTATCATTTTTTCATGGATAGCTTCTATCTTATCTATATTTTCTTTTATTGTTGGGCATTGTGCTTACTTTTTGGTATTTTAAATCATCTTGTGTTGAATACATTTATGTACTCTTCTTCTTAGGGTAGATGCTCTGAAATATAACTCTGTTGGGTTCATTTCTGTTTGTTTAGTGCTAGTGAATTCAAGTAAAATATTTATTAAATATGTGAGTTGTGAATCTAGCATTCAGGAGAAAAGTCAAGGCTAGACATACAGATCTCAGGGGAGAGATGCAGATATGAGAGGTAGGTGTAATCATGGGCACTATAGGAGTTTTTCCTATATGACCCCTAATTCTTTGACACTTCTCCCAATGAGAAGTGAGATCTATGCTCCTGACCCATGAGTCTGGAAGGACTATAACTGCTTTCAAGAAAAGATTTTAATGGCTGGGGGGGGGGGGGGGGGCACGTCGGTGGAGGGGAGATGGCTGAAATGGCAAAAAGCAGATGTCGCTATGTAATAATCCAAATCTAAGTCCTAAGAGGTTATGCAGCCTCTGCCTGCTTCTCTCTTGGCATGCTCACTTGCTGGACTTTTCCAGTTTCCATGAGAAGCCCTGGCCACAGAGAAGCCACATCTAGGGGCTCTGATTACAGCTCAGATAAAACTATCTTTCAAGTTATCCCAACAAATGACCCAGATATGTAATATAAGCCTTCAAATGACCTCAGTTTCCCATTGTTTGAATCATATCCCAGCTATCAGAATGTTTCTGATATGATAATGTGGAACAGGGGCAAGCCATGCTCACCATGCCTGTTTGAATTCCTCACCCACAGGTTACATGAGCATCATAAAATGGTCGGTGCTTCATAACTTCCAGTTTAGGGCAGTTTGATATACAGCAATCACTGGGACAGAATTTGGTTCCATAAAGTGGGTTCTGCTGTAACCAAATCTAAAACTGTGGCATTGGATTTGGAATAAAGTGATGGACAGAAGCCTCCTGAGCCTCATGGAGGCTGTCACTGGGGGCTGGAAGAAAAGTGAAGATATAGTAAAATTAATGAACAAGGAAAGAGGAATTATAGAGTGTTGAAGGTGTCATATAGTTTTTAACACCCTAAAATAAAATGAAAGTAAAAGAGATAAATTAAAGAATGAATTACTGTTTTTTAGTATAATTTAGAAGACATGTATGCACTAAAACCTTATTTAATATCATGGAAAGGTTCTTGGAACTGCAGTGAAACCATGTATAACCAAACCAGTTTTACCATAGGCTCATTGATAAAAGCAAGAGTTAAGTTCCTGTGGTATCTCATTCATGACATGATGTTACTCAAGGACCTCCTGTGCTTAGGAAGAAATGTAACAGCTAATGAACTTGAGGGTGTGTAACCACTAGCAAAGTGTCCTCAAAATTAGAAATGACCTCAGGGAAAAATTCAAATCCTAGATGCTATTGAGAAAATGTGGTGAAGAAAATTCCGAACCTATAAAATCATGAGAATAATAAAGTGATAGTTGTGTTATGCCACTAAGATGAGATTTTTCAGAATAAGAGCACCATGGATAGGAAAGGAGAAACAATTTGCGCCCTGAGAGAAAGAGGAAAAACATTTTTCGTAAGCAGAATCAGAAGAGATATTCTTTAAAAGAAGAGATTGCTCATTAGCACTAAATAAAATATAACTTCTTCGACTCAACATAATTATATTGAGATTCAGCCATGCCATTTATTGTATTCCATAGTATGGACATACCACAATATGGTTATTCATTCACCCTTTGGAAAACACGTGAGTTATTTCCAGATTTCGGTGATTAATGTCACTATAAACATCCATGTACAGATTTTTGTGTGAATCTAAGTTTTCATTTCTCTAAGATAAATTCCTAGAAGTGGGGTGCTGAGTCATATGGGTTATACATATTGACCTTTGTAAGAAACTCTCAGACTGTTTTCCATAGTATTAGAACTATTTTGCATTCTTACCAGCAATGTAAGAGGGTTCCATTTGCTCCACATGGATCATCACTTGGTATGGTCAGTATTTTTTTTAGTGGTTCTTATAGGTGTGTAATGGTATCTTATTGAGATTTTAATTTGTATGTACTTAATGACTAATGATCTTTTCATTTGCTTATTTGCTTATCTTTTATCTTCTTGGTGAAGTCACTGTATAAATCTTTTGCCCATTTTTTAATTGGGTGCACTAAATCCTTATATAATATCATGGAAAGGTTCATTTCCTGTTGAGTTTTTAGAGTTCTTATTTCTGTATATAAATTATTGGTCAATATGTGATTTGCAAATGTTTTCTCTCAATCTGTAGTTTGTCTTTTCAAGTCTCTTAACTGTGTTCTTCGAAAAGCAAAATTTTAAAATTTTTATAAAATCCAATTTACCAATTTTTCCTTTATTGATAGTTTTTGCCAAACCTAGCAGTCAGGGCTTATTTACAAAGAGTCAGAATGAGAGATTTTTTTTTTAGAATATTGGCTCTATACTGTATCCTGTTTGTAGTTGGGGTTACAAAGAATCTGTGTACATATATAGACACACAGAAATACCCTCCAAAAATGTTAATGTAAATTTTTAAAAAATATTTCACATTTAACTAATATATCTGGAAAGAAAATGAATGTAAATGATAATCTTATTTTTATTAAAGAAGATATAAAACAGTATAAAAAAGCAGCCTTTAATCCTGACATATCTGTAAACATGAAAGTGGTAGAAGTTTATATTCTGACACTCCTCTATTGTTTAACATCATGTATATGCTAATTATGAGAAGGCTAAAAGGGGCTAATTCCAATGTAACCCTGATATTCGGGGCTAGTGATCTGAATCCAAGCCAGCAAGCTCAGTGTACATTCCTGATAACCTATAATTAAGTCCCTCTCTCCTTCCCAGATACTGGTCTTGCAGAACCTGTTACTGTGAACAGTGCACTGCCCCAGAGGGAGGGTTATTAATGCTAGCGCCAGGCCAGACCATCGATATGGCCTGGAGATCCCCAACACCTGGGGGCCTTCTTGTAAGGCCCGCGAAAAGGAACAGAAGCATAGTCCATGTTTGTGGGACAAAGATCACAGGGAGGGAGATATAAAGGAAAGCCCCATGCGTGTTCCTTCACTCAGATTTGGAAGGCTGTTCCCTGAGTCCACTGGCGTATTAAACAGTGTCCCTCCTTTTTTTCTCAGAAGCGTCTTTGGTTTTCTTTGGTCTTCTGCAACAGCTGGTTCCCTGACCGGGAAACCAACCGCGCTTACCTTTTTTTGGCCTCCAGTGAGGTGACAGGGCTTGGGGCCCGGGGGCACAGGATAGGCCTCCAGAAGGCGCTCCCTGCTGATTTTAGCAGAATTGAACGAGGGGACTCCTGGCGCTCCCGGACCTCAGCCTAGGACCCAGCCAGTGGAGAAAGTGGATGGACACTTCTGGACCTGTCGACAGAATTGGTAATGTAGGGGCCCCAGTCAGTCAGGCCCACTCCAGTGAGTGGAAGGGGGAGCTTGATCACCTTCCCGGAAGTCATAGGACTTCATCAGTTAAATTGGTCAGGAATCAGGAATTGGGTGGACTGTGTTTTTAAACTCTGAGTGAATGTCTAGTGAAAGTGTGTGAGTGTGGAGGGAAAGGGCCTGCCCTCTCTTATCCTTTGTGTGGCTCCACGACCTTGGTTACGGAGTCTGAGTGGGCCCCAACTTTTGGTTCCGCGATTTGTCATATGGCATAACGGTGACTCACCCCCACGTGGAGGTGACCAGGCCCCAGGGTTTATATGGGTGCACCTTAGCTAAGACAAATCTAAGCTCCCAAGGGAAGCAGCCAGGCGGGCACCTGAGTGAGGATCTGTGAAAACAGGTCACCCCCTCCCTTGTCTGTCTCTCACCACCGATCATCATGGGGTCGGGACAAAGTAAACCCACTGTTCTCAATTGCATGTTGAAAATTTTTGAAAAGGGTTTCAATGGAGACTATGGCATTAAAATGAACCCCAAAACACTAAGGAAATTCTGTGAATTAGAATGGCCAGCCATCGGGGTCGGCTGGCCCTCAGAAGGCTCCTTAGATAAGGGACTGGTCGGGGCAGTCTGGAATGTAGTCACAAAAGACCCTGGACACTCAGATCAGTTTCCCTACATAGACAGCTGGTTAGAAATTGCTCAAACCTTGCCACCTTAGGTCTGGTTCTGCGTGTGTAACAAGGGACACAGTAAAGTTTTAATAGCAGAAGTGAATAGGCAGGCAGGGCAGGAGCAGGCTAAGGAAAAGCAGGCAGGAGAAGAGAAAGCAGAAGAGAAGCAGGCAGGAGAAAAGAAACAGGTCCCTCAGAAGGGAACCCAACCCCCTGTTCTGCCAGGACCCCCTGAGGAAGTCCCGCCAGTTTTACCACCTCCATATGTGCCACAGGCAGCACCAAGTGCTCCCCCTGCTGGTCTGGAACCTCCGCAAAGTCTAGAAACACCGCCTCCTCTCCGTCTCTCCTCAACCGGGTTCTCCAGAGCCAGTTGGGCGGCACTTGCGTTCAGCCGATCAAGGGCCTAAGCCACAACCAGCACATCAGATGCCTCTCAGGGAGATTCGGGGTGCCCAAGTGCTTGGTGAAGATGGGACCTTGCAGGAGGGAAGGCCAGTCTATTATTATCAGCCTTTTACCACAAGTGACATCCTGAATTGGAACATCACACCCCAGCTTATTCTGAAAAACCTCAGGCCATGGTAGACCTCCTAGAAATGATTTTCCAGATCCAGAAGCCCACCTGGGTGGACTACAAGCAGCTCCTTTTCACATTCTTTAACACTGAGGAGTGCATGAGAGTAGTATCAGAGGGTCGGAAGTGGCTCCAGACCCAGGCCCCTGCAGGAATATTAGATACAGACAGATGGGCCAGGGAGGCCTTCCCAGATGAGGAACCTGATTGGAACTCGAACTCAGAAGATGGAAGGGCCAGGCTAGAAAGATATCGGCTGGCCTTCCTCCAGGGGGTCAGGGCTGGAGCCAGAAGCCCACCAATATGGCTAAAATCTCTGAAGTTTTCCAGAAGCCTGATGAAAGTCCAGCAGCTTTCTATGAGAGACTATGTGAGGCATACCGAATCTACACTCCCTTTAACCCTGAGGCCCCGGACACTCAAACCATGGTAAATGCCGCTTTTGTAGGCCAAGCCCAGCCTGATATCAGGAGAAAATTACAGAAGCTGGAAGGGTTTCCAGGAAAAAATGCCACCGAACTGCTGGAAATAGCCAACAAGGTTTTCATCAACTGAGACAGTGTGGCAAGGAGGGAGGAAGAAAAGAAAATACAAAGAAGGGCCAATATAATAGCAGCAGCTTTTAGAGGCTCAGGCTTCCAGACAGATCAGAAAGGGAAGCAAGAATACAGATCAGGGGGAAAAGGAAGAGTGAGCCTGAGACGAGACCAGTGTGCCTATTGTAAGGAGACAGGACACTGGAAGAATGAATGTCCCAAACGACAAAGTAAGAAAACTGGACCACCTTTTCTGCCCAGTCACTATCAACCAGAGCCACCTGGAGCAGATCTCACTGGGCTAGCCATGGCTGATTCCGACTAGGGCAGACTGGGCTCTTTTCAGCTAGGCCCCTACGAGCCCATGGTCTGAATGAAAATTGGGGGCCAGACTGTGGACTTTATGGTTGACACAGGAGCTGAGAACTCAGTAGTCACACAGAAAATAGTGCCTCTCTAGGGAAAGGAGGTCACCATTATTGGAGCCACTGGGGACCAGACCCATAGACAATTCTGCTGGTCTCGCCAATGCCAACTTGGCGGCCATCAAATAATTCATGAATTCCTGTACTTGCCAGACTGCCCAGTGCCTCTAATGGGTAGAGACCTTTTAGCCAAAATGGGTGCAGAAATCACTTTTGCTCCAAATGGCTCAGCACAGCTTCGCCTAAGTGAGGAGACCTCCCCAATGATCCTGTCCCTAGCAGTGAGAAGGGAGGAAGAATGGAAACTTTATAACCCCCAGTCAAAGACCTCACCATTAGAACCTGAATTAGAAAAAGAATTCCCACTGGTCTGGGCTGAAGGAAATCCTCCAGGCCTGGCTAAGGACCATGCCCCAGTGCTGATTGACTTAAAGCCTGGGGCACAGCCTGTTAAAGTCTGCCAATATCCAATTCCAAGAGAAGCACGCCTAGGAATCCAGGTTCACTTAGACTGGCTGCTTCAGTGGGGACTTGTTAAATGATGCAGGTCTCCATGGAACACGCCACTCTTGCCTGTCAAAAAGCCTGGGACTAATGACTACCGCCCTGTCCAGGATCTACGGGCTGTTAATGAGGCTGTTATAACCCTGCATTCAGCACTGCTGAACCCCTACACTCTTCTGGGACTCATCCCATCAGAGGTGGAATGGTTTACATGCCTAGATCTGAAAGATGCCTTTTTCTGCCTTAGACTAGCTCCTTCCAGCCAGCCTCTTTTTGCTTTTGAATGGGAAAACCCAACTACAGGGGCCAAGGAGCAGTTCACCTGGACCAGACTGCCACAAGGGTTCAAGAACTCCCCTACACTTTTTAGTGGAGCACTAGCATCTGATCTAAGTTCCCAGGATAGGACTTGGGGTGTGTTCATTTTTTTTTAATTAATTTATTTATTTTAATTGTTTGAAGTATTACAAATAGTAGTACATATTGTCTCCTTTTTTTTTTTTTTCCCCATTGACCTCCCCCCGGCCTCCCCTTCCCCCCAGTACATGCCTTTACCTGCCCCCTCCCCCAGTGTCTTTTATCCATTGGTTATGCTTATATGCATGCGTACAAGTCCTTCGGTTGATCTCTTACAGCCCCCGCCCCCCAAGTTCCTCTGCCTTCCTGCTGTAGTTTGACAGTCTGTTCAATGACCTGCATTGCCACCATGTGCCCACCATCCAGATATCATTGCTGACATGTACACATAAGGAACTGTTTGACATTGAAACGGGGACTCAGAACTGTTGGACATTGAAATTGGGACTCAAACATTTTTTGTTATTATATGTTTATTTCTAGTCTGCAGAGGCAAGATTTTTTAAAGGAAAGAAATAGGGAAAAAATAGATACAGAGGCAAAGAAGCATTGGGGTGTCTTCTACTCCAATATGTAGACGACCTCCTACTGGCTAGCTCCACATGAGCTCAGTGCTGGGAGGGAACACGAGTCCTTCTGAGACTATTAACTGAAACAGGTTATCGGGTGTCTAAGAAAAAAGCACAGATTTGTCAGAAAGAAGTCAAGTATCTAGGCTTTCGGATCACCCAAGGGAAACGAAGGCTAGGGACTGAAAGAAAGCAGGCAGTATGTGCCATCCCAGTCCCTAGCACCCGGCGGCAGATTCGGGAATTCCTGGGAGTGGCAGGATTCTGTCGAATTTGGATCCCAGGGTTTTCAGACCTGGCAAAGCCTCTCTATGAAGCTTTAAAAGGAGAAGGCACCCATCAACTGGGGTCCTGAACAGGAGAAAGCCTTCATCACCATAAAGGCAAAGCTCACTGAGGCCCCAGCACTAGGGCTATCAGATGTGACACGAGACTTTAATCTTTTTGTTCATGAGAACAGCAGGGTAGCCCTAGGAGTTCTAACCCAGGAGTTTGGACCCTGGCAAAGACCAGTAGCCTATCTCTCCAAGCAGGTTGACCCAGTAGCCTCCGGGTGGCCCCCATGTCTCAGGGCCTTTGCAGCCACTGCATTGTTAGTCAAGGAAGCGGATAAGCTTTACCTTAGGACAAAATTAAATGTAAAAGTACCTCATGCTGTTGTCACCCTGATGGAAGCAAGGGGGCAGCACTGGCTGACTCATGCTCGAATGACTCAATATCAAGGCCTATTAAGTGAGAACCTGCGGGTACGATTAAAAGCAGTGAGAACTCTTAATCCTGCCACCTTTCTACCCGTTGCTGAGGAGGCCCCTGAGCATGACTGCCTGGAAGTCCTAGAGGAGGTTTATACCAGCCGGCCAGATCTAACGGATAGGCGCCTGCCAAACCCGGGCTTGGTATTGTTCACAGATGGCAGCAGCTTCTTAGATGAAGGAAAAAGACGAGCCAGATATGCAGTGGTATCAAACTTTGAGACAATCGAGGCACAGGCTCTGCCTGAAGGATGGTCAGCACAGAGGGCAGAACTTTGGGCCCTTGCCAGAGCCTTAGAACTCAGTAAAGATAAACGTGCCAACATCTACACTGACTCGCGCTATGCCTTTGCTACCCTGCATATCCATGGGGCCATATATAAGGAAAGGGGGCTTTTGACGGCTGGAGGAAAAGGAATCAAAAATCAGAATGAGATTTTAAAGTTACTAGAAGCAGTCTGGGAGCCCAAGGAAATAGCCATCATCCATTGCAAAGGTCACCAGAAAGGGAAAGACTCAGTGTCAGAAGGAAACCAACGTGCTGATGCCACAGCCAAGCTGGCTGCTAAAGAACAAGTGGCACCATCATGGATCATGTTGGCCCCCGAATTACCTGAACCTCCAAAGCACACTCCTCAGAAAGAGGAATGGGCCCAGCAAGAAGGGGCAAGAGAACAAAGGAAGGCTGGTGAATACTCCTAGATCATAGGGTCTATGTCCCAGAACAGTTAACCCATAAGGTAGTCCTCCAGCAGCATGAACTTACGCATTTAGGAAAGACTACCCTAGAAGCTTTGTTAGGCACATACTACCTAACTGCCCGTCTTCCCTCCTTGTGTGCCTCAGTCTCTCAACGTTGCCTCCTCTGTGCTCAGAACAATGCCAAACAGGGTCCTGTGGGACCAATAGGAGTTCAGCACGGTGGGCAAGCTCCTTTTGAGGACTTAGAAGTAGATTTTACAGAAATAGGGCATAGCAGAGGAAATAAATACCTGCTAGTTTTTGTTTGCACCTTTTCAGGCTGGGTCGAGGCATATCCCACTCGCATGCAAAAGGCGAGAGAAGTCACTAAGGCATTGCTGAAGGATATAATTCCACGGTATGGAATGCCTTGGCCATAGGGTCCGATAATGGCCCAGCCTTTGTAGCAGAAATAGTACAACAGGTAGCTAAAGCTTTAGGAATTAAATGGAACCTACATATAGCCTACAGGCCTCAGAGTTCAGGGAAAGTAGAACGCATGAACCAGACTCTAAAGCAGACTGTGGCTAAGCTATGCCAAGAGATAACCTTACCCTGGACAGATATCTTGCCTCTTGTACTTCTGTGGGTATGCTGTGTCCCAAGGGCCATGGTAGGTTTCTCTCCCTTTGAAATTCTATATGGCAGATCCCCTCCCTTAATTCAGCCAAAGGGAGATTTGGGGAAAATAGGGAACTTAGAAATCCAGAAACAACTACAAGGACTTGGAAAAACTGTCTTTGAGGTACACAGATGGGTTACTGACTGACTATCCATCTCTCTAGGAACAGCCATACATCCTTATAAACCTGGAGACCACGTTTGGGTAAAGGACTGGAAAAGGGAGCCCCTCACGCCTATCTGGAAGGGACCCTATCCAGTCATATTAACCACCCCCACAGCTCTCAAGGTTGCAGGACTGAATACCTTGATCCACCACTCCCCGGTGAAGGCAGCCCACCAGCCGAGTGATGCCCAGCCTGAGTGGAAGGTGACCTCTGACCAGAAACACCCCCTGCGGATCACTCTCAAGAAGACAGCGGATCTGGCCGATCAACCTGCTCCAAGGAATTCAGAAATGCCCTGATGAATTCTCCCTAACACTAATCTCTCTTTCTTATCTCCTCCTAAAGAGTGCCATTGGAACCCGAGACTAGCACCATGAGGAGAACTCATCTGTTCTTGCTGGAACACAGAAGCACCATAAAATTACTGCTTCCCACACAGCAAGGAAACAAAGGCCTCATCATGGATTGCTGGACTGCACTTTGTCATGTATCCTTGGCTACATCTGCCTGGCAGGAATAGCCATAATACTGCTCTTTGTCCTAGCGGTTCACTGTTGTGGACCACCACTAAATAGAAATAGAGGGAATAACATGCTTCCACTAATAATATTAGCTAGCACATACTTACCTCCCATAGGGACCACTGCCACGTGTCCTTGCTTAGAAATTCACTACCCAAATATGCTAGACCGGGAAGCCTATGGGAAAGACCCATCAAGCCAGATGTTTGTTAGCTATACTTATCAGCCTGCAGCATGTTATCACTCCACTACCAAATGCACATGGGGGGGTGGGGGGAATTGTATTGGATGGAAAAAATGATAGGATCTGTCACGGCCAATGTGCAGCTAATTAATGTTGCTCCTATTTGTTTCAGCAGTACCCAGGGCCAACATCCAACAGGTCGCCATCCAGATGAACTATGTAACTCTATCCTCAAGGCTGAAAACACCACCTACCCCTGTGCTCCCCTGCAGGAACATTTTATGTGTGTGGGACCGCTGCTTACCTCTGTCTGCCTGCAAACTGGACAGGAATGCCTTTAAACTTCAGAATTCCCTATAAACCCCTCACGGGATGCTAACCCCTTTGTCATCGCCCCTTTCCAGCTGGAAGCAGTTAAGAGCGGTCGTCATCCATGTTCACCATAACATCCTGTAGTCATTGTACCACAAGGCTAAGAGAAGCTTGTGGGACAAGGCGGGGTGGGGGGAGAATGAGAAGGCTAAATCTGAATCCAAGCCAGCAAGGTCAGTGTACATTCCTGATAACCTATAATTAAGTCCCTCTCTCCTTCCCAGATACTGGTCTTGCAGAACCTGTTACTATGAACAATGTTCCTTCACTCAGATTTGGAAGGCTGTTCCCTGAGTCCGCTGGTGTACTAAACAGTGTCCCTCCTTTTTTTCTCAGAAGCGTCCTTGGTTTTCTTTGGTCTTCTGCAACAATTATATACTACTCTCAACAGCTAACCAATAACAAACGAATCAGTTCTTTCAGGAATTTTGCTCAGTAGAAAAGACATTTAAGTTCCTATCGTGTAATGTCAGCACTCTGGACTCTGAAAAGATACTTAAAGTATTATGGATGCTGATGTTTCTCATACGTCTGCTTGATGGTACACAGGAAAAATGGCTTGTGGAGACTGGTCCAATTGCAAGGTTTCCTTACAACAAATGATCCCCTAGCAGGAGCCTAAGTAACCCAAAACATTTAAGACCTTTCAAAACCATTCAGATTATTGATTCAGGAGAAGATAAACAAAATCTAACAATTTGGTCTTTTTCTCTGCCTTTATACAAGTCAAGGCCTAAAAATCGCAAAAGTCCCTTCTAATTGGTTTCATTGTTTTGTTTATTGTGGTTATCACAGTGCAGTTAGCATTTGCATTTCTAATGGACTATCTTGACATTTCATTTGGTTTTAAATTACCCTTAATGGTTTTCTATGTTTCACCATAAGCGGTGATTCCATTCTAAGGGAGTCACCTCTACTTGCAGAAGAATTGCTTTTTCCTCCTATGGCCTGAGAAGGTGGAAATATTAAAGTGTGGGTTTATACATATATTAAAAGGTATATATATATTCACTCTCATCCTGCCATTAGCAACACAGAAGTCATACTGGGAGCTAACCAGAGTGGACTGCCTGCATAGTCCTGTGTATGTCCAGCATTTTCTCACTTCTATGGCTTTTCTTATGTGATTTCCTCCTCTGGAACACCCTTTCCCACCATTCCCCACAGAGCCATCCTGAATTCCAAAAGCTGGAACACAGCTCCCTCCCCATCTTAAATGTCACTGTCTTGTTGAGATACCACTGTTATTTTAGTATTAATTGAATCATTCTTCACATATGGTTTGTTACATATTGATCTCTATGTCCATTCAACTCCAGTTTCTTGTAGAAAAAGATCCTGCCTTATTCAATTTTCTGTCTCTCAAAGTGCTTTGAATGCTGCGTCCTTTGTCTGATCAGTGACTTGCAAGTGTTTTCTCCCCGTTTGTGGCTTATATTCTCACTCTTCGTTGTTTTCTTCAAAAGCAGCAAACTTTGTAACTTTAATGAGGTCCAATTTATTAATGTTTTTCTTTTATGGATAGTGTTTCTGGTGTCATCTATATCTAAAAACTCTTTGCCAAAATGAGTTATTACAGGTTGGAAGGTACATCTATCTAAAAGGGTCAGTGTGATGGAATATTTGGGGAATGTTGTAATTGTTCTGCATCCTATTTGTGGTGGTAGTTACAAGAATCTGTGTGTATATTAAAACTCATAGAACTGTACACAAAATATTTATTTAGCACTTTCTAAAGTGCATCAAATATATTTGCTTGGCTTAAGTGTATCACTAAAGAAATCACTTTTTTTAAACTTATCTTGATAACTTCCTAACCATAAGTCACACTCTCAGGCGCCCAGCAAGCTAAGGGAGCTGAATAATTAGTGTTCCTCAATCAGCAGTCTAGGTTAGGCATCTACTCTATGCAAAAGTACTTTCCCCCTTTTTTTTTCAAATTGCCTCAAACGACAGCCAGAATGTCCCAGTAACCCATGAACTGTAACAAAGTATAATCATAGCCCAGCTTTGGAGACTTTCTTATTCTCCCCCTCCCCCGCCCCACCTACCCCATAAATTTGGAGTGATGGGAAAAGATGCCCCATCCACACTGCTACTCCACATTATTAGCCTCTTCCTAGAAGGAAAAGAGTGATGTGCACACAGGAAGAAGAGACAGAAAGCAGAGGACTAACTTCTCAATGTCTTTTTGCTCCCTTCTTCAAAGTCTGTTTTGGGGAGAATCTGGAACACTTCCCCTTTAAGGCATCCGGGGTGCAGCTTCTTGGTATATTCAGCTCTGAACAGTCTGCCAGGGGCCCCGCCACCTTGCACATTGGTCTGGCCCACATTGCAGAGGGCTGGTTATCTCCTGGCTACCTGAGTAACTTTGCAGGATTACTTCTACACTGGAGATGAAGGTTGGCAAACACAGAGCAGGAAATGCTGATGGGCTCCCAGATCTCGCACGTGAAAAGGAACATCACTGCTCCTGACCTCAAAGCCTGACAGTTTCTCACAGTGAAGCCTTGTCTCCATTTCCTTGGCTATGTGCCAAAGAGGAAATAGGACAAAATTTATGAACATTGCCCCAAATTTGCCACACCAAGGTTAAAACAATTTTAAAAACAGATGGAAAACAGGAGAAATTCTCTTGGGTGAGCACAGATTCACTCTGTAATTCAATCACCCTTTATTTTCAGTCAGGGGATCTTTCTCGGGAGAGAATGAATGAACCCTTCCTCTAATAACTCAGTCACCTTATTTTGATGTGATGGCCCAGGTATATTGCCATCATAAGAAGACAGGCTGCTCAAAAATGTCACGTTGACTTATGTGCATGATTGATTATGGCACCTATGGTACCTTAAGGTCCTTGGGCTCCTGCACAAAATCTAAATTTATAGCAATTAAGCTAAATCCATTAATTAGTAAGATGAATTAGAGGTTCAATCTTCTACTGATCTAGAAGAAAACTGGAAGGCCTGTGTAGTTGGTTCTTAGACCTTGCTCCTAATAAATTACACACAGTTCTTTGCAGCATTGTGTGTATACTCCACCCTTTCCTAAGTGACGTTCAGTTGAGCCCACATGGCTCTGTGATAACATAGAGCCAATTAGCCCGAGACAGCAGTGAAATGGAATTCTGATTGCAAACTCCTTACAGCATAGCAAAACTCTCCATGAAAGCCTATAGAAACGAAGCATAGATTTAGGTCTCTGCTGAGCAATCAGTTAACGTTGCCGCCTGTCAGACCAATTTCCTCCTCTTCCTCTATCGTGATTTTATGTGTCGGAGAACTGGCAGGAAAAAAATGCCATTAACTGCCAATTTCTGTCTAAGGACAAATAGCTTCCATGGAAAATAAAATTAAAAATAAATAATATCAGGCCCTCTTATGATAACACTCCATTTTAAGGAGTTTAGAAAGACAAAACAAACAATAAAAAAACCAGATAAATAAATTTCCTTTTACAAAAGAATCAACTTGTTTGCTGCTTTTGTTTTCTTAAGAACATCTGAAATAGTAAAGTAAGTTACTTAATATCATTTACTTTACTAATTTATATAAAAATAATAGTCAATCACTATTTAAGTTAAATATATAAACTTTTCAGAACATCTATCACTGAAAAGAAAAAGAGAGATAAATCTAGAATAAACAATTGAACTCAGTTACTCAAAAGAGGCACAGACAGTAAAATGAGTCATTTGTTCCATCTTTTACCAGATCACTGTCTGAAGAAAGATGAGGTGAGGTATAAGGGAGAGAGTATTTACAAGGTCAAATAACATGAAAGGCAGAAAATTTACATGGCATTTAAGTATTCATTTATTCGATACCTATTTATGAAGTGGTCTTTCTGTGCAGGACCTTTCAGAGCATTGAGATACAGCAGTGAACAGACACTCCAGTCCCCACTATTATGGAACTCCCATTCTTATGAGGGAGACAGACAATAAACAGTTAAGTATACAAAATATCAAGAATAACATCAGGTAACAAAAAGTGTGATGTAGAAAACAACAACAACAACAACAACAAAAATAGAGCAAAAGAATAGAGAGTGGTTGGGGCAATTACAACAGGATGACAGGAGTACTCCTCTAAAAGGAGATTTCTGAGCAGAATGAAGCTAGGAGGGAGTTACACTAACAAAAATAATTCACACAGATCTTATTGGACAAATTGTCCTGGAAGGAATGCCTTAATTATTCTGAGGGAAAACATTAGATCTTTATATTACATTTTAAAGCAATATTAATTCCAAAATGGCTTTAATTAGTTAAATATAAAATGGACAGACATTGTTAAACATGAAAGAAATATAGGTAAATAATTATGTAACCCTAGATTATGAAAGGATGAGCTAAACATCTAAGCAAAACAGGAACTCTAAAGAAAAGGCTAAATTATGCAAAACTGTAAAAGTCCTGCATGTTTGAAAGTGCTAAAAAAAAAGTAGATAAATGACAGAATGATAAAATACTTGAATATATGGATTCAAGATGTCAATATATAAAGAATTTTCAAATTAAAAATACTTTCAGATAATAATATTATCTGAAGCTTCAGATAATATTAAGAAGTAAATCACAAAAGAATAAAAACTTTCAGGGAACATAAAAAATAGTACAGTCTAACTTTTCCAAAAAAATGAAAATTAAAACAGTTTTGCAATGCTATCATTTACATTTCAAGTTGATAAAAAATTTTAAAAAATAATACAGGGCAGAAAATAGGCACTTCATACATTGTTGCTGGGAATGGTACAACCTGGTGGGCAAATTGACAACATATGTGTGTGCATCCTAAGGAAATAACTGTGTATGCAAACTAAAATTCACAAATAAGAATATTGAAGCATAAGTTATCTCTCCAAAGCCACCTACTTCAAGGTGCGACATGAGAGAGAGAAGTGAGGAAAGAGAGTAGGATATTTGATATTGCATTTTAATGCCAAACAGACCACATAAACTTATACTTGTTAAACATGTTAACATTCTAAGTAAGCTTTGAATTGCAAAGAGGTTCATTAGCAATGTATGTATCTATGTCCATATTTGAACTATCCTATATAATAAAAGACAAATATGCAAATTGACCAAACGGTGGAACGAACGGTTGCTATGCTGTGCACTGACCACCAAGGGGCAGATGCTCAATGCAGGAGCTTCCCCCTGGTGGTCAGTGCGCTTCCACAGGGGGAGCACTGCTCAGCCAGAAGCCCTAAGCTAGGATCATGGCTGGTGAGCGCAGCGGCAGTGGCGGGAGCCTCTCCTGCCTCCACAGCAGCACTAAGGATGTCTGACTGCCCCATAGGGAGTGGGCCTAAGCTGTCAGTCAGACATCCCCTGCAGGCTCCCAGACTGTGAGAGGGCTCAGGCTGGGCTGAGGAACCCCTCCCCCCACGAGTGCACGAATTTCGTGCACTGGGCCTCTAGTATGTTATATATGAATAAACACATAGTGCAAATTTACATAAAAATCATAAATAATCCAAAATTTCAATATTTCATTTTGGAAAGTTGATTCAATTATTACTTAACTATACTTCAAAGCTACTAGCTATCATACTGTTCATCCTATATAATAAAAGCCTAATATGCAAATTGATCAAACGGCAGAATGACCGGTGGAATGACCGGTCACTATGATGTGCACTGACCACCAGTGGGCAGATGCTCAATGCAGGAGCTGCCCCCAGCCCCCAGGCCAGCCAAGGCGTGTGTCAGTGGGCCACCCTACCTCCAATTGCCCCACCAGTTACCCCACAGATCAGCCCTGATTGCCAGCCAGGCCAAGGGTCACCCTACCCATGCATGAATTTTGTGCACCGGGCCTCTAATACTTAATAATTTGGAAAATGTCTATAATTAATTGCAGGAGGTATTTTTAAATTACAAAATAGTATACAGAATATAATCTCAGTTATGTTTGAAGAAAAACACTTATTATTTATGTATAGAAAAATAATATGTTTAGAAAAATACTAAGGCTGCACATTTCTATAACAAAATAATAACAATGGTTATCACTGGGTAGAAGAATTACTAGTATGGTAATAAAATTAACATTGTAAAAATAGTAAGTTATAAGTCATGGAGACATATATATGGTGATCCTAAAGGTTTTCTATTATATTTCATTAATATATATAAAATAATATACATCAATATATTATTAAGAATATTGTAATATTAAATCACAATCCATAATTGTATAATTAAATTATTAAAATAAACTTAACTTAGATAATATATCAATGAAATATTAATCTTATATAATATACATATTGTAACATCAGGTAAGAAATAAAACTCTTGGGATGGGGGAGGGGATCAATTGGGAGAAAAGGAGACATATGTAAAACTTTAGACAATAAAAAAATGAAAATGTGAAAAAATAAAATAAAAAACGTAAAAAAAAAAAAGAAAGAAAACTCTTCTTTGAAAAGACTCACAAAGAGTGGTCTTAGTTAGCTCTGATTTTTACTGGATATTTAATTGACACAAACCAGACATATATTTCTCTTATTCCCTAATCTTCTCTATACCCAGTATACTCAGATGGTTCTTTTTCAGTTCAGGAAGTTATTCGTGTACATACTTAAACAGGCCAGAAATGAGAAAAGGAATAAGGAGATAATTGAGGAATGGTAAAAATTGCCAATATTTGTATAGTGCATGGTGTTTTTTAGACAGTTTCTCACATATAATCACATTTAAATTCAAAACCAAGTGTGTAATATAGCTGGGGTGGGCAAATGCCTGTCTCATTTTTTTTTAATGGACAAAGGAACTGGGAGGCAAGGAATTGAAGTGACTGATCCAGGAAGAGATTTTTGATTCCCTGCCTTCTCTTCTACTCCACATTGAGTTAAAGTATAAGATTTTAGATAATTGTCCACCTTATAATTAGCAAGCCAAGCCTAAGACATATGTTATTTTAAATATATGCCATATAGAAATTTACTGTTAAACTCCAATGAAGTAAAACCAACTTCATTTTGATACTTTCGAAACTCTACCACACCCCTAAAGACAGAGGGAAATATCCTCAGATCTTACAAAATGAAGAATAAGATTGCTGCCCTATATAGGAAAGTGCCTATAGAGCCAAAATATGAAATCTGCATAGAATTCTATAGAAGAAAACACAGAGGCCAAAACCAGTAACCAATAAGTTTCAATATGTTCCCTATTTTCAGGACAATAAAATGATGAAATATTAAAATATGCCCAAAGGTATGTACACTGCTGCTACTAATTTCACTTATAGGGATGTGAAACTAATCTATAATAATAAAAGGGTAATATGCTAATTAGACCAGACGTCTTCTGGACGTTATTCCGACATCCTTCCTGACAAAGGCGGAGGGGGTGGGGGTGGGGGAGGGCGGGAAGCCAACCCGGGTCCCAGGTGCCTGTGGGTGGCTGGAGTAGGGAAGCCTGGTCCCGGGTGCTGGAGGGAAGCCGGTGCTGGCAGCCGGGGGAAGGAAGGCCTACTCTTGCATGAATTTTTGTGCATCGGGTCTCTAGTCTTTTCAGAACAGGCTTGACAACAGGACAAGTTTATTCCAAAAATACTCAGGAATTTTCTGCTAAAGCAAGCTCCAGTATTTTCCAATGCTGCATTGGATGCAGAGAGCAGCAATTGTCTACCACCCATAAGAATTCTACTAAGTCATCTGACATGGAAGGAATTTACCCAATTTGACTTTCATACTTTCCACAGGCATCTCAAACTAAAATTGCCCCATTGTGAACTGGTTATTCTTCCCTTCTTTGCATTTATCACTGTTTATCTTAGGGATGGCACCATCTATCCAGCAACCTCAATCAAAACATGGGTGTAATCTTAAACTACTTTTTCTCTCTTAAACCTCCTATCTAAACTCTCACCATTGCCCCATGCCCATCACCAAATCCTGTTGCATTTGACTCTACCTCATCAGCATATATCAAATCCATTTCACCCTATTCTTGCTCACACTGTGGTTCTCGTTGACACTGCCTTAGCCCACCATCTCTCACCTGCAAGGTTCAAGATGAATTTCACATTTTCATTTCCAATAAAGTGCATGGGCTTTATTGGAAAAAGAAAAACTTGTGTGGCTGGATCAGCAAGAGGAGAGAAGACATGAGTCCTTTGACTGCCGTCATTCCAGAGAGAAACACATTGTCCAGAGAGCTTCTACTCTTGTAGTGTGGGTCTGTGTTCCTCTAGAGGGCTTTTGCTTCTTGCTATTTAACCTTTTTGTAAGACAAACAATGAAAAACAGCCTTGTCAGTTGGACAATACGCAGGCTACTTGGAAATCAGTAGTTTGGAGATGGAGATACCAGTTGTTTATTGAATTTGCCTGGTAATGCCAGCTACACAACATCTGAAATCCATAGGGCAAATAGGATTTTTGTAGAACCCTTACTTTGGAGGTGCCTTAAGTCTAGTGGAAAGATGAACTTGGTTGCAGTCCCTCCCACTAGGAGACAGGACATCTCTAGGTCTCAGTCAACTATCTAGCTAATCCAAAACAAATATCCAGATTCCGTTTAAGGCAATTTTGTTCTCTTCATTACAGACAGAAAGGGGGCTTGAAGTTCTTGGCCTAAAGATATACCAGGTCTAGTTAAAAGATTTGCTTCCAAGTAAATCTAAAGGGAATCCCTAATTTAAAAAATAAAAAATATCTAGCTGGTCTTTACTAACACTGCAGTGTTTCGAACAATACATTAATTGCTTTACATGTATTATTTTATTTGATTCTCTTAATAACAGCATGGCAGGGAGGTTACACTTTCCATTTTATAGATGACTAAACTTAAGCTCAGGGAAGCAAAATCATTTTTTCAGATTTCACAGATCTGGTATGTAGCAAAGTGGAAATTCAAATTTAGACTAAAATGAGTTTTCAACCTGTTTTGTTTTGTTTTTTAATCCCCACTCAAGGATATTTTTTCATTGATTTTTGAGAGAGTGGAAGAGAGCGGGAAAGACAGAAAGAAATATCAATGTGAGAGAAACATCGATTGGTTGCCTCCCACATGAGCCCTGACCAGGGAGAAGCCTGCAACAAAGGTACGTGCCCTTGCCCGAAACAAAACCTGGACCCTTCAGTCCGCAGGCCAATGCTCTATCCACTGAACCAAACCCGCTAAGGCTCACCCAGTTTTCTTAACCACTGCTCTGCTCTATCCATTTTACACTGTTGATCACCCCTGTGAAAGTGTTCAGAAGCTAGAGTCACTGAGTGATTTTTTCATATTTAGTGCATATCCTGGTACCAGGGCTTTAAATATGTTTACTGAGTGAGTAAATGAGCAAAGACTAAATGGAAAAAAAGAAGAAGAACTAGGATACTTTAAACTTTTTTTAAATATTTTTTTTATTGTTTCATTGGTTACTAGTGGTTAGCTTTGCACGTAACTACAGTACAATTTAGCTAAGCTTTCTGACACTACCTAACAAGGATTCCCTATCCTCCAGTTTTCATTAACATGCCTCATTTCCATCTGAGCCTTCACCATAGTGCTTTATTTCTTTTTAAATTTTATTTTATTATTTAAAGTATTACACATAGTAGTACATATATCTCCTTTTTCCCCCCATTGACCTTCCCCAGCCTCCCTGACCCCCTGTCGCATGCCCTCATCCCACCCCCACCCCCAGTGTCTTGTGTCCATTGGTTGTGCTTATATGCATGCGTACAAGTCCTTCTGTTGATCTCTTCCCCCCGCTCCCCAGCACTCCCCAGCCTTCCTGCTGTAATTTGACAGTCTGTTCGGTGCTTTACTGCCTCTGTATCTATCTTTTTGTTCATCAGGTTTATAATGTTCTTTATTTTCCATAAATGAGTGAGATCATGTGGTATTTTTCTTTCATTGCCTGGCTTATTTCACTTAACATAATGCTCTCCAGGTCCATCCATGCTGCTGCAAATGGTAAGAATTCCTTCTTTTTTATAGCAGTGTAGCATTCCATTGTGTGGATGTACCACAGTTTTCTAATCCACTCACCTGCTGATGGGAATTTAGGCTG